>NC_080563.1:38547500-38860000 GCF_030253575.1 Rhododendron vialii | reverse complement strand
CTTCTTTAGTGTATTACTCTCTTTTGTTTCAGCTTGATTTCTCTAAATTTCTCAGTTCCCTCATAGACCTAGCGCTGACCCACAGTGGCAGAGTTGAAGATTTGATAGGCTTGATTTCATTTTGGAGTCTTCTCAAGAACCCTTGGGTTAGCAAATTCAGAATCATAATTGGGTATTCTCTCTCGTATCTCTTTGGGAATAAATTTGTTTTTTTTTTTTTTGAAATGGCAGGAGTATCAATTTGTTATGAAGAACTAAAATTTGAATCTGCACACGTTGGAACCACACTTTTATGTGTTTGTGTTTTGTCTACTGCTTACATTATATTTGGTACTTAGAATATGGACTTATACTGTTCTTGCATTGCTTATTTAGTTGTTCAAATATCCTAACATCCTTATCTATAGTATTAAGTGCAGAGTTTTTAAAGAAATGGCAATATGTTCTCTATGTGCAGGTCAAATTTGGCTCTTCTATAATTAGGATAGGATCATCAAACTCTCAAGGATGTCCTGCCCAAGGCAAGTACCCACTTCTAAAAGTTTCGGAAATTTTACCAGTTCAAGTCATACATGGCAAGTTTATGTTAAGCATTGTTTGTGATCTTAAAATGTTCAGGATTCCAAGGCATTGTTGGTGGGACAAAGTTTTGATTTATTATTAGATAGATAAAGAACTTTAGGAGATAAGAATTTATGCATATACTACATCAACCATTGGATTCTCTTGCAAGGTCCTAAATGGTACAAGTACAATATAGTATATACCCATTAATGCCATGTGAACTGTACCAATGGTTTTATGCATTGTGAAATGAACTCTTCCATTCCTCCAAATACCTGTGTATAGGATTGGATAAGGCCATGGATATGTGATATTGTCTAACACTGTAACCAAATTAGACACTTGGAGTTGGAACATCCACTTTTAATGATTGCCCAGGTACAAGAAGCTCACAATTGATAGTAAAGAATATATTATGACCTCTCATGTAGATGGGAGATTGTAATCCCAATAATTTATAGACTTCTGGAAAAAAAGTAGTTCTAATACTGAAAGTTGAATGCTTCATGCTTTGGCTGTAACACGAATGTGTTTTGTCTGGTGTGTTGTCGGGTGCTTGGGACACTTTGGAGACCTATAGATGGAGATATCTATTGGTGCCAACGGATTCGCTCTTTTCTGCCCTTCCATGAAACCAAAAATAGCAAGTTTGCTGCTAATAAAAAATTGGAACTTAGAGCCGTATTGCAGGAACTAGAGCTATTTTAAGCTATATTCCTTACAGTAATTGTAATTTCAATTTCTGTACAGTAATTGTAGATTTTGTTTTTGTACTACTGGTTTGTTTCACTTTGGCTACCAATTTACCAAGCTCTTACATTTGGTCTTTGGCTGGTTTTTGTCGTTGGGTACACAATATGTGGTCTATGTGCTTTCAAATTTAGTGTCATAGCATTCCTTCATGACAATTGCCACCGTTTTGGCGTTTTTCATAGATTAAAGCTCCAAGGATGTTGCAGTCTATATTCGCTGCAGTTGGTTATCTTTACCTGTACAAGCTCTCTCATGTACTCATTGGTGGCCATGCCGTGCAATGCGCAGTAGTATCCTTCTAGTTTTGTGTTTTGCCACTGCCCACTGCTAAGGTTAGGGAACTTGTGGCACTTCTATGGTTCAAGAGGATATCATTGAGGTTGACGTGGCAAAAACTAGCTGCTATTTTCTAATTTGACTGTATGACTTCTTGTGTTATGGCTCGTTAAGCCATATTGATCACCTCTCATACCTCCTCCTTGCCTTATGATGTTTTTAATTTACTTTGGGAAAAAGAAATACGTAAATAGAACATAGCATTCGTGCATGAAAAGAAGTGATTTATGTGGTTTAATTGAATTTGTTTTTTACGTACAATCTAATTATCGTGCTTTTTCAGGCTTTAAAAGTGTGATAAAGCTTGAATTAATGTTGTTCATGTGTCGGACACGTGTCTCAAGTGTGTCCGGAGCGTGTCCATGTGTCGGACATTGTTACATATATAATTACTTCTTCTTTTTTTTCCAATTTTGCACAGGTAAATAAGGAGATGCAGTTGCTTTTTGGAAGTTAACCAAGATGGAGTTGAAGACTTTTTGGTAGTTATTTTTGGAAGCTAACCAAGATGGAGTAAATGGAACACTTGTTTTGAGTTCTTTTTGGATATGAATGTTTTGTAGTTTCGGTAATGCTAAGTTTGAAGTGATTATTGTTAGAGGATGAATTTTTTGAAACGTTTTGAAGTTGGATGATGAATGTTGACTTAATGGATATTTGATATGAATTATATTTGGCTTCTTCGCAATTTAAATTTTGCTAAGTTGAATTATAAAATACAAAAAAATCTGAAATTTAATTTGTAAGCAGGTGAAAACAATATATGGAATAAATTGTATTGCTACTAAAGTCCTCTTTTTGGTGACAAAAGAGATTGTCACTGTTGTGTGTCTACTACAACAAAAGGTTATTGGTGACACACAATTGGCTGTCATGGTCGGTACTTTTAGTGACAATTTTTTGTCACAGAATAATCTCTCTTCCGTGACAACATGGTGTTGTCATTGTTACTATCTGTGACATAATTACTTTTGTCACAGAAAATCTGTCTTTCGTGACACCATATTGTTGTCATTGTTACTTTCGGTGACAACTATGTCACGGAAAATTTGTCTTCGGTGACACCAAATTTTTGTCACCGTTGACAACATTCCGTGACACCTACACAATTTTGTCACCCTTGACTTTCAGTGTCATGGATACAATGACACCTCTTCTTGTGTCACCAAAGATAATAGGTGACAAAATTTGGACATTTAGTGACATTTTTACATGTCACCGAATGTGTTTTTTGTTGTAGTAATGTGGTTGATTCTTCAAAAACTAGTCAAAGTGCATGCACATCAGGTTTAAATAGATACTAAAAACGAGGTTCTCTCTACTTATAGCCCACATCTTCTTAGTCCTGAGCTACTAATAAGATAAGAAAGTGAAAAAAAAAAAAAAAACACTTTAATACACTTTTCATTACACTTTCACATAATCGAATACATTTTATTGAAGTTTTACAATAGCCCACAGTTTATCGAGCCGATCATTGCAACATTTTCCTAAAGAGAAAGTAAAGCTTTGCGGCTTCATGCGACCATGAACGGGTACTACGCTGGGATAACGTGCTGATGGCTACCAGTACTACCAGCTAGCAACTGATCATGCTGATAACATCATGATGCATGGCTACAAAGTTATTCCACCCTCGACGTGGGGAATTCTAATGATGCCATTGTTGACAAAATTGAGCTCTTCTCCAATATAGTATTACTCCATTGTACGTTGTAAGGAATTAGAGTCCTTTTTTCCTTTGGCCGAATGTAATCAGATCAAAACAGCTCAGAGCACCCCCCAACCCATCAATCACGACCAAACAATTCTCCTTGTCCCTAACTCCATTTCTAAGCCTAGCTAGTATCATAGGTGCCTACATTTTTGTATCTATATATAAGCATGTAGTGCAGTCCGACTACAGGTGCAGATTTTGTACCAATTTGGTGTGTATGGCTCAAATTAACATCCGGAAACGTTTGATCAGAGTCCGTGTAGTTAGACTTTTTATTTTTAGTTCAAAACTCGCAGTTCACAATTTTGGTAAAAAAAAGCAGACGAATTTGATCAATCTTTTAAAGGTAATAATTGATTGAACGGATCGATTTTTTTTGTACAAAAGATTAAAAATTTATTCTCTACAAAAATGAACGTCTCATGTCATCTCCGTGAGACATGACGGGATCTGCATGCACACATGATCATTACCTTAGTTTACACACCCCATTGGTACCGATAGAAATATTGGCCTGTAGTGCGGATCACTAATTCGGAATCAAATTGTCAAAAAAATACAAAAAGTTTGTTAGGTTGATTTAATTTCAAAACTATGCTTAGTCTCCAAACCTCGCCTTCGAATAAGGTTGAAACACCTCAAACGTAGGGCTAGGTCGTTGATAGCATAATAACCGAAAAATTCGAGATCGTACCCACAAAGAATCAAAAATAGCTTAATCGGATTGTAGTTTGTAAAGATTTCGGCGTTTAAGACGGCCAACTTGGTTTTGCTTTGAAAGTGGAAATACTAAGGAAAAAGACTAGAAAAGAGCTTTATGAACTAAAAGAAGCAAGCCTAAGGATCATTCATCCCTTGACAAAGGCCGTTATCGGTTCTCAATTATAACTCAAACGAGAGTCACGACCGCGTGCTCACACCCAGAAGATTTAACTTTAACTTTAACGACTACGTTTATCCAAAAATGTGATTAAACGAAATTAAATCAACCTATTTTTCTAATGTATCTAACACGTAGGAGACCACAAACCCTCGGCATGTCGCTTGCCAAGACCGTTTGACTAAACGACATACTAAGGAGTTAACACCCCTCGCTTAGACCGAAATGGCTAGGTTAGCTTAATTCCGAAAATTATGATTTTAAGCCCGAAGGTTTAAGAACCAAATAACCACCAAAGTCATTGGGAAAGATTAGCCCAAGACTTAGCCAAAAGACTACTCAACCATAGCAAAAAGACTAGAAATCATGCTAGAAATGATAAACATATTTAACCAACGAAAGCGAAAATAAACTTGATACTAAGGAGAATCTAGTCCGTACAAGCAACTTTAATAAACGATAAATTAACAAACAAGAAAGATTTACGAGTGTTCTTGAAAGATTTAACTAAAAAGCTTGGAAGACATTAATGGAGTTCTCCTAGAGAGCAAGAAAGACAGGCCTAAATCTAACTAATGGCCATACATTCTATAAAAGGCATACAAGCCTATTTATAGGGCTTGCAAAATATTCCTTATGAAAGACCAAAAGGTCCTTAAAATATCTCAAAAACATTCTACAAGTGGAAACTTTCCATAAATGGAAGGTTAAAAAAGATTACAAAAATCTGCAGATTTTTCCAGGCTGTACCGGTACTGGAATGCCTCAATACCGGTACAAGGCCTTCAAACGGCTGAAAAAATTGAACTCTGGACACCATGTACCGGTACTGGGAGTTGGCCAGTACCGGTACAAGCTTGACAGATGTTTTGGGCAACTTCGCGGGCTCGCTCCGGACACTCCCGAACTCGGATTTAGGTGTTCTTTGGACCGTTAGAAAGCTTGTCGAGTCTACTTTCTAACCCAAGTGGTTTGGATCAAAAGTAGTTTGTACATCAAAAGTTATGACGATTCTACTCTCAGCTGATTGGAAGATGAATGGACTTAAGCACCAATTTTATGCATTATTGGGTGCTTATCAAACTACTTTTCTAAAAAAAATTCTTCGAAAGAACCCATTTTGAGGTGATAAAAAAAAGGAGTTAAGGAAAATAGTTTAATTTGCACTCCACTCTTTTTTCCAAAATTTGCTTTTTATTGCTCGTCTTATGTAAAATTGAAGAACAAAAGAACAATTTTAAAATACATTTAAGAAAGTCCAGTGCAAAAATCATTACCCTAAAAAAAAATTAAAAGAAATGTGAATCATTAAAATAAGCCATCATAATTATTTTGTGGTGCTTTATTGATCTTATTCATATATTCGAGAAAAGCGGCAGTGATTCAGGTGGTTGGAATTTTACTTTGGATTGCAGCCATACGAGCGAAAAAAGTATTCAAATTTGTAATAATTAGTAGGTTAAATGTATAGTAGTATGTCCTAGCATGTTGTCATAATTTTTTTTAAGGAAGTTCAATAGGTAGAGGCCACGTTTCATGGTCAAAAGATATTATTCTGTTGAACACTTCGACTCACCCAACACCCATTTGCATTCTGCTTGCTCAATTGGTGACATGACTTTAGGCGTGTGAGACTGGCAATAGGAATTAGTTTGAGGTATGCGCAAGTTGGCCCAGAACATCTTATATCAACAAAAAAAATTGTAATAATAAAATTGGTGACATGACTTATCTTCCTTTGGCATGTAAGAATGTTGAGGGAAGTCCATTTAGATTGTCAGACGGGTGATATATGAGTTTAACGAGCCAAGCAAGTGATTGACTAAATTCAGTTTGAAATCTTAATGAGTGTCAATAGTATATTCGAATTTAGCTTGTTTTTAGCCTATTCCAAATGAATTTTAATCAAGCCAAATATTTCTGGTCATTTTTAGTTCTAATTTGGCACAAAAGGTAACTTTGGTCTATTAATTTTCGGCATTATTCAAGCCAATTATTTGCATAAAATACAAAATCATGAATTAATCTATTAATCTAATAATCTGAATTAAGACCAACTTTCAGCGCTTTTTTTCCTTTCACAGTTTTTCCTTCCACAATTTTGTGGAAGTTTGTTTATCACATTTTTTAGTTCTGCTCAAGGGGGAAAAAAAAGAGTTGAAAAAGATTAATGGAAATCTAGAAGCTCTATTTTATGATTTCATCCCATTCAACTTGTAAGAGTAAGTCTGCCTATTGCGAGAAATTTTTGGGTGCCGGGTGGGCACCACGTGGTGTCTGCTCGACACATCCGGGCCGTCCATTTCGATTTTGGATGGCTCAGATTTAAAGAGAGAAAAATGAGAGAGAAAGAGGAGAGTGTTAGGGTGAGAACAGAGAGAGAATTTCAATTTGAACCGTCCAACACATTTTTGAACCGTATGGATGGACTGCTCGGACACCATGCAGGCACAGCCATGTGGTACCCACCTGGTACTCAATAATTTCTCGCCGCCCTTGCACATATTCACCGATATTGAATACACAATGCACATTCGTATGGCTCCTTAGCATTTTTTTTTAGGAAAAATTACTAAAATCACCCCAAGATTTCTATAAATAATAAATTACCCCCTTATGTTTTTGAAATTATAAAATATCCCTCTCATAACAAGTTAATCTTTTATATATCGCAATGTAACTGCTAGAAAATTCGATAGTCTTTTTGAATTTATCAAACCATAATTACGATGGACTACATTATTTGTTTGTAGCTTGTGAAAGGTTGTAAAGGCATGAAAATAGCCTTTCACAGGCAAAAAAAGGCAGGTTGATCCATTGTAACTAGGATTTGATTACTTCATATTTCCGTCAAATTTTCTAGCAACCATATTTCCGTCAAATATTCTAGCAACTACAGCACGACAAACGAGTAATTTGTTGTGAGATAGGGGGTGTTTACAATTTTCCAAACGTGGAGGCAATTTGTAATTTTGAAACCTTGGAGGTGATTTTGGTAATTCACCCCTTTTTTTTGTTTGAATTTAGAGATTGGGTTATGTTAAGTAGTCGGGAGTGGAACCCACACAATGGAAAAAACGGTGGGAATCATCATTAGGGATAGACAATGCCATCATTTGCACGTGTTCATATTGTCCCACAAATTCACTCCATCAGCAAAATTGCTCTGTGTATTAGTTGTCTCGAGTGACGTTCATGTGCTCATGTGGAAGCGCAAGCGCAAACATTGTTATATCTTTGAATTACAGCCCAAGCTATTGAAATTTGTAAGAGCGAACATTGAGAGTGTAGGTGCAAACTGTGCAATACGAGTATTGATTAGAGTGGAAGCACAAAATTAACGTTTTAAAGAATTATACGATTAAGGATCAATTCGTTCTTACTATCTCATGCACCTATATATGAATGTGATAATCACAAATGTATGCTACTAGTCTAGAAGTGAGTTCAAATATATTGTACTCAAAAATCTTTTGTACTGTAGATTCTTTCCCCCCTATTTTGGTATATTTTCGGTTATATTCAATAGATTATGGACAAAATTAACAAGGAAAATAATATTGGCACTCTAAAAAATTGATAGAGACACTCCAAATAACAAAGGAAAGTGACTTTGCAATTACATTGATTTTAAAATATCTGCATCAATTTTTGAAATGTCAATATCATTTTCTAATTAACAATACAAAAGAGTATCCATGTAGAGAGAGGAGAAGTCAGTCATCTTCACCCACTTAGGAGGTGTTTCTCAACTTCAAAAAAAGAAGGTTTTGAAAAAAGGAAGGTAATTTTAAGTCCAAAAATCATATGTTTATGCAAATAATTTTTCTATCAATATAGAACTTGTTTGATAGATTTCATTGAGATTTTTTATACGGTGCAAAAAAAATTAAAAAATTATTTTTCATTTTTATTATATTTGAGTTTGAAAATTGAAGAAAAAGAACTTTTTAAAAAGAAAGGTTAGTTGGAACACCACTCTATTGCAAAAGACTTTTTAAAATTGTCTAACCTAGATTTTCGGTGTTCTTGGAGACCTTTTTAGATTGGGAATTGATGAAAAAGGGGATTGTGCATGCATAGTGCTAGTATAAGCCAAAGAAAGTGAATGTGGGTAGCCATCATTACGTTGATTGAAAACTTATTCCAACTAGATATACTAAGATTAAGATGGACATCTTTATACGTATTTAGTTCATGAGACTATGTTCTAAAGTGCAACTCTTTCTTCCTCTACCCCTTTTTTTTTTTTTATCTTCAAAAAGGGTGGGAGCGGGGCGATTACTAGCACAGCAAGAATGTCCGGTTCGAACTATAGCTACCATCCAGGGGGACGAGTCGTCACCATGGCACCACCTGGTGCACAATTGGCATTAGCTCTCCCCCTCAATAATCCAAAGACGACTCATCCGCAGACATGAGGTCAAACCACCTGCCGGGACTCGCACGAACCCACATCTCCGTTGAGGAGGGTAGTGAACCTTGCCAACTCGACTACCATCTCAATGGTTTCTTCCTCTATCCGTTAGTTAGCGCCTTAAATATTTCCCTTTTGGAGAAAGATAGTGTGGATGGATGGAGACACCATCGATCTGGTTTAAATGATTTATTTTTGCATCTCTTTTTGCCCTTTTTGTATCCAATATTTTAAAATCATTTATTGAACTTAACTGGTGAAAAAATAATAAAATAATAAAATCATTAAAAAGCTTAAAAAGTTCATTAAAGATTAAATAAGTTAAAATTAAAACAGACAGAATTTGACTTTTTTAAAGAACAAATTAAAAGTTATGTTCATATTAATTCTGTTTCATTTAATCTAGTCGAAATGGATCTAAAAGAATAGCTCATTAATAATTAAAATAACCCCACTTAAAAAGAAAATAAGTTAAAATGATCTAAATTAACTCTCAACCGAAGAAGATGATTATCAACTATCAAAGCAAGAAAGTTGTCATATCATGTAAGGGAAAGAGGGGGCAAATGAGGTGGAAAAGTGATTTGAATTTGTGGGTAAATGGATGACAGTCCAAAAACAATCAATTTGGTGAATTGATTGCACTATAAAGATCCTCCCAATGCAAACTTTTCTCTTTTCCTTTCATCTTATTCTTTCTTTTGGTTCTTCCATGCTTGTAATATCATTAATTAATCATGCTCTTCAAATTTAATCGAGGTGCGTAAACTGTTCCGAACATCTGAGTTATCGGGAAAAAAAATATCATTAACAATGTTAGTGGGGTTTTGCACAAACTTAAAAGAGTTAATTAAATCTTGACTCTTCTTAAAGTCTAAAATTAATCTCCCGTCCCTTTCCTTTCGCTTCCCACTAACCATTTTCTCACAGGTGCATGAATGAAAAAGCCTGAAAGGGATTGTCGTCGAATTATCAAATTATGTTAAGAACAGATTCATGTGCTCCACCATCCATTTATTTTACTTCTAACGACCTTCT
Organism: Rhododendron vialii; assembly: GCF_030253575.1. Classification (NCBI taxonomy): domain Eukaryota; kingdom Viridiplantae; phylum Streptophyta; class Magnoliopsida; order Ericales; family Ericaceae; genus Rhododendron; species Rhododendron vialii. The sequence continues at coordinate 38,850,295 of NC_080563.1, read as the reverse complement.
TTTTTTCGTAAAGACAAATTTTACGGTTTCTTTTTATCGGCAAAAGTAGTAATATTTTATTAAAAACTTGAGTGCGACCCCAAAGAAGTTTATATCTAGATTTTAAGCGACGATCATCATAATTTTGAAGATACTACGACAGCGTTTTCAAAAAGCTTGAAGATCCCTTCACGCCTAATGGGTAGCCTCTCTTTTTTTTTTTGCTTGTCATCGTGCAATTCTCCGTAGGATCTGTCATGGAATGACTTCCGCTTATTGAAACTTTAAATCCACCCCAAATTAGGTGGAGAATTTTAACATTATATAAAGCGACCACTCACAAATACGGAAGCAAAAAAATTATTCGTTAACCAAATGTGGTCGCTTCGCGAGTTCAAATTTTCTTCCAAATTGGCTAATCCGTTGCTGTTTCAAGCAGGTAGAATTTCAATATATTCATCGGATTCGTAAAGCGAACGTGCACTTCTGCATGGCCTGATCCGTTCTTTAACTCTTGGCTCTTGTTCAATTCTTCTGACTAAAGGGATGGCAAATTTTCACATTTTTACGATGGTTGTGGGACAGTGGAGTAGAGGTTTTGATAAGGTGGAATTTTTAATCGATTACTATTTAATTCGTCGGTAACAGTTATTTAAAAGTAGTTGTAAAAAACAAATTTTTGGAGTGTCACTTGAGGAAATTATTTTTGTGACGGAGGTTCAAAAGTTGTTCATAACGGCATCTCCCTTTATATACTAGACTAGACTACAAAACACTAGAAGTAGTTCATAATAAAGAGAAAACCAGATGTATGAGAAAAAGATCAAGAATCCTCTGTACGTAGGCCGGGAGGAGGGATTACTAACATTAACCGAAATAATAAACTAGTATGCCCAAAAACTTAGCGCGTTCCACTCAAGGTTTTAAAGAGTAGTAGCGGGGGTATTTTTTTTTGCTCGGCCTGTAGTAGCGGGGGTATTGAATAATACGTAGCAGGAATATGGTGTGGTGGTTGTTAAGGTTTTCAAATAATTTTTGATGCTAGAGCACTTGAAACAACCTCAGCGGTTAAGTATGATCAGCTGTAGGTAGCAACCGTGAAGAGGATGAAAAATCGAATATATAGGAAAATTTATTGGGAATTAATTAGCCCATATGGATGTGCATTTTATATAGCACCAATGTATCGAGGTCTAGGGGTATTTGATGGCAAAAAAAAGCCTGTACATATTGGTCGACACGCTACGTAGTGGCCAATAAGAAATCATAGAATGAAAGAGAGCCCTAGAAATGAAAGGAATAAGCCAATTAAGAAGTTGGACCGAGACCTACACAGTGGCAGAAATGGCATAATTTACCAGCCTAAAATTGTGCCAAAACAAGTAGGGTTGACAATGAAGTCTCTCAGCAAAGTCATTGGGAAATTTCTGTATTTTTCCAATAAGTACTAGTCCTTTTATTTAAGCCCAACCAAAAACCAACAACTGCACTCCTTCTAGGAGAATTACAAGGCTCAGGCGTTAGGCCTATACACAAAACATTGAGCCCAGTTTGATAAAACTCTTAGCTCTTGGGATTGGATTGCCAATTCTAAGGGACTATCAAGCCCTTGTTTGATAACCAAAAAATGTCCGGACTATTACTCCCATGTAATGAACAAGCCAACCCATAGGGGTATTAGCAATACCCTTTGGGACTTGGTATTCATAATTCAATCACAACTTCTTCTTATTATCAATTTCTTCTATTCATTATCAATCTATTCTCATTAACAATCCCTTCTCATTACCAATCACAATCCTAATCTCATCTCCTTATGAATCCCGTCCATCTATCACTGTTATCAAACGAGGCCATATACCTATCAACGGACTTGGGGACAACAGCATTTGACAACAGTTAATCTTACCGTTCAAAAGTGTTTTGGACAATCCGAATTTTAAACAAATTTTCCAGGGAAGAGTTATACTCTTCTTTTGAAGAGTTCTTCTAAAATTTGAATCATTGATTATCGAGATGGACGATGGGATTAAGCGTTGCTGAATGCTGCTGCCCCTAAGGGACATGCAGCAGCTCCCCAAAGTCCACCTATCAACAATCCACACAAAAAAGAACAAATCAACACTCAACTCAAAGAATAGCAATTGCCATTATCTACGGTCATCCTCGGATTATTTGCTGAAGAACATAATGGTCCGCAAGCCCCCAATTCGCACACGAAACTCTGTTTTCCGTGGATGGTTTAACCCTCCTTATAGAGCTTAGAAAGTCTCTCACTGAGCTTATAGCAGTCGCAGTTCGAAAAAAAAGAAAAGAGAGAGCTTACAGCAATCTGCGCAATTTGATCACTTGCCATGGATTTTTGTTGAAGATTCCTCTCCCAGCAAATGAAATACACGAATCGACTGCTGCCGAAGAAAACTTCAAAATTCTGCTCTTGCCATCCCGGCCCGTTCACATTTTGAGTGAACCAATCCAAGTTGAAGGTCCAGATGGAAGGGATTTGAGCATAAGGTGCCATGCATGGGCCCAACCAAACGAGTCCACCCAGGATCATTGGGCTAGCTGTTTCAATCTAACATATAAAAATAACTATGGTTTTGCCTTCTGGACCTCAAAACACTCCTAGAATCGAAATAAGCTAACCGACTTCTTCTAGCTTAGTTAAAACATGGGGCAAGTCCATATACACGAGGCTTTGCACCGGTTTTCATCGCGGCCGGCCCCTGCCTGGTAATCAACTTCTGATAGTTTTGCTACATTTTGTTTCAATGTATGGGGAGTGTTGTTAGCCGTACCAACCAAAGCCCACCGAAATCGTACCGACGGCCACTGTCGGGCCGTCTCCGGCCATCGGACGGCCGATCCGAGCCGTCCAAAAATTCTATAAAAGAAAATCGAGGGGGCTTACGCGAGAATCAACGGCATCCAATGTGTGTAGGATGGTTGGATCAAGCACCATATTTTTCATGTATTCGTGTGTGTATATATACACACACAAAATTAGGTGTTTGATCTAACCACCATACACACATCGGATGCCGTTGATTTCCGCGTTCAGCCCCTCGGGTTTTTTTTATAGAATTTTTGGATGGCTCGGATCGACAGTCCGGTGGCCGGAGATGGCCCGACGGTGGCCGTCGGTACGATTTCGGTGGGCTTTGATCGGTCCTCGTAGGATTTCTGTTGAACAATATCTCAGTTGTGTCATATTCTACTGTGTTATTTTGAGAATCAGTCGTACGATTCTATGAATATCTTTTGTCATAGCAAGAGGCTATTTACAATTAGCCAAGTATGATCCCTAAGATGTACCAGGAGTTTGTTAAATATCCAAGAGAATAAATATCCAGGAGTTTATTAAATGTCCTGTCTCAAGTAGCCATATTTATCTTGCCGGGCATAAATATCCAAGAGAATAATCTCTGTGTTTTCAATGATTTTTTTAAAATTATTTCTTGGATGGAGGAAGTGGAGAAGTAAACGGACTCGAGTAATATACTGCGTGCACACTGTCTTCATTATACCCCGTGCACCTTTTGTAATTGCCAGATGTCATATTTCCTTTGTTTAATTCAATACGCTATTTTCTCTCTCTTATTTCTTTCATTTTTTTGGCCGTCTTTGCTCATTGATTATCTGAAGTTAAATTTCATTCAAAAATATCCGCATCAGTCGTAACGACTAAGCTTTTATGCAGGATTTTATTAAACCGGCTATATCTATGTCCAAGTCATTTTGTTCAGCCGACCACGTATTTGTTTAATTTCCCCAGCGAAAAGGTACTGCTCGTCCCCTCTTGCATCTCACCCTGACATGTAGGGTCATTCACAGAATTGATTTCAATTGACATCAGCCAACTAAATGGATTATTTTCGTTTTATATATATAGTATAACACAGGTATCTAACTAGCTTACTCGCACATCGATTAATTATATGAGACGAATCTCAACAGCCTCTAGAGAGAGATCCAATTAAAATTATAGCAAAATTCTATTTGTATTAATCCCGAAAGAATTAATACTTGACTTATCTATAAATCTCAGACTTTGACCATTAGACCAACTCTTGAGTTAGCCGACCAAAGGGATTAGATAATCCTAATGGTCAGAAGAATCTCTGCTGTATCTTGAAAATGGAATGGCAATTACTTTATTGTATCACAGGGAAATCCAACCGCAATTGTTAATGAATAGAGTATCTTGGGAATTCATTTTTACATAGTCCATGGCAAAGAACAAGTCAAATTTTTACTAGTCGTACAAGCGTCCAATTTGGCAAAAAATACGGCAACATGGGCGATGTCATGCATGCATATTAAGAATGGAGCCGTCTATTTGGGATTTTGCTCCTCTCCGGTCCATCAGATGCGAGATACTACCTTTCCTTCTTTACCGCGGTTTCACATTGTAATGATAGTAAACCCGGGGAAAAATATATTTGGCAAATTCTCCCCGTTTGGATAGGGCTGTAAGTAGTCTCCCGTGCAATCCATAAAACGCCTATGACCGTTTGTGACCCGCGCGACCGGACTGTTGGCAAATACTCTGGAACTAGGGCTGCAAACGAGTCAAGCACTGAACAAGCCGAGTTTAGTTATTTATTAAACGAGTCTTTTTAATCGAGCCGAGCTTCTCTTAACAAGCCAAGCTTTTGTCGAACGAGTCGAGCTCCACTCGGCTCGTTTACTTAACGAACCGAAAACTCAAGCTCGCAAGCTGCTCGGTTCATTAATTTACAGCCAAGGGCGGAACTTGGAATTGATTCTGTCCATAACAAAATTCGGTAGACAAAACTGTGTATATGATAATATGCATATGTACCGCGCATATTGCTAGCACCATCATACTCTCGACCTTGCATATTGTAATGTCTAGATTATAACGAGTGAAAACATCAGAGATCTATTTCTTTAAGAATTAATGCAGTTGTGTCTTAAAGATGCACAATATAAAGAAAGAGAAAAAAATGCTCCCGTAAAAAACCTTTGGACATCAACAAATCCCAAATCAAATATCAAAAAAGCGCTCTAAATTTTTTATTTTTTTTTTGCAGTTCCATAATTTATCCAAATTTAAATCTAAAGAGTAAAATTGGAAGAGAAAGCACTCTGGCTGAAGGAGTGAGAGAGAGTCTTGTGGTTCTGGAACAGAGAGGGCTGGGCTGGGCCCAAATGGGTTGGTGAGAGAAGTTGGGCAAAAAGAAAAGGGAAAATGACGGCTCAGAACGTGTTTGATAATTAATACGAGTATCTTTTAAAGATATTTTCAGCATTAACAAATATTATTAGTTTGTTCTTAGCAGGTATTAATTATTAAAACACGTCATTGGCCGTCATTTTCCCAAAAGAAAAGGAAAAAACAAATTGGGCCAAAATTATTTGGGCCAAATTTTTACATATATATACATTTTTTTTAAGAGAAATGCTAGGGACGCATCAATGTGTTACACTCCAACCACACCTCGCTCATGTGTATGTGTGCAAATTTCACAATAAATACTAGGGACTCACATGTATATAAAAGATGTATGGTTGAGATGTGACAAATTAATATGCCCTTTCCATCTTTATTTTTGTAAAGATTTTTCTAAAAGGACCTGGGCTATAGCCTACCATAGCTCTTGAGTGCTTCCACCCCTTATTTACAGCCCTACCAGGGACCCAATAATTGGGTAGCAAGTCCCAACTGGAACAAAAGTAGATATGGCTGAAAAGACCGGACTCCATAGGTAAGAAGTTCTTTTTTTTTAATGAGAATTTCTTCCGACGCCGGCAGAAATTATGAGTTTTACACCACCATCATGTTGGGCCTTACAATGCGTTAATTTTTAATTTGAACCGTTTATTTTGTATGGCTCGTAAAGTAGTATTTTCATTCAAAAAATTAACTTCACTGGACATCGATAGGTATATCAAAATTTAAATTTTGCTTAATAAAATGGATGGTTATAGACAACTTAACTTAACATGATCAGACCGTCCATTTTATAAACTAAAATTCAACTTTTAATTTATCTATTGATATCCAATCGAACTGATTTTTTGCATGAATATATTATACAATAGATCTTATATGATGAACGGTTCAGATTATAACAATAAATACATTGAGGTCGACAATGGGGGGGGGGCGCAGAAAGGAAAGAATTTAATTTCTTTTTTATATTTGATGGAATAAAAAGTTCATATCAGTACAATTAGTACAGTAAATTTCCACCGACTTTTCACCTATAGGTGTTATGTTAGTAGAGCGACGCAAATATCTTCTTCTTCTACTTTTTGGAACAGAGGGACGCAAATATCTAGGTCGTTTTTATCTTGTTTTTGGTGGTAAGAGATTGTGTATGGACTACGACACATGTCTCGTAGACAAGACAAAATACAACACGTGTAAGCTAAAGTCTGAATGGGAATATGAAAACGTCTTCAAAATTATAATAATCCACTAAAATTTGTGAGAGCAAGAATACATAGCAAAAATGTAAAGCAAAAATTAAAAGTAGAAATGGAGATTAGTATAAAAAAAAAAAAAACTAATATGTACCGTATTGCTTGGTTTTGGGTTCGAAAACTTCTCTCTCCACAATCTAGTACATCAGTATGGTTTTCAAAATCTTTATTTTCGGTTACCATTCTTATTTTTCTAACTCCTTTCACTGGTTACTCCTAAAACCTCTCTTTAAAATCGGTTCCCAATGAAAAATATTTGAGTGTCGAGCGGGTGCCACGTGATGTCCGCTCACGCATTCAAACCGTTCATGTCATTTTTGAACGGCTCACATTTTAGAGAGAGAAAATGTTTGAGTGAGAAGAGAGAGAGGGTTTTAATCTAAGCCGTCTAAAAATATATCGGACGGCTCAAATGCGCCGAACGGATACCACGTGAGATATACCCGCTCGACACTTAAAAATCTCTCGTTGCCAACTAACGAAGACCTAGCTACCAGCCTATCAGCCTATATGAAGTCCATGGAGAAAAAACCAGCAAAAAGGCTCACCACCGACTTCCCCTTCATGCACCACCCAATAGCGAACAACCGCTTTCGATAGCTTCGATTCCCACCGTCTTATGACGGTGCCAAACTCTACTCTCTCTCTCTCTCTCTCTCTCTCTCTCTCTCTGGTTTGGCAACCGATTGCAGACCCATGCCTCTTTTCTTTCATGGCACCTCTTTGCTTCCTCCGATTACACAATTCTAACACAAACAAATCCTTATCAACTAGTACAACCAGAAAAGACAAACGTACATAGAATTGAACGCAGATATTACAGAGGCGTGGACCACCCAAGTTATCAAAACAAAAGATACAAATATCAAGTCGAGTTGTCGTAATTAACAACATAAAGGTTTAACAGAGCTATTGGCCTTTAGACATGAACATGGCACTAATCCGTACAAAAAGATGCTTCACCAAACTCTTAACATAGTCCCTTTGGATCAATACAATTACAACCTCCATACTATAACGTATACGCCGATACCGATCAAATAATATTGACCTCCTTCACATATCAAAATATACGATAGTACTGTCTGATATCTGCCGATATAGCTAGATACAAACCGTATCAACTTTTGCACGTATTGATATCGATTGCCATTCAAAACACCGGAACATCATCGGAAGACTCATGAAAACAATATGAAAGACTATTTCTATCTCTTTCCACTTGTTACTCATAAAGCCTCTCCTTAAAACAGGTTCCCAACAAACATGAGACCCTAGCTAGGGCCAATATGAAGTACATGTGGGGCAAAAACCAGCAAAAAGACTCACCACCGACTTCCCCCTCATGCACCACCCACTAGCGAACAACTCTTTCGATAGCTTCCCATCATCTTATGAAGGTGCCAAATACACACTCTTTCTCTCTCCACTTGTTATTCATAAAGCCTCTCCTTAAAACCGGTTCCCAACAAACATGAGACCCTAGCTAGGGCCAATATGAAGTACATGGGGGCAAAAACCAGCAAAAAGACTCACCACCGACTTCCCCCTCATGCGCCACCCACTAGCGAACGACCTCTTTCGATAGCTTCCCACCGTCTTATGACGGTGGCAAACACTCTCTCTCTCTCTCTCTAAACCAGCAAAAAACTCACCACCGACTTCCCCCTCATGCGCCACCCACTAGCGAACAACCTCTTTCGATAGCTCCCCACTGTCTTATGACGGTGCTAAACACTCTCTCCCTCCTGGTCTGTCAACCGATTGCGGACCCATCACTCTTCCTTCTATATATGGCAACTCTTTGCTTCCTCCAATTAAACAATCCTAACACAAACAAATCATGATCAACTATAAACAGAAAAGAAAAACAGGATTGAACCCAGATAATACGTACAGAGGCCTGGACAGTGGACAACCGCCTGTTATCAAAGCAAAAGATACAAATATTAAGTGTAGTTGTAGCAACTAACAATACAAAGGCTTAACGGAGATATTGGCTTTTAGACATGAACATGGATACTCAGGACAAAAAGATCCTTCACTAAACCTATTATAATCCCTTCGGATCGATACAACCTCTATACATAACGTATCCGCCGATGATACCCATCAAAATATTGACCTCCTTCACATATCAAAATATATATACGATAGTACTGTCTTATATCCGCCGATATAGCCAGATACATACCGTATCAGCATCTATGCTTATCGATATTCGATATCGATTGCTATTCAAAACACCAGAACATCATCGGAAGACTCTTGAAAAAAATCCACTCTTGTAGTCTCTCACTCTTCGCCGTTTTCGGGTTCCGGGTATTTGTTCAAGTCTGGCTTATTCAAGACCCGGCTGGAACTGGGTTCCGACGACGCGGATACACGGTGGAGGGCAGTTTCGATAGCATCAACCCTAGCACCGACTTCGGTTGCCCTCTTCCGTATTGAGGCGGCCGACACGTCACGAACCTCCGCTTCTCCGTCCACGTACTCGGGGAAGTTCAGCCTGGCCGCGGGCCCCCGGAGGTAGAACACGGCGGTGTCGTAGGCCCGGGCGGCGGCCACGGGGGAGGAGTAAGACCCGAGCCAAATCCTGGACCGCTTGTTGGGCTCTCGAACCTCGGCCACCCATTTACCCCACTTCCTCATCCTTATCCCCCTGTATGGCTTTTCCTCTTGGCCCAGCTTCTGTTGCTTCCTTTTCTCTGTTTTTCTTGTGCTCGAACGAAACTCTGTTTCCATTAGAGATCGAACTGCTCTTGTGATTTCTGAAAAAGTGATGTTTTTGTTGTAAAACCAACGCACGGAAAGGAGAATATTCTTCTCAACCTGGTTTCTGGGAAACGCTTTTGCCTCAACCCCCGCTGTTCTATTTATATGCCCGCATGGGTAAATGGGGAAAAAAAAAATCAGTGCCGGCTGGGGACCACAAGGTGTCCATTCGGCGTATTTGAGTCATCTATTGCATTTTTTAACGGCTCAAATTTTGAAAGAAAAAAGAGAGAAAGAGAGAGTGTTGGGATGAGAGGAAAGAGAGAGTTTCCATCCAAGCCATCCAAAAATGTATTAAACGGCTCAGATGTGTTGAACGAGTACCACGTGGGATATACCCGCCTGGAATCAAAAATTTCTCATAAATATGTGATGACATCAATGAGCACATTAAACTGATTAAAGTAACGGGGTTAAAAACCTGGCGGCCAAAGAATTTACGCGTTTGTATCTATCTATTCTAATACCTCCGTTCCACAATAACAGTCCCATTTTTTTTCCTATCTCTTTTCAAATTAAAAAGTTAACTACTTCCGTGCATAATTTTTCAAATTTTTTCGCACCATATTAAATATCTCAATTAGTACTTTAATTTGGTGCAAAAAAAATTCAAAAAATTATATACAGAAGTAGTTAATTTTTTTATTTGATAAATGGCACAACTTTTCATGGTGGACTCTCAACATGAAATTAAGGGAGTAATATATAAAGGGGAAGCACCAGTTTGGTTTCTCCCTGTCATGTACTCCCTCTGTCTCAAATTCTTTGTCCGGTCCTCAAAACGAAGTATTAAAAATAATACAATTTTTTCAAGAAAAAATTTAAACTTTTTCACAAATTAAAAATACTCATTGATAATCTAGTAAGTTTCAACAAGTTACAAAGGATGGAGTTTTCAGCTAAACGTGTTGATCAAACCTATAGCTTAATTAACCATTCATACTGTAGCGTTGAGTGTCCTCTAGTGGTTCCGTTTGGCTCAAACCCCCCAATATTGAGTCACACAACCTCTGGCTTTGAGAGAGTATTTTATTTTCCCATAAATACCCTCCTAAGGGGGAAAAAAAAAAAGTAATACAATTGTGTGGATATATTGGACATTTTAACACAAAAAAAAAAAACCACCTAAAAACAATTATATCACCCCGCTACGTGTACAATTTTCTGTGCTCTCCTCCCCAATTGCTACCAAAAGTTTTCCTCCACTACGTCTCCTCTCCAACTCCACCAAATACCTTTCTCTTTTTTTGGAACAGGAATACCTTTCTCTTTCTCTGTTCTTCAACCTTTTCCCCCCGAAATTTACCTTATACTCCACTTTCATACCTGCAAAATCCGTGAACTTCTCTTTTACTCAGGTATACAAAACAGTCCATTTTTGGTACTTTCTTTTACTTTATTCACGTCAATTGGTCTAATTTAATTCTATTGGGTGTAGGTGATTCCACTACTAATTCACCTCCCACTGCCATCAAAACCGTCTAATTTAGCATACAAACCACATGTTGCAAAGGTACTTTAGTTTTCTACAGTACTTTATATAGGATCTCATTGTTTCTTATATTCAGTTTACTACATTACGAACACTGCCCACGGAATTTCACGTTTCTTGGTTAGTCTACAATTCTTTAATTCTACTATTCCGTGTTTGTTTTCCTACAAATTAATGTCTACTTTCTCTTTTTATTTCCTTCTTAATTTTTTCCCTTCTTTTATGGGTAATTGAAGTACAGAAGTTGGGATGAAAAAAAAAACCCTTGAAATTTCTTCAAAGTGCCCTCATTATCGAATCGAACAATAAAAAAATACATGAAATTCCTTCTGCCTGCTTTAATTTCAAACTAAAGGCCAGGACAGACGCGATGCGGGTGCAAATTGGATTTTGTTTATGAAAATTTGATCAAGCATCAAACGGGAAGCTATTGTGCAAATTTTCACAAAATCAGACTTGCGCACGCATCGCGTGTGTCCTGACCTCTAGTACTTTTAAAGCCTAAGGTTATGAAACTTCTCTGTTTTATAAACTCTTTTAGCCTTTTGGGTCAGTTCATACCGAATTTTGCTCTATTAATTTGGATCCCCTGAAATTCACGGTGGGATTGGTCTCTCTAGATTAGTATTGGTCTCTGAAGATTAGTCAAATTACGCGTAAGTGGGCCCGAGTACCTAAATTATCAAAAATAAAAATAACACAGTCATGGTTGTTCTGCCTAATAAGCCAAATAACTTATTTTTTTGTCGTTATTCAATTTTTTTTCGCATTAGGATTTTTTCGTCAACTTTTTGTGGATTATTGCATCTTCATGACAAGAGAAATCTAAAAATTAAAAAATTACTATCAATACCTAATTTTTTTGAATAAAGACAAAAATAAGCTAATTTTTTCATCTTTATTCAAAAAAATTGGGTTACGATCATAATTTTGTACTTTTTAAATTCCTCTCATCACAAAGAAGCAATAATTCACAAAAAATTTACAAAAAACTAATAAATATGAAATAAAATTAAATAAAAACAAAAAATAAGCCGTTTGACTTATTAGGCTGACAGTTACACCTGGTGAGTTGTTGGGCCTACTGTAGAGACTCTATTTGAGTCAGATTATTTTGTATGTTATTATTATTATTTATTTGATTTTATATTGTTTATTTGAATGACTCATCGGAAAGGAAAAAAAATAAGAGAATACTGATACTACAGCTTACTTGGAGGTCTTTTTAAATTCTACGGTTTGAATCATCAAAATGAGATTCAATACTAAATCCTCACAAGTTTCAATTATTTCTCCAATAATTTAGGGTACGGGTTAACCTACGCGTACACTGATTATTGGCGGTCATATTGATTTTCATTGAAAGAGAAAAGCCAAATTAAATTGCATGACATAATTTATGGGTCCCATCTCTCTCTCCTCTTTGAACCATCGAGCTTGTATTATCTTTCTATAATACGAGTATTTGGAAAAAATTCTACCCAAATAATTTTTTTCTGAAAATGGATTATAATTTACTACTAAACTTACATCTAATGAAATTATGCACTTCCAAGGGTTGTAAAAAATAACCTCGTGATTACGTACGTAGAATATCGATCAGAACAGAAGCGATAAATGGACAAAATCTATATAGCAAGCGTAATCCACCAAGAGGTACCGACAGGAATTGTATGCACTAGTATTTGTCCGTGCCTACGGTACTGCTCACCCTTTGATGGCATTTTTGTAATATATTTGAAAGAGTGTGGTTACATTATTAAGAGTATAAGAACACACATCAACCATTGAATCAAATGAATCTCAATCCTTGGATCAATTTGTATTTGTCTGTGGTTTACACCCTTATATTTTATTAGATAGAAGATGTATGTTCCGATGGCTTGGAGAGAGAGAGAGAGATTGTAACATACAACGGATACAAATGAGAATACATTTGAATTTGAATATCTAACAATTATTATCTCAGCACTGAATAATTGTCTCAACAATCATTATCTCAACACAGACAGAGAGAGAGAGAGAGAGAGAGGAATAACTAGAACCAACCAGATAATTTTCCCTCATAAACCTTCTAGAGAGAAAGAGAGAGAGAGAGAGAGGAATAACTAGAACTAGAACCAACCAGATAATTTTCCCTCATAAACCTTCTATAGAGAGAGAGAGAGAGAGAGAGAGAGAGAGAGAGAGAGAGAGAGGAATAACTAGAACCAACCAGCTAATTTTCCCTCGTAAACCTTCTCACATTATAACGCACGCTAACTAATTTCACAACTAACTCCTAAAGAGCATCCACATCTCTCTCTACTTCTCCTTTAAAGCTATAATAAAGAGCAAAATTACATATTTCTCCCCTGCATCAGCCTCAATTGCTTGCTCGTTACTTTCAACAAGTTGAAGAAGTGCTACAGTGCCTCGTTTGATAGAGCGAGGCACTATTCATCACACTACACAATGTTTTACTATTTAAAATGATTACGAAAGCCTAGTTAAATTAATTATGAGACCTTATAGACCATAAATTTGATTATGAGAGCCCTAAAGACAAAAATTAAATATGACCTTTTAGGATAAATTGATCAAAAAAATAATATCTTTGCTCTGGTTCAAACGGATTGAAAATTAGAGCACTTAATTTTGAGTCTGTTTATATATTAAAAAAATTAAAAAATTAAGTGCTTCAATTTTTAATTCGTTTAAATCAATGCGAAAATCTTATTTTTTTAATCATGTTATTCTAAAGTGTCATAATTAATTTTTGGCTCTAGGGCTGAGAGCCCTAAGAGAGTCATAAAACCAAATAAATAGCAGATACTAAAATATGAGAGCCCTAGAGACAAATTTTAATTATGACCTTTTATAAAAATATGATTAAAGATATAAAATTTTAGCATTGAATCAACAAATTAAAAATTAGAGCACTTAATTTTTTTAATAAACCGCTCTAGAGTATTACATTTGAGAAAAAATTAAAAAAATAACATTTCAAAATTATTTTGTAAGAAGAAGGAAATAATATATTAATAGCCTATAAGTTGGAATAGAGAGACTGATGCAATATATATTTTTAAAATGAGTAGCTAAAATAATAAAGTAGCTTTTTGAAGTGTTATTTGGTCCAAAATATAAAGAGCCTAATGCGGATTCTCTAAGCAATGCTCTAAGCAATTCACTTAATTAAACTCCTCCAATCATTTCCGAATAACATGGCCACCACAACTTCAATCATTCCACATCCCTTAGAGCATCCGCACCAGGCTCTTTATATTTTGGACCAATTTACATCTTAAAAAGTCACTTTATTACTTTAGCTATCCAGTTTTAAAATATCTGCTGCATCAGACTCTCCATATAAAAACTATCCCATTAAAATATTATTTTTTATTCTAAAAAGAAAAGACTAAAAAAAAAAGTGAAAACCATTTTTTTTTTCCTGGTCAAACGGGAAGGAAAGTGGACAAATCCATTTTCACCAACCAAACCAGCAAACAATTCTCCCCCCCCCCTCTCTCTCTCTCTCTAACCCAAAAAATTCTGCAAACAAAACCCAGCCCTGGTTCTTCTCATCGAAGGCAGGTGTTCAAAGCCAGAATCAAAGGCGTTCTTCTCATCAAAGTAATCAGACCAATCAAGCCCAGAAGGATCAAATACCCCTCGATCGTTGGGCTCCAACTCCCCCAATACCAGATCTAAGAAGAAGGTCAAACTGAACCGCCGTGGATTACTTCGAACCTCTCTCTCTCTCTCTGAGTCGAAACTGTTGAGAGTTTGCATATATTACAGTATTTTATTGGCAAACGGGTGAACAGTTCCTCGTGTATTTCAACGAGGAACTGTAGCTCTTCTACTTCTTCGGTGACTTCCACGAGCCTGATAACGCAGGGTTTTGGGGGATTTTCTTGGAGATAGCTCGTTACTTTAATTTAGAAGAGAGAGTACAGAGAGAGGATGCGGATGCCCTTAAAAGGCCTTGTCCTCGAGGCCAATTTTAAGCCAGAATTACCAATTGGTGAAAAACACTAAGCTGCAATATCAAATGTATCTTGTCAAAAAAGAAAAATATCAAATGTTGCTTACCAATGATGCAAAACACTGAGCTGCAACATCAAATGAAGCTGAGCTTATGTTCACTGCGATTTATTAAGCTTTCAAAGTTTTATTGTCCACTTCAATGGTTTTCGAATCCAGTTAAGAGCTGCATCATCACCAATCCAGGCATCTAAATGGGTTAATCTCATGCTCCATGGCAGTTCTTATAGCTTGCCGATTAAGTGCATAGACCCAACAAACTGCATGCAGATGGAACACAGTACTAGAGAAGCAGTTTCACAATGTGTGCGTGAATATCCAATGCAGTTTCCATTGATTTTGCCCTCATCCCATTTGCTACAGGACGACAATATCCAACACCAGGCGTAAAGTCTGTCCGGTGCTTAGAATCAATTCCATCAGGATCCCACCTCGCGTAGAGACAAACACCCGTAATCACATCTTTGACTTTGTCGCCTGACAATTTTTTTGCTCTTCTACCCTTTAATGTGCCTTCATTCAATCCTTCACGGCTGCCACAAGACGCAATCTGTCAAACATCGGGGCAATGGCTTCTAAGGCTTGTGCAAGGAAGTAAAAAGAATTACTGGAACAAAGTGGAGTTTTTCTATTTCAAGAATAATTTCTGAAAACATTGAAGTTTCATTCATCTTACCTAGGAATTTCTTTGTTGGGGTAGCAACCTGGGAGGTTGCATCGAAGGCAATATGCAGAAAATTTCCCCAGGATCCCACAGTTTGTCCACTAGAAACCAGAAAATGGAAAAGAAGACGTCTTGTTTGCTTACAAAGGCAATCAAACCTGAAGGTCTTGCAGACAAGCACCATACCAACTGTTAGACTTGTCTTACGTCGCTCATTTAAATCATCTAAGTTTGGTTAATATATTCTAGAGGCTATTCGACCTATTGCCAATTCGTTTTAGGTTGAAACCCTCCAAAAAATCTAACACCAACTCTGAAGATCCAGTTCCAGATGAATGAAGTTTTCCAAAACAAACTAAACCACAGAGCACTCCCTGTTTCCCCGCCGAATTGTTGGGCTCTACCTTTGTGGCCTTCTCAAACCCCTACTGTTTTTCGCCTCTAGTTTGTTCATTCTCAAACCCAGGTTCTTGAAGACGCATTTTCTTAACTGACAATTCAAGGTAATCAGGACTACTTATCAAAAAACAAAAAACAAAAAAAAAAAAAAAAGTTTTGCCTTGATTGAACTCTCCATTGTTTTCAATGAGCTTTGACTATAAGCATTCATTTGGTGGCGCATCATTCGACTATAAGCATTCATTTGACTATAAGCATTCATTCGCCTAGGGCCACTTCACCAACATCCGCCACTGAGGGGGCCAAGTTATGTTTAAGAAAACCTCCTCTTCCATTGGTCTCAGATACGAGGAATTTTTGGGTGCAAATAGCGTATTGCTGACGTGGTACTCATGCAGCGCATCCAGGCGGTTCAAAAATGCAACCGATGGTCCGGATACAAAGGTTCAGAACGGATTTAAAAAAAAGAAATGAAAATGAAAATGAAAAGGCTGTTTTGATCCGAACCGTCTATTACTCGGCTTGGAGGGCTTGGATGAGTTGCGCAGATACCACATCTGCAATACCCGATTTGCAACCAAAAAAATTTCTCAACCCATGTCTCCACTCTCAGTTGCAGAGAATCTTTCATCCATTACATAAGAGATGCCAATGACGGACCCAAGAATCTACATTAGTGAGGGCACATATTGTTTACAGGATAAAAAAGACTTTCATAAAGGAAACGATAGTGAATTTTATCCATCAGTTTCTATTTAGGATGTTATTCTTTCTTTAAAGTGAACGTACAAAACAAATTCCGTGTTTAATGCTTTACAACAAATTGATAAGGGAAGACATATTTCATTCACTTCATAATAGCCAAAATGAGAGTGCCGTGGCAACCAACAATGCTATATACACACCTACCAACCACGTCCTCTCACAGAGTACACATACGAGAGGGGTGTGGTTGGTGGGTGTGTTCCTAGACTTATTGGGTGGCAAAGCTTGTGTAAAGTTTACTAAATAATCTAAAAAGAAGCTTAAAATACCTACATACAAAAAAAAATAATCTATATTGAGTATGTAATCTTTCTTTTTTTTTACCAAGTGTAGCACGTCTGTATAGGAATAGAGTATCAGGAGTCTCATAATCATATCTTGAGAGTGAGTGAATTGAATAACCAAAGGCAACATCTTCAAAGATCAGACCAATCGGTTTTAAAGGAGATCAATCAGCTCATCAATTGGTACCTGCTGACTTGGGACTAGGTAGATCAACCGACCGATCGACCAAGCAATCAATCGGTTTTTGAGAACTACATTAAGACACATTTTCTTCACTTCTAGGCTAACTATAGTAGCACTTAAAAATAAGAACCATAACGGGACAAAGTCTAAGCATCTTGTTCTGTCTTTAAGTTTTTTTTTTTTGTTGGTAAGTTTGTTCTGTCTAATGCTACATTTGGATGAGTTTTTCAGAAATTTTTTATGAGAATATTGATTAGAAGTAGGGGTAATGAGTGGAGAGAGAAAAATGAGAACAATGATTGGAGATAGAGGTAATGAGTGGAGAATAATGATTGGAAATACAGAGTATTTTTTGAAAAAAACTTTTCAAAAGGTGAAATGAACAAGGCATTAAGCATTCATAATAATATAACCATTTCGTTTATCTAATGCGCCATTGAATAATTGGGTCCCAATCTTCCAACTAAAAATGGGGATACAATTGAGGATTTATACATCCATCGTTTATCTCAGTTTAATATCACCCTCTGTGCCACACTTGGTCACAAATGAGTCAAGTTACTCTCATCCACCCTCAAAACGAAATGACCCAAGTGAGTTTCAGCCACCCTTGAAACATCAAAAAAAAAAGAAAAAAGAACGAACTCTACACACAATTACATCAACTCTGATCACATGGAATGTGTGATGAGGGTCACACATATGGTTTGTGTATTGGTAGCAAAATTTGTTGAAATAGGCATATTGACCAGGGACACCACCATACATGACAATGTGCTACGTTGCATCCAATATTTACTCGGCTTAGGACGTCTCAACAACCGGGCCATGACATTCACCCTCCTCCACAACAACTACCTCTTTAATTTCCTGAATCATCTTCAACACTTGCCACATCGTCGGCCTCTGCTCAGGTGATGCCACGCTACAAGCTATAGCCACCTCCGCAAGCATTCCCAACCGCTTGTGATCTTCGTATCCTCCGTTACCATCGCCACCAACAACTTCCCTAGTTGACCTAACCCAACTGTTCATATCATTAGGCCTCACACTCGGGTGCTCAAACGGAGGCTTTCCCGTTAGAAGCTCAATCATAAGAACCCCAAAGGAGTAGACATCGGACTTGGGGGTTGCTTGGTGAGTAGAATTTTGAGTCTCCGGGGCTCTGTGATTGTTGGTGTTGGGATCAGAGGTGGAGGTGGGGGTGGGGAGGGCGGCAAGGCAGTAGTCAGTTAGACAAGCCTCGAAGTCGGAGCCCAGGAGGACGTTAGAGGATTTGAGATTGCCGTGGACAAGCCGCCACGCTTGGTGGATGTAGGAGAGGCCTTGGGCTACGTCCTCTGCTATTTTCAAGCATGATGTCCAGTGAAGTGGCTTTGCTCTAGTTGATTTTGAACCTGCCCATATTGGCAACATTAGGTGAACACCCATATTTCACACCAGGCAACAAAAATAAAGACCAGATCCATTCGAAAGAAAACAAAAAACCAAAAAAAGCAAAGCCATCGAACTTAAAAATCAGTAACATTGTTCGATTCCAGAGGATTCAAGGAGATGACTGAATTCCTTTTACTATATGTCCACCTCATATTATATATCACTAATGCTTGAAATACCATATTTTGATATCGTTGATTTGTATCAACATCGTAAATTATTAATAGAGTTTCGAAAACAGGAGTCACATCTACCGATGTATTAGTTCTACAGATTGTATCCAAGATGGCATTCATATGTAAAAGTATGATCATCGTAGCATTGCTCATTCAATACACACAACTCATGCCTTTTGTTTACGTGGAGCCCAGAGCAAATGGTGCCCATGCAATGCAATGCGTGAGAATTCATATTTATCAAATAATAGCGGTTCATGCTCAAATTATGGTATCTAAACCGTCGTTGCAAGTGGCAAACTAAATTGGAAAACAACTAAACTTTGGAATGCTTAGGTCACTAACTGGATTTGTTGGGAAGTGATTAAATTTGAATTTGTACCGTAAGAGAGGATTGAGTAGATTTTAGTGTCGTGGTTACCTAAACTGGTTCAAAGTTCAAACTATATTCTAACTAATTTTTTAGCCTTTTTTGACATTTGTATGAGAGTGACTTCGTTCCCTGCTCTACAGTGGTTCTTGACTTTAGCAAGATATAATCCTCTTCACTAACTAGTACAGTAAATGTGAATCTAAACTACCAAGAGTGATGTGAAAGATGTCCGTGATTTATGGATCATTACTGAGTTAACCCACAAATAATTTGCATGCCTCACAAATAAACGAGTCACAACTTTAGTCACATAATTTGCTGGGCGAGAGCAGGTGAGAGCAGTTGTGACTCTTTTATTTGTGGGGAATGCAAATTATTTGTCGGTTAAATCAAGTGACTCTGGGTGTCCACAGGTATTGCTATGTTTAATCACATAATATGCATGCTTGAGCACGAACAGAGCAATTGCGCGAGCGTGAAAGTGACTATAGAAAACATCATATACTGGATTATGAGAACAAGATAGTACTATAATTTATAAGAGCAATAATTGAGAATGGAAGCGAAAATTCGTACTACATGACTCACCGTGGATGAGGGAGAAGAGGCTGCCATTGGGCTGGTAATCGTATACGAGAAGCCTTTCCTCTTTAGCCTGAAAGTAAGCCCTGAGTGGGACCAGATTCGGGTGGCGTAATCCGCCAACTGATTCCATGTGCCGCTCGAACACCTCTTTGGTTACTCCAGCCAGTTTAACGGCATCGAGGCGCTTCACGCTGACAATCAGACGGTTATCAAGCACTGCCTTGTAAGTGGTCCCCATCGTCCCCTTCCCCAGCATCTCCGCCGAACCCCTCATCAGCTGGTCCATCGTGTAAACCTGCGCCTCACCCGCACAGAATACCAGACTCCCGCTCTTCACAACTTGCATCCCTTCTTGCACTCTCTTTACCTTTAACCAGCAATCGACCAATTATTGAACACAATTTTATCCAAAAAGCAATAAACAAAGACAAAATATTAAAAACACTACACTCAAGAGTCAAGACAAGAACAAATTGGAAAAGAAAAATTATTTTTACTAAGCTTTTAACATACTTAGCCCAATTTTACTTTATTGGAAAAGAAGGAAATTGATTTTTATACCACGTCAATTGATGCAAACACTCATTTTTTTTGTCTTTTTGTGGGGGAATTTACAGAACAGTTTCCCAAAATTTGTAAAAAAATGTATACATGCAGGGGCAGTTTTGAAAATTCACTCCCTAAAAGATGAAAAAAGAAGTTTATGCAGGAGAGTGTAGAAATCAATTTCCGAAAGAAATCATAAAAAACATGAGATTGGCCCTGGTATGGGGCCCCTGCACAACCCCAATTATTTGCACTATATGCGAAAACTTACGTTCAGGGATTCTTGGAGTCAATTTAACATTAAGTCTTGTATATGGGTACCCCAGTAGTTTAAAATATACTTTTAAAAACATGAGATTGGGCCCGGCAAATCACTTAAAGGCCTCGTTTTGCTAAGATTTTTATTTTTTATTTTATAAGACAGATCATTCACTCATAATATATCACTTTTAATTCAAAAAATTAAATACTTATCTGAAAAATAAATAAATAGTTATTTTAATTAGAGGAATGCACTTAAATTAAAATTCTTGAAATTCCCATGGGAAAAATTCCCTAACATACACCAAGTTATCAACATTTTTTTAGTCGCACGCGTAAGATTAAATGGCGTTTATGCATGTACTCAAAATTTCGTGTCTTCGTCAAGACTAAGCAATTGACAAAATATAGTACTTAATACTCCTATACAACATACTTTTCGTTCTAACATATATGTTCGGGCCCTGCTAAATGCAACTTTTGCGTTCGTCACTGATAACAGAGAGAATTTTTTTTTAAAAAAACCTCCATTATTTTTTTACATCTAAAAAATGCTTCGCTTGCGTTTATAGTTCAAAAAAATACTACTATTATGTTTTGAAGAGGAAAAATCTTTTTTATTCTAAAAATTCAGAAACTATGCGCTTTAAAATTGAAAGTGCAATGCCGTTCAAAAATAAAATAAAATTGGAAGTGCAAATTAAATCAACTACTGTACTACCTTCTCCTCCAACTCGTGATCTTCCTCCATTCTCCTCACGGCCGCGACAGCCGCGGGATCGGCGGCCTCCGTCGGCAAAAAGACATCTTTGCCCTTCTTCCCTCTCTGTTTCCTCACCCCAAATGCAAAGCACAGGATTACAGCCACAATAACAAAAACCCCAGACGAAAACCCGACAACAACGCCCGTTCTCCTCCAGTGCTTCTTCTGACTCGGCCGGGTCAACTCAACCCCTTGCAACTGCTCGTTCTGCCCAATCCCCGCAGCAGCAGCCGGCGGAGGCGGCGCCGCCTTATCCGGCGCACCGAAAAACGGCATCCCTGAACTGCATTCTCTGTCCACAATCTTCCCACAGAGTCCAGGGTTCCACGAAAACGACGACGTTGTGAACCGGAGCAGAGTCGGGGTCACCGGCACGGCCCCAGTTAAACCATTCTTCGAGACGTTGAAGATCTTGAGACTAGATTGGTTCAGCGGAGGAACGGAGCCGTTGAGCCGGTTCGAATCGAGCCGCAAGTAGTACAACCGGTCGAGGTTCGTTACGGAATCTGGTATGGGACCGGTGAGGTTGTTGTACGACAAGTCTAGGGTTAGGAGACGGTGGAGGGTCGAGATCGAATTAGGAATATTTCCAGTGTACGAGTTGTGGTCCAAGAAGAGGGATTTTAGGTTGGAGAGAGGGGAGAGATCGGGCAGGGGACCGGTGAGCGAGTTGAGGCGGAGGCTCAGGACTCGGAGCTGGTCGAGACGAGTCAATGTGTTTGGGGCGAACACGCCGGTTAGACTCAGAGATTCGAGGACGACTCGGACGGCCCTGCCGTTGGCGCACTGGATTCCCGGCCATTGGCAGAAGGTGAGGGTGGTGTTGGGGTTGAAGGGGAGGGTGTTGTTTAAGTCGGCTTTGGATTTGAATGATAGGAGAGCTGAGGCGTCGTGTGGGAGGAGGGGGTTCGACGGAGTGGTGGTAGTGGCGGCGGTGGCGGAGGTGCAGAGAGAGAGGAAGAGAAGAGCGCTGTGGAGGAATTCGGTTGTGGTCATTGCAGCGAAAGTGAAGTGGAAGAAAAAGGAGTTGTCAAATGTGATAGGAAAGAAGGTAGATAGGAGAAGTCTTTTTTCTTTTCTTTTTTTCTAGTGATAATATCAAAATTGGTTTTGTTAGTTCTAAAATTGTTTTGCATAAAAGTTTTGTATATTATATATGATACAAATTTTTTGTGCATTAAAGTTTTGGCACCAACAAAAACAGTTTTGACATTTTTTTTTCACCCGAACTGGTTAAAAGAGTGGCATAGTCAGAAATTTGGCTCGGTAGGAGCACCATTAAACATGGTCTTAGAACCGAACTCAAAGCATAAAATTTGAAAGAAAATACAAGTAGATAACGAGTTTTTATGAAAAACAAATGCGTTAAAAAAATTATTTTGAAAATTTGACAAAAATACTAGGGATATAGTAGTAAATGTCATAATAGAGAAAATGAGTAGAATTTTTGAATACAAAAATTGTTATGGCCTTTATAATTTGGCAGTTCATTCATGATGAAACTAGAAGATTCACAAGAAATAAATTTCTTGTTGTTTGACCTCAAGAAAAGAATCCTGATCAATTATGTAAGGAGCAAGCCTTTAACCCCTCGTACGCAGGCTGGGGCCGAGCTCCAGTAGACGTCAAGCAAGGTGGTCTGATAACGAGTTACACATTGTTCGTTGTTTGCAAAGTTCAATGTTATATATAATAAATCATGACCATATATTGTACAATGCTTTTAAAGCTGTTGAATCGTCAAAACTTATTGGAATTTTGTAACAATGCTGCAATGGGTGATGTAGGACAAATATTGAACTAGGCAAGAGCATGTCATTACAAAACCCACCAAACACTCGGACCTACTTCTTGTGGTTGCATTTTGGTATTTTGGTTTTGAACCAATTTTTTTGGTGCTCCTGTACCATGTGTATTGTGTTTGTTTTGGCAACCGGACTAAAATTGACCCGTCGACGTGATTCTAGGGTTTGGGTTTTTGATTGGAAGGGTGTTTGGGTACTGGACAATTGGGTACAGGAGTGAATGAGAGGGAGGAGTACGTGACAAAAGCATGTATGGAGTGGCAGAGGCTACTGTCAGGGGGAATGACAGAGGCACTGACAGAAATCACGTGAAAGCCAGGTGGAAAGAAAGAGCCCGTAGGGCTGCCCGGCGGACAGTTTTAGGCGACAACCGAACCGCCGCTCGCTACGGTTTGTTGTTTTCTTTGAGGGCCCGCTTAGATGCGGCTAAAAATTGGAGGTAAAAAATATGAAGGGAGATAAGATGATAAAGGGTATTAATTCTGATAGGTTAGCTCACGTCGATTTGATATTTATGGAGGAAAAATAAAATATTAATCCGTATGTGGTTTGGATGGGTATTAAAAGGGGGATAAAATTTTGTTTGGATGATTTATAAAATGGGAAGATAAGAAGGTATGGATGATAGAAAAAGCTATAAAATGAATATTTTGCCAATGTGCAGTTTTAAATTTAATTATGTATTAAAATAAGTATATAAATTTCAAAATCAATACATTTAATCAATTTTGGACAATTGAAAGTATAAAAAATAAATTAATTAAAAAATGTCTATTCTAAAAAATTTATATTAAAAAACGTTTTTTAACTATACTCCAATTTTTACATATAAATGGTGTAAAAAAAATATGTGTTTCAATTTTCAATCAATTTGAACCGGTGTGAAGATTTTATTTTTCTGATTATTTTTATCTTAAATGGTCATAATGGATTTTTGGCTCTAAGACCTTTCAATGAGCACCATAAGAGAGCCTTGAAACTAAATAATGAGTCTTCGGGTGTTCGTTGAAAGGCCGTAGAGCCAAAAATTCATTAATCTAAGATAAAATGATCAGAAAAATAAGATCTTCGCACCGGTTCAAAAGGATTGAAAGTTGGAACACTTATTTTTTTACACCATTTATATATTAAAAAGTATAGTTAAAAAATTAAGTGTCCGATTTTCAATCCGTATGAACCGATGCGAAGATCTTATTTTTCTTATCATTTTATCTTAAATGATCATAATGGATTTTGGCTCTAACGCCTTTCAATAAGCACCCTAAGAGAGTCCTGAAATTAAATAAGGAGTTTTCGGGTTGGGAAAAGAAGATAAACAGGGGTGATTTCGTCCAAATTTCACCCCTCTACAACCGGATAAAATTTGGGTAACCCTAGGGCCGCCCAAAAGTTTAACGGCTGAAACCCATGATAGCATCAAAATGAAGAACGGAGGAAAAGAAAAGAAGGGAACGAATGGTGCATCCAAGCAGCGGCAACAGCTTCGGCCCCACCCATTTACCCCCTCCTATTATTTCACTCCTCTTTTGACTCCAGCCAAGCAGGGCCTGAATCGCAACCGAATGGGATAGTTTGAGTGGTTAGAGCGGTTCATATATTAGCAAAATTCATACTCCTTCTGTCCCAATTTACCCCCCGTATTATTTCACTCCTCTTTTGACTCCAGCCAAGCAGAGCCTGAATCGCAACCGAATTGGACAGTTTGAGTGGTTAGAGCGGTTCATATATTAGCAAAATTCATACTCCTTCTGTCCCAATTTATTTAATGCAACCGAACCGCCACTCGCAACGGTAATTTAATGTAAATGTACAATTTCTGCTTCCATAGAATTAGAAAAAGACTACACTACACCCTCTTATTTAAGAAAGTCTGTAGCATTTTTCTTTCTGTTGGTTCACGGTCCCCCCAGTAGCCCAAAATTACGGGTCCGTAGGGGCTCGTCCCCTCCATCACTTTTGCTCCGTGTTTTTTCTTCATCTTTTTGTTCATCTTTACACATGTTTGCATGGGTTACAGGTTTAGATGGTTGGGCGGTTGATTTGACGAATTGTTATTGAGGTCTACTACTTTATCCGGGAAAGAAAGTCAATTGATTAGTGGAGTTTTTTTGGGTGCTGCCCGAGCAGCGCATCCGGACCATCAAAAAGTGTCTTGAACGGTTCAGATTAAAATCATTTCTCTCCTTTCACCCCATCACTCTCTCTCTTCAAATCCGAGCCGTTCAAAACCGAAATAGATAGCCTGGATGCACTGCTCAAGCACCACGTGGTATCCGCTCGGCACCCAAAAATTTCGCTTTTTGCTAGTACAATTTGCAGTCTCAGATTTTTTTTTTGATTCAAGTGTTTAAACCAACTTGCACACATATCGATTGATTCTTAAGAACCAATTTAAATGAAAATTTGTTGTCTAATATGTACATTTTGGAATTTTGTATCTATCTTTCGTATTTTATTAGCACTCTCTACATCAATAAATGCTTATGTTTATTCAGTTTTTTAAAATTTTCTTTCACGTTTCCATAAAATTTCTTTCTTTCTTTTTTCTGGGTGGAATAAAAGTTGTTTAATTAGCTTTCACAGCCACAAATGACCGTGCACACATGCTGTTTGTGGTTTTTTAGTTTACGCTATTCACGGAAGTATTTGTCATGGAAAACTTCAAGCCGAACTTCAATTAATTATGCATCGAAAGTGCCTTTTGGGGAGAAGTAATTTACGTGCAGGGAGATTATTTACGAGGCAAAGTTTGAAGGGTTTTCCATTGGAAGGGGGAAGAACATTAATGCTTGACGTGTTTTTTTTTTCGAATTAGAAAGTGTCGCGTTTCATACACGTACTTAGTAGTAGTAAATAATACTTATCATGGTCTTTCCCGTCGTGACCAATTCATGGTCATATTTGACAATAGGTATTAGACGTATTTGGGGTGCCTCCAATCCGGGCCGTCCATGCTTAACAATGGACGGCTTGGATTGCCTAAGGGACAACACGAACAGCGAGTTCGTATTAGACATTTGTTGCATAAACAAACCAAACAACTGCCTATAAAATCAAAAAAACAAAATCATACAACTTTTTGTTTCTAACAATTAGCTATAATCGGAGGTTTTGTTTTTCTCTTAACTAATAATCGGAGTTCTTGGCGTCAGTTTACATAGTTCCTCGATGTAGCTAAAGGAGCAAATCCAGTGACCAATACACCATTCGAAGCTGAGGTAGCTAGCATGAACGGAGGAGGAGGGAGCTGTCAGCTGAGATCGAGGACGAAGCCGGCACAAGCAGCTTAGATAATCCTTTTTTTTTAAGGCTATATAAAACTGTAGAAAAAACATGAGAATAGTTTGAACGTACCTAAACCTTTCACGTACATGAATAATTTGTTGTATCCAAAGAAGGTCATTAGAGCATCCGCAATGTAATAATTAAAAGTGAATAATCAAAACTTGCCACGTCAGCTTTTGATTATTCATTTAGAGGGTTGCTAAAGTTAGCAATGTGAATTCCCACATTGTTATTTTTAATTATTCAAATGTCCAAATTTGATTATTGGTTAGCAGGTCGCTAACTTTGATTATTACAATGTGAGTACTTTTTTAAACAGACATTGCTAATTTTAGCAATCTTTTGATTTTGATTATTACATTGTGGATGCTCTTAGAATTAATGCTAGGGCCAAGATAGATATATTGATGATAGAGACCAAACTTGCATTCTGAGATGCATTTGGGCCTCACGTACACTGCTGTCTTCCTCCCCTTGTCTTTATTTGTTGGGCTCAAATTACTGTCTTTCACTTCACCCAACCGACAAAGCAGAAGACCAATAGGGTTTTTTTTGTTGGTACATCAAGGAGAATAGGATTGAAATTGAATTTAAATAAGGAAATTAATTTTCGCACTTCTCAAATTGATAACCACACTTCGCATGGGAGCCAAAATCATTACCCTTTCAGTTTGACAGTATGCCGATTTAAAGCCGTCAAGAGACCCGCACAAAATTGCACACACATTCCCATATTACTAGAGGTATCAAACGGCCGTGTCGGCTGGCCCGTTTAGCTCCGTGTCAACTGTGTTTTGTGTCGTGCTGTGTCGGCCCGTTTACTAAACCGTGTAGTATCGTGCCGACTTGTTTACTTAATTGTGTCGTGCTGTGCCCATGTCGGCACATCTCCAATCAAGTTTTGTTAGAAAGAAGAAAAAAAAACTCCAAAAAGTGTAAAAAAGATTATCAAGACAAGACGTGTAAAATGTTATGTAACAAATAAAATAAGAAATTAATATTTTTTTATATTAAAATTAGTATTTGGTGTGCCATGTCTGTGTCACGCCGTGTCGTATATGTCTAAGACCGTGTCATGCCGTGCCCGTCTAAAACCATGCCCGTGCCACATTTAGACGTGTCATGCTTGTCTAAACCGTGCCCGTGCCCGTGCCACATTTAGACGTGTCGTGCTTGTCTAAAATCACGCCCGTGTGGCCGTGCCACATTTAAACCTGCCGAGCCTATCTAAAACCGTGCCCGTGCCGTGCCACATTTTAACCTACCATGCCGTGCCAACCCGACCCGACCCGTTTGACACCTCAACATATTAGATGAGGTTCCACAAATACAAATGCATGTACACTCACACGGACACGGGTGTAATGTGTGTTCGAGTAATCTGTAATCAAACAAGCAAAATGTAATGCGAAATGAAAAATCATACTCGGCTATAGCTGCCACAAATTCACCTACTAGTCTTTAATTTTCTCCCCGACATATAAGTGAGAATCTGCACTTTTGGATTGGGGTTGATTTTTTGGCACTGCATCTCCAAAATTACTTTTTCCTGTGTCGGAGTCTAAAACTTCATTACACGGAAAGTCTATGCCCACCATTTACTTTTTACCGTTTCTTCTATTGCTCTCATTTTTATTGTTCAAAGAACTTTTTTTAAATTCAGATCATTAATTACCGAAACGGATAGTAAAATGCTGAGCGATAAAACAGAGCGGTGGATGTAGCACCGCTGATTCATTCAGTCTACTTTAGTCTCTTTAACCCACAGTATCCCCAATGATCAATTAGGAGGGCGGCTACTTTTATAAATGGGGCCATGTAAATTTTGGTCTTGTCCCCCTCTCATCTTCTGTTTTCCCATGATTTACTGCAACATTACTTTTGTATCATTTTCTTTTTCATAAAGCAGCGTGTCTCGGCCCTCGGGTCAAATGCATTTCGGGTTAATTCCTGCATCTAGTTCCTTCCATAACCGTTTTCCACACTTACGCGTGTGCCGTGTGATGAGGTGGCCGTAAAAATTACCGCCAAAGAGAATCGAATCTGAAATGTTAGGAGGGAGCCCCTTGGAGTTGAACGGATGAGATTGATTGTATTATTTTCCCCTGCTAGAAATTGAGAGCGATTTGCCGCGAAAGATCAGCCTAAAAACTTTTAGAAACCAAAACTATTAAGGATGATAGTGTATTTATACCTCTAGCTCTTCGGGACAAACTTTTTATCGGTTTTTCCTTTTGCATGTGGCCCGACAATTTCCAATGTCAAAGGCCATGACCCCAATTGCCCTGAAACACCCGATCCAGCCGAACCCTTCCAAATCGATACCGGTCTCTGATCTCTCAATATATACGGACGGATTCGGTATGTAGTTTTATCCACCTCGAAGTGATTGATTCAGTGATACGTATGAGAAAACCGATCGAGCCTGAACTGATTACACCTGAATATACAGTGGAGTTCATGAAGAACTAACAATCGACAGCTCTAGCATACCTGTAATGGAACCCAGAACCTGGCCGAAAGATATCATGGAATGGAATTGGAACCCAGTGGCGAAATTGAAAGCAAAAGCTGGTAAAAAGCATTACTAGCATAAATAAAACGTCATCTTCGTTCCTTTATTAATGATGCCAAAGACATGTCCCAGTACTGTGCCCACCACCATATATATATAATGGGGCTTTAAACTTATGTTTGGTTGCCCTTTCCCTAGTGTCGGAATTCAATTATTATTGGATGATACTAGCTAGTTTGTGTACATGTTTGTAGTGGATGATGAGTGCACCTCTGGCTTCTCTGCACTTTCCCGGCTTTGTAACTTAATTTCAATTGTGAAACTATTACGGGTCTGATTAATATTAATCAGACCCGTGAGATCAGACACGTAATAATCATCTTGCACAGAGTCACTTCAATTCATCGAGAGAAACGTGAATCATGCATTTTTCTGCCTTGATAAATTATATATGCATATGCGCGTATGCATCTATACATGCAGATAGGTGGCTGGGCAATAGGAGAACTTGAGCTACTCTTTTGTATAAACGGGTATTTTAGTATAGTTTAAGTGCACCTCAATAATTCCAGAACACTAAAGCTTAAAACTGGAGTTACAACCAGACAAACCCTAACGGAGAGGGAATTTTGATGTTGATTAACCTCAATCAGTACCGGGACCCTACGAATTTTTTGTCGTCGGTTGACATAGAACTTGCAAATTTGAAATATTGCTGTCATGCTCACACTCAACCAGCCGAAGAGAACTTGAGCTATTTGAGATTCCAAAAAGAGGGAAAAGTTATTTGACTTTTATAAGCACTTTATTCCAATGGAATGCTTTTAAATTCTATATCAAAGATGTCACAGCAGTTTTTATTGAAAACACTCGTGAGATATAGCACAATTGTAGTAGTAACCTTATCATCAATTTTCTCTCTCTAGTGATACCGATTGATAAGTACTTCTTGTTTCCCATCTTTTCCTTTCTCATAACAGAACACAATGAGCAGTTACATGTCCATTGAAATTCTACTCCCTTATTTCTTCATCCTTCTTTCTTTGTTTTTCTCACTACCGTCACCGGCCTCGCCGAAATCACTGCTACCGCTACCGCTACCGCTACCGCCACTAATTTTCGCAGACCAACGTCTGGCTGCGGTCTACCCAATAATTCAAAATTTCAAGAAAATTATAGCCTCGGACCCCCTAAACATCACAAAAACATGGGTGGGTGCGGACGTATGCAAATACAGGGGATTCTTCTGCGACCACCCTCCCGATAACGAGACCGCGATCGCCCTCGCCTCGGTCGACTTCAATGGGTTCCGACTCATCGCTCCAACGCTCGACGGGTTCCTCGATAGTCTCCCTGATATCGCTCTCTTCCATGCCAACTCCAACTTCTTTTCTGGCTCCATCCCGCCGAAAATCGCCAACCTCCCATACCTCTACGAGCTCGACATAAGCAACAACTTGTTCACCGGATCATTTCCCGATTCAATTCTAGGCATGAAAACCCTGTCTTTCTTGGACATACGGTACAATCTGTTCTCGGGAGCAGTCCCGCCTCAGTTATTCACCGATGAAACCCTAGACGCGTTGTTCCTCAACAACAACAATTTCATGCAAAGACTCCCAGATTATTTGGGAAACAACCGGCTACTCTATCTCACCTTAGCCAACAACAAGTTCTTCGGTCCGATCCCTCGTTCCATCGCGAAAACCCTGTCCTCTCTAACAGAGGTTCTGTTTCTGAACAACATGTTGAGCGGATGCCTTCCGTATGAACTCGGGTTACTCAAAAAGGCCGTGGTTCTGGATGCCGGAAACAATCGTTTAACGGGACAGATACCCTTTTCGTTGGGATGCTTGGAAAATGTGGAGGTGCTGAATTTCGCGGGTAACCTTTTCTATGGCATGGTACCGGAAGTTGTGTGCGCGCTGGGAAATTTGGCGAATTTATCGCTTTCCGACAACTATTTCACGCTTCTAGGGCCGATTTGTCAGAGTTTGATCATGAAAGGAGTGATTGATGTGGGGAACAACTGCATTCCCAACGCTCCGTTTCAAAGACCGGTCGAGGAATGCGCGGATTTCTTTGCGCAACCGAGGTACTGTCCGTATATCGCGACGTATAGTTACATTCCTTGTTTGCTTCCCGATTCTAGTTTTCCGCCGTTCGTTCAACCTGCGCCTCAGCCTTCTTGAATTTTGTTTCTGATTTGGGTGTTTGTAAGTTTCGGTTTTTGTTGATCAATATGTTCACTTATATGTGTTTGTAATGAAAGATTAAGATTTTCACTTGCCAGTAGGTTCGAGACTTTGGAGTTTGGATAGTAAACTTCGTGTCAAAAGGATGACCTAAATGGCAATATTGCGCCCGGGAACAATTTGATGATGGTGTGAAAACATAGTACTCCAAAGTAAAAAGAGCGACAAGCTTCAATACACACCTCTTGTCTGGAATGTATGCTACGACTTTATTGGCTCGTGACGCAAGTTTTTGTAGTTTGAGATATGATTTCTATCGGAAAATCGTTTTCTGGTCCAATACATGAATATGCATGGTTCAAGAAATACATTTTTTTGGCTCGTGCGTATAATTAGAGTTTATAGTCTAACATAAAAACCCAAATGAATTTCTTTGATTCAACCTACGGATTTTGAGTTCGAAAAAGTTGGCGCAGAAGTGAAAATCCGCTCTAGAATATGAACTTTTGTGGCCCAATATATTCTTGTTGTTGGTTATAAATTTTTTGGAATCCAAGATACAAATTTATGGTACTGGATAGTGAGATTTGGGTGAGATAGAAAATTTAAAGGAAAGTGTTTTGTATCCTTGATTCCTATCCGATGAGGCAGATTTTTGTCGGATTTTTGGATACTGGATTGTGTTCCGGGGCTCGATCAGTTATTTTGAGATGACAGTACCCTATCCCATTGCCCGCCTTGAAATGTACTTACATTATAAAATTTTACCTTGATATTTTTCCGTTATACTAAAAAAAAATGGTGTTTTTTACCGTTCTAATCTTCACCGTTATACTTAAAAGAAGTTTATTGTTTTATCCTTGTATTTTTTTTAATGTTATACTAAAAAACCACCTTCTATATATTTCCTCCCGATCCAAGTATGGGGCGTGTTCGGGTGGCACTTTTAATTTTAAGGTCGAGGTCGAAGTACAGCAAAATTTATCTTACCCCATTCCATTGTCATCCCTAATCGTAATTTGTCAGATATACAAGTTGACGTACAACGTATGGTTCTGACAGTCTCCACGATCCACAATATAAGTTGATCTACAACTTGTCATTAAAAATGTGTTATTTATCAATTTAAGAAATTTGGCCAAATAAACATGAGAAATTTAAAATAAATAAATGATTTGTTCATCAAAAGGTAGCATATACGAATCTTACGAAGGTAAAACAATTCAAACCTTGAGGCTACTAGAGTTTTTCCCGACCGTTAACTTTAGAGCCCGAAAATCAGTCGAGATGCGCGTAAACCAGCACAGACATCCGGTTATTAAAAGACGTGTTACTTATTAAAAGCAGGTCTTGTCACCAGTCACAGTGCTAATGGGGAGCAGCTAGGAAGAAAGTTGAAGGCCTTCTTTAACCTTGGAATAGACCAAGAGAAAATGACACTGCGGATCAATGTAGTCCACCGGTACTATTCTTCTCTCATCTGCCAAATAAAGAATCCCCGTTCACCTAAGATTTTCCACTCGCAAAAAAGGCTAGTTATTTTTTTTTTTTTTTTTTTTCAGACCTTTTAGCAACATTCTAGGTAGAAATCATGGGCAACTTGTCCTCGCCTTATTGGACCTGGAACATTCAAATAATTAATCATCATGAATATCACAAAATGGGAAATAGAAATGATGAGTAAATTCCAATGCAATCTCAATAGGTATACATTACAGCGGCTTGTTTGACCCGATTAAGAAAATGCGTGCTTCCACTAACACATCGATTTTGGGTCGATATATATATATTTTTTTCCGAATAGTTTCGCCGACAGATTGCTGACGTAAAGATTTTTCTCGGAAAAAGTTTTTGCCAACGTTTCTAGATTTTGTTGACATTTTCTTTTGCAACGACCATGATGTGTTTTGCTGTAGTGTCTAATGTACTATATGTATGATATCATTCTGTTTGATCAACATTTGATTATTTTTCAAAGCCTAACTTTTTTTTGAGATTGTTTTCTGTTAACAAAATGTTTTGGTTCTTATTTCGCTAAGGAAAAATAAATTTCAAATAAGTATTTATTTTTTGAATAAAAGGTGATGTATTATGAAAAAATAACATATCTTCTAAAATAAAAAAATTAACGCAACGGGGCCTAGGTGACACAAGACGGGAGTCATCCCATCTCTCGCGCCGTTGGGGTTTTTTAATTAAAATCAGGAGACAGTTTTCCACAGATTAACGCACTAGGTCATGGATTACAAAAGTTGTCGCGACCAATAATATTGGGTGTAAAGGTAATACTTTGGCCATCTTTTTAATAACCCTATGTACAGGCAGGTTGTGCACACTGTGCAACACGACTAATTTCGGAGCTTTGAAATTAACGACCGGACAAATTTCCATTAGCCTCCTAAGATTTGAAATATTTGACCCCCGTAAAATTCGAACATGCGATCTCATAGAGAACAAGCATATTATTTTCTCATACCCACTCAACCAAATCTCTAGGGGTTAATAAATTCTTGGCTTTCGTGAAGCAGATTTGAGAAACTCCAAATGAGACAAATGGAGAACACTGGGTTGAGTAATCTCAACCCACTTTAGACTTCGTAATATTAGTGGGCGCACTAATAGCCCCATTATAAGGTGATGATTTGAAAATGAGGGATGCTACGGCCACCGACCAAAGGGGAGACCGATCGGCTGCCGACGGCGCTCCGGGATCACTCCGACCACCGGATGGTTAATCCGAGTCATCTAAAAATTCTATAAAAAAATGAGTGGGCCCACACAAGAATCAACGGATCAACCCATTTTTTTGTATCGAATCAACCGTCCGGGTGGCTAGAGTGGTCCCGGTAGCCGGTCGGTGTCCTTAGTTTTCTCTACCATGTGGTAGAAAATACAAGGTTTTTTTTTTCAATCGATAGAAGAGATCATTTTTACATGAGATATGAAGTACAGAGTACAAACTCGGGACACATCAATTATGAGAAGGTACTATGTAGCTCCTAGGTGGGTGTCAATATACCACATGAGGCTTTAGCTCTCAAACCCCCAAATCTGGGGTATTACAAACCAAGCCTTAACAACTCAACCGATACAATTAATAAATAAACCCATTAAAGGGTAGAAACAAAGAAAGAAAGGAAAATCACTCTAAGGGAAGAACACTCACACGCAGGTGGAGAGATTTGAACTCCTGACCTCCTATTAAGATGCAAGAGTCATGACCAACCGAGCTAGCCTCAGTTGATTTTAAAAAAAAATACGAGGTTGGTGGGCACTAAAATGTAGTAGTATGAATCATATGAATTTCTTTGGCTTTGAGGGAAACACACTTTGCACGCGTAAACAAAAATAATATCCCTGCTAGATTCTGTTAGTTTTCGTAAGGGGAAAATATCATTCAGTAAAACTAGAGTCAAAATGATTTCATTATTGTGAAAACTGGAAAGGAGATCGATATCGAAATCATTGAAACCTATAAAGATGGTTGTGTTATCTCAACCCATTTATAACCTTCCTATTATTAATGGGTAGCACAATTAATGAAAGATGGTGCAGGAGTGCAGTACTACATAAGTATAATGCACAATTCGAACCGTCTATTTCGGCTATTAATAGATGGATGGTCCAAATTGTGCACTGTCGGAATCCAAGTTCTGGTGCAATAGTCCTATTATTATAGGTTGAAGATTGGAAAATTATCATGTGCTAATTAATACTATAAGGTTAAAAATCTGTTTCCGTGGGCAATGAATGTAGTATGGTTTCTTTAGATTTTTTATTTTATTTTATGTTTTGGGATGTAATTTTGGCACTCCATTTTAGCCGATGGCACTCTACTTTTTGTTTTACAATTTTACACGATCAAGGCACGAAGTGGAGTATCAATAGCTAAAACTAGAGTGCCAAAATCTTTTTTCTTATGTTTTTTCGTTTATGTTGGGTGGCTTATAAGCTACAAATTAAGGAACTTAACGAGAGGTTATAGTGCTCTAGAAGCAGTGCTTTAACAAGCCACAGTGCTTCAACAAGCCACACGTAATTTTATCTCGTAATTAATCAACTAAAAAAACACGGATCGCGCGTCCCGCATTATTAATTACCAAGGGTTTGCACAAAGAGCAAATAATGGTTTTTGACTATTTAGTCTATTTCCTTTTGAGAAATCTAAAAACGTTTATCCAACATCTCAGTTTTTATTTTTGTAGAACAAAAAAATTGACCTTTTGGTGTGAGAGAAAGAATGTACTATAATATTTCATATAAAAATCTCACCGGTAAAGAGCATTACGGTCTCATTGCAAAAAGTATGAACGTCCAAATCATTTTTCGGGTATAAAATCGGGTTCACTAAGCATCGACAACAGAGCATATTTGTCTTTCGAATAAATGATCAACTAATATCTATTGATCAACATGATTTCTAACGATTTAGCTTTGATGATTTATGCATAATTCATCATTTTAATTCTGATGATGATTTAATTTCTCTCATGACCAACATAATTTCACGAGGTACTAGTTGATGCTCAACCAAGGGTGAACGGATCAAAAAAAAAACTAAGGGTGAGTTCTTCTAAACTTATTTTTTCGCATTTGTTAGTTTTGCACCAAATTTTTTGTCGATTATTGATTCGTCTCGATGAGAGGAATCAGAAAAGTAATTTTATTTTTTTTAATTTTACCAAGTTTTTTGAGAAATAACAACTTTTTAGCAGAAAAAGTGAAATAAGTTAGACTGTAAAAAGTCCAACCCACCATTCTAATTTTCGTGTAATTCATCACTGTAATATTTAACTAGTCCAAATCATCAAATCGTTTCATACACAATACATAATCATCAATTTGATATACGATCTCTTCATCCCATATTGTTTGAATCGTTTATGTTGTAAGTCTCGATTTGTACACCATTTCTATAAAATAAAAAAATAAAAAATCTTGCTGTTAATTTGAAGGAACATATTGATTCCCTGCAATCAAATCTAACCATTCATTTTTATTACGACAAGCATGATCCGATCAAGTATCTTACAATGTCCGACAAACTTTATGAGCAATTTACAGGAGGAGGTTTACAGAGAAAAACGGATCGAAACATCAAATGATATATCGCGACTAGCTAGTCCTACCTTACGCCACAAAAGAAAGTCAACGGGAAAGAGACGGTTGGCAAAGCCGCGGCGTTGACTATTTGGCAGCGTGGTCTTCAGTCACATCTAGCTATTGGGGCTGCTGCGATTACTGATTAGGTTGTGTTCCTTTCCAAGTTCTAGAAACTTGGTTGGACCGTCGGATGATGATCAGAATGAATAGAAACGTGAGCCGCGGTGGATATTGAGCCACCGGTGCCGGTGCAGGAGTGGTTGTGTTCGTTCTCGTACGTGATTATCAGCATCGTTGGATCGTCCAATGCTCTCTCAACGTGCTTGTGCGCCGGGCATCCCTTCACGCTGCTGCACCTGTAGTATCCCCTGATGGAAAATTGCACCCACCAAGCTCATCAAAACCTTTATTACAAATTTACAACCAAATCATCAACAATGCTAGGAACGAGGCCGGATACTCTGATCTTGTGACAATCCTGATCAGGTGATCATCCTTTCATGTGACCACGAAGTGACCCTCTAAACTTGAAACCTCACACTTTTAGCAAATCGAAGTTCAAGATTGCTCTTTCATCAAAAGGTTCCAAAACTACGTCGTTTTGGATACATACTAGCCGTCAAGACCCCAAAATTAGTAGTATCTCAAAATCCCTGATAATTTCTTTTTGGGGAGGAGTAGAACTATTAAAAACACAGAGTTTAGTCATTTAGGTTTGTAATTGACTTTTCAAAAACAACTTGAATATTGGAATTTGGGGTTGAGAGTCCTAAAACTTATTTCTAATTTTCGAAAAATGACATTTGTGCCAAATATCTAGTGCATAAAAGCCTTGTACCTTGCACATGGTACAAATGTTTAAGATTAACAAAAAAAAAAAACTGTAATTAAAGAAATCAAAGGCGTGGGCTGACCGAGATTGAAGAAAGAATATTCGCAAAGTATTTTGAGTAATTAATAAGGTAGTATAGTATGACCAAATAAAACTAATAATGTGTAATAATAATAATAATAACTTTTTGAACATGTCACATTGATAATAATAATAATAACTGACACTATATAAAACAGTGCAACGGGTCCTATTTTGGGGGTGTTTCTTTTCTTTTCGTTTTGTCATCACTTTATATTTTTAAATAAAATTAGATCTCAACAATTAGTTTTTTGAAAATGCAAGAAGTCAACCATATGGAATCACACGAGAGGATCACAGGAGGATTGTCACATGAGGTCAGGATTTGATTGCACATACACATTGCGTGTGGCCAATTTGGTCGTTGTGTGTGCAAATATTTGTGAATTATCGTACATGTCTCTAACATTTTTGGTCAACTTGTTATCAAAAGTCAACGATTCATAACATGTACTCCTTCGGTTTTAAAAAATCGTCTCTATGTTTGAAATTATAAAATGTTTTTATATGCAATGTAGATTTATTTTGATAAATCTTTACTAATTTCATTAGTCAAAAGTTTCAAAATACGTGAAATATTTTGGATTGAAAAATATAAGCTATGACACCTATATCGACATTGGACAAATCGGGACGGCGGAGTACCTTGGATGCGGGGAGCCTTTGATGGCCTTTTGACCATACTTTCTCCAAGAGAAATCATCCTGTGGTATATCAGCCAATTTCATGCTTACAGCCGGGACCCTCACCACCCTCTTCACCTTTGATTTCCTGTTCATAAATCAACACAACCAATCACCTCAATAATCCCATGGAATGAAACACACCACTACCATGGTAATCCGACCCGAGCTTTGCAGTACTCTAGCTTGGCTCGTTTTTACTAAACGAGCCTAAATACCTAAGTTCGAGCTTGGCTCGTCCTTTACTCGTTTAATTCGATTCATTTACTAAATAAAACGAGTTTATAGCCGATATGAAAAATAAAAATTAAAAAAAAAAAAGCAAAAAAAAAAAACAAGACGAGCTTAGACAAACTGTTTATTATACGAGCCTACATCTTGTACTCGAGCTCAACTTAATTATTAAACGAATCAAGCTGAGCATCGAGGCCATGTAAGTTGTACCGAGGTATTTGCTGCCGCCTATCGCGATGCCATGTAACGATATTTGCTCACCTTTTCTTGGGGCAATGGCAATTTTCACTGGACCCACCACACTTTGACGACGTTGACTTCAAATTGAGCGGTTCGTCCGTCGAGGCGCACTTCCTTTTCAACGCCTGCGAAGACACCGGTTGCCGACTCGCCGACGTCACCGTCGACGGATTGGTAATCTGAAACCCCGGCGACATCGTCACCGACGAAATGAAGGAATTCGTCTCCGAGAAATCGATCGTCGCCGTCGATTCTTTCCACTCGACCGCCCCCTGTTTCAGGACCGAATATTGGTTCTGAGGCACCGGAGGTAAGGAATGGAGCGGCGTCGGACAGGAGACCGTCGAAATCGAATCCAGTTCAATCCTCCCACTCAGTTCTGTTTCGCGTGTTTTTGGCAGGGGGCCCTTTCTGAAACGGGCGTGACCCGTTCGGGTTCGGTCGAGGGACGAGACGATCTTCTTGAACTCGGTCACGGCCGAATCCGTGATCAACGCGTGATCATCGATTCCGCCGTGGGGATAGGGACTTTGGTGTTGGGTTTGGTGAGAGAAAATCGCGATGAGTTTCTCGACGGTCTGAAGCCCGCAGTTCGCTGCCTCTTGTGCCGCATTCGAACCGTTGCTTCTGTAACTCATGATCTCAACGGCCATCTCTCGAATTACAGCATTCGAGATATCGATCGAGAGATCGAGAGGAGTATCAAGTTTGAGGGAAAATTTTGACGAAAGCAAAGAGTTGAAAATTTTGAAGGAAGGTGGGATGACATAAATGGGGAAGTCAAAGGGGTTAATTATTCTTCTACCCTTGGGTTTGGGGTAAATTAGCTGGACAACCACTTTAATCTATTGAAATGGTAGTAGAATTCCTCCGATTCTTTGAAATGCCATTGGCATCCCAAGAGGCAGGTAACTAGGTCTTAATGCAGCGGTGAATCCGCCATAATAACCTCGTTAATCGATTGATTTTAGAATTGATAGTGGAATAGGAATTGAGGAAAGGAGTGGAAATTGAGAAAAAGCATAAAAAGGAAAGACAAAGGCCACGCTTGGTTCGTCCACTAAATTATTTTATAAAATGAAATTTAAATTAGTACTTATTTAAGTAATGTAATTTACAGTAATACACGCTAAATTTAATATTTTCAAAGACTATTCCTTTTCCTCACAAAAGTAGAATTGTGTTGAATTCGTGAAAAAAAAAAAACTGCTTTGAAACATTGAAAGGAGCTAATTTTGAAAAAAAAAATTCAACTATTTTTTTAAGAGTGGATTTGAAAATTCTAACAAAAAATTAAGCAAACATAGTCAAAGTGATTGCAACGTAAGGGAGTATTGACATTTGACCAGCAAATGAGAGGAACTTGCGGCATTTTTTGTGTTGAGAAATCGGCATTTCAAAGAATATAGAGGGTAAAATCGAACAATTTTGCTCTCTCTCTCTCTCTCTAGGAGCTCTCTCCTTTCTCTCTCTACTTTACTAGTTAGGGTTTTTCTGGGGGGGTGGGGCTGCCGCCCCTTGCCCCACCTCCTCCCCTCCTCCTTTGCCGGCCACCCCTTCTCACCTCACCGCCCGTCGAATCCCTTCCCTAACCAGATCCGATTTCTTCTCGCCTCTACCATCTCCTCCTCCTCCACCGCCAGTTCCTCTCCGTCTTCTCTCCGCCTCCTCTGCCGCCTCCCTTTGGTTTGGTGTTTTTGGGATAGCTCTGACGGAGAGATGAAATAGGGTGGCTCGGCTCCCTCCGGCAATAAGTTTTCAGCTTACAGGGTGGCGTTTCGCTGGTGATAGCTCCATGGCCGGAGGTTTCAGTACCGGCTGTCTTTGGCTTGGTTTCTCCCGGCCGGTCTCCCCGGTCCGGTGACTGTACCGGTCAGGTTTTCCAGATCCGGTGGGCGTGGTAGGTGGGCGAATAAGTTTTTCAGTCTGTTTAGTTTTTTTGTTTTGTTTTGGTGTTGATTTCATCCATGCTTTTGGCTATGTTTGAATTGGGTGTCCCTTTGAGCTCTACTACAAAAATCGGAGACGGGTTCATTGCCCTGCATTTATATATGGTCTGCCTTCGGCAGTATGTGCTTAGAAGACTCCTAGTGGATGTGCTTCGTGTCTAAGTTTTAGTAGTTTTGGTTCATTCCTGTATTCCTTGATGAAATTGTTGTAACCTTCGGGCTTTTACCTTCGGGTATCGTGCAATGAACTGATTGACTTATCAAAAAAAAAAAGAATATAGAGGGTGAAAATGTGAATTTGAACTAGTAGGAGGGGTTTTCTTGTAATTTACTCCGTGCCCCTTAGGGCCCCTACGGCCTACACCAGCCATATTTGTCGCTACATGTCCGAAGTCAGACCCATAATTTTTTCTTCGAAGGTCAACCGTTTTGGGTGCATCGCCATTTGAGAGCGTTTATTCAGTGCGGAGGAGCATCGCCACCTGGCTCTCTTGAACTCGGGGACTCTGACGTTCCTGACTATTCTAAGGGGCAACATCCATGTTATTCCCATTTGAATCGTTGTCCATATCCGCAATAGATGGCTCAAATTTCTTCTCAATTGAACAAATCTCATTCGTCCATTCGTTTATTGTCAAGATAAAATTTGAGTCATTAATTTTCGAAATTGGACGACCCGAATGAGGACAACAGGGCCCCTGGGTTAGGTTCTCTTCCACCGCTACACATCACGCGGAGCTGGCTACCACAACAACGCATTCACGTGGGTTGATACATTTTGTGTTGGCCTACGCTTGATGGGTAGTGGCGGACGTTATTGGAGCACCTCGTAAGAGCACTGAATAATCACTCCTTTAATGGTGAATGATTAACTAGGAATATGAAAAAAGAAAAGTCAAAAGGACGTCCTGAGCCGTTGGATTAAAAGATTAGGAAGGGTGAGGCCAGTTGTGTGGAGTTGACTTTTAAAAAGTATTACTATTAAAAAGTCTTCTGTGGGAACCATCGGCCCTCATCTTTCGCCACCAGAAGGGGTATTTGGTCGGAATGATTATTCGGTGCTTGAGGCAAGGGTCACCTGCCGCCCCCACCTCTTCTTCTCACCATATTACGGTTGTGTTTCGCTAAGAATTTTTAAAAAATATTCTAAGTATTTATATTTGAAATTTTCAAATTTATAAAAAGTGAACTTACTAGCAAATGTATTTCGTAAGAACAAAACTATCATGCAAATTTCCCAAATTTTAAGGAGTTGGGAACCACTACAAAAAATAAAAATAAATGTTAATTAGAAGAAATGTGATAACTTCATAATGACATTTGAAAAACTTCGATTCTTGCTATGTTTGTTCTTCGATCTGTGCACAGAATGTAAATTGCTTGTAAAGAATTAACAACGAAGTAAAATATTTTTTATTTTTATCTTTTGTTTGATTTTTGGTCTAGCAAAATTGTGGGACAGAGGTGTTGACGCGCGTGTAAGTGTGTAACCTAATGACATCTCCTCACCTCCTCCACGTGGAAGGCGAGAGTTCGATTCTCGCTAGGAGCGCGAGTATTTGGTGTGGTGGTTGATGCCCTTTGCCGTTTAGCGTTACTCCTTCCCCATCCTCTTACCGTAGGCTAGACATCTATCGAGTGACAAAAAAAAAATTGTGGGACAAAGGTGTACTTTTTTTTTTAAAACAGGAAATATTCTCATTGTTTCATTGCACCTAGGAAAAAAAATTCGAGTTATAGTGCTATGTTTCAATTTGGAGAAGGGTTCACCGGATTAAGTGGGCCGTAATGAAAGCCCATAAAACGTAAGTCGGCCTTTTTCTGCTGAATGGCCTCAAGGCTCTTCACACCCATTGGGCCGTAAATGGCTTTCCTCCCTTGTTCTAACATGGAAATAAGGCATCACGATTTCTTCTCAAGATTCTCAACATCCAAATTGAGGGGTTAACCTAGTTGTCTTGGCATGAGACTTAGGGACGTTTTGCTTAAATGCTAAGTCTCGGGTTTAATTTTCTTTGTCAATAACTCCTGAGACTACCTCATCCACACTCATAAGCTACTGAAACTTTGTGTTTTAATATGTTGATAATTCTTTCGATAAGTCCTTGATCTAAACAAAGCACAAGCTTTTCAAAAAAGGAAATTAAAAAAAAAAAAAAAAGCATAAGCAAACCTAATGCAAGAAGCTTCACATGCATAAATCTTCACACGATCAATTGAAAATATCTTTTACATCCCCATCTACTGAGCCAAAAAAAATCAAGGCTAAACCCACCAAACAGACCAGAGACTTTGTTGTTCCAAAACACCAATCCATATTTTACCTCCAAGCATAAAATATATGTTTGTTGATTGTATCTAGCTTTGAAGTTTGACCCATATTACAAAAGGGGGAGAGAAAAAAAAACACCTTTATGGAGGCGGATTCTCTACAGTTGGACTGCAGAGAGTTCCTGCAGTCCAATCATAGTCGTTCATCTTTGCATCCAACAGTCCAAATTTTAAAAAAAATTCCGAAGAAAAATTAATTTTCCCCGAAGAAGTTTTTTTAGATCTCAACCGTTAAAAACACCATCCGACGGTTGTGAACACTTCAAATGTGGACCGGAGACAAACCTTATTCAAACTTTATAAAGAAAAAAGAGTGGAAGTGCTTGATGTGATTTCTAAATAGAGAGAATCTACAACAAGGATATGGAGTGTATGAACCTTGTGCAGTTGATGGTTGTTATCAATTGCCTTCACAAATTTGTCCATTATTAATAAATAATTGAATCCATTTAGATTCCATTTTGTTTCCCCCCCCCCCCCCCCCCCCCCATACATATATATCAAATCTTACATTAGTCTAGCACTCTAGCTAGCTCTAAGGGGTATGGGGTGGGGACGGTGAGAGTCGAACTCGCCACCTAATAGATGGAGGAGCTCCATGGAGAGCAAACTACCATGCACTGAACTGTGCCTCGACGTCTATTTTTCATTCTAGTTGACCACCTCTTTGTTGTTAGTATTTCAATTGTGTTGTTTAATGGATCTGGTCTTTGTTTAGGCTACCAAAATTTTGGTTCTTTTGTGTCAAATGGGAAGTTATTAAAATGATGGTTAGGTAAACTTGTTTTTCTACTTTATATGTTAGTAGAGAAAACGTTAAATAGAAGTTTTAAAAAGAAACATATCATTGTTAATAATCTAACTTTATTTTATTTTATTTTTTTTGAGAGTTTTAATAAGCTAACTTGTGGATCGTGCCATGAGTCCATGATTTAGGATTCCTAAAATAAAACAAACTTTTAGATATGAAATAGTATTTTTGTATGAAATTAAGTTGATTGAATCACGATAATTGCACTTTCGGATTTTTTGTATGGGAAAAAGAAAAGAAAAGATGTATTTAAATCATATTGTACTAATTATTGTAATCATGCCCCAAACATGCATGACCTAAAAGGTGAATCATTATTAAGAGAGTAAAGAATTTACCCAATTCCGTTAGTTTTGGAATTTTGAATTTGGATTTGTAGGTAATGAAATGTAGAGAGAAATAGAATAATGATTGAAATAAGGATAATGATTAAAGAGAGATCGAGAAAAAAAATGAAAGTAATGATTGGAAAGCAGTAGGATAATAATTAGAATCTAAAATTCAAAACCCAAAAACGAACGGAGGTTCAATGAAACACATGAAACTTGGAATTTAAATTAAAGTTTGATTAATGGATTTTGTATGGTAGTTGATTATGGTTTTGACCTTTCCATCATATTAGGGCATGTACACAAGAGTAGCCAAATGAACACTTTTAGGTATTTTACCTAATTTAGGACACAAAAATAGGCTGCACCAGCTTCGGCAAACTGGTAGCCATTTTTTCTTCACAAAAAATGCTTGGTGTATATAACGAGCCACTGTTCACAATGTATCTATTATAATATTATTTGTTTCTCTCACCTCCCTCCCACTCTCTTATTCTCAATGGTTTCCTTTCTCTATTATAATATTATAATAATATTTGTATCTATTATAATATTTTTTGCCAGTTTGAAATGGGGTAAAGTAGAGAGGCTGCTGCAAGTGGGATAGAATTTTCGATGAGAATGAATAAGTAAAATGTACTGTTCATAGTCATTTTTGCTCACAATTAATGTACATGCTCTTAATATCTTGTTGTCACCGTCAATGTTGCTTGGGAATTATTAACTCAGTGGCCCTACCAAGTGGAAAATATAAAATGTGGGACAACATTATTATTTTTGTCCTTTCTAAATAATTACGTGTTTGGAAAAGGAAATTGAATTATACACTCCCTTTTTATCACATACACTTTTTTTTTTGTCTTTATTTGGTATGAATTTACTCTATTGCACCTTAATATGGGGAAAAGTGAACTTATGAAAGAGCAAAAAGATAAATTCACATGAATAAGAACAAAAAAGAGAATGTATGTGGTGAAAAGGGGAGTGTAGAAATTAATTTTCTTAGAAAAAAGAAAAGTACGTATTAGAGAAGGCGTTAAACAAGCAAAGTTTTCTACTCTCTCTCCCACTTAATTTCTTTTTTTTTTGTTTGACAAAAGTGAGAAGATTGTATTGATAAACGCCCAGCGACACTTACAAAACGGAGATCATT
The DNA here is from genome assembly GCF_030253575.1 of Rhododendron vialii. Classification (NCBI taxonomy): domain Eukaryota; kingdom Viridiplantae; phylum Streptophyta; class Magnoliopsida; order Ericales; family Ericaceae; genus Rhododendron; species Rhododendron vialii. The sequence goes on along the minus strand of NC_080563.1, from coordinate 38,805,584 downwards.
ACAAAAAAACTTGGACAAAACCAAACTAATCGTCTAACAAATAGAATACAAGTAAATCACAAGACAATCGATGTCTTTTCATCCTAACCCAGACATGACCTGACGCAATAGTAACACTTTTAAACTGCCTAACAACTAATTAGGAGTTTCAAACGAGAAAAAGTGCAAAGTTAATGACAAAAGGCACCAAATACCCAGATGATCAGATGCACTCCAGCCAAGTATGAACGTACTAATGAACTTTCAAGAACTACAAATCTGCCAAGCCGCCACGGGTTGCCTCGTCAAATACATCATGTAGGGATATAATGTTGAAATATAGATATCGTTGTGAAACAACCTCGATTGAGAGAACCTAATCTGTAGACAAAATTCGTCCGAAAACGAAACTAATAACTATCGTTGAACGAGAGACAAAACTATCGTAGAATGAGAGACAAAACTCTCACAGATCAGACGACAAGTTGTAGACCTGGAGAGATAGAATGAAAAAAAAAAAAAAACAAAGAAATGGAGTCGGTAGTACCATGGCCTCCCCCTCCCGCCGCCGCACACGGGTATGTAACCCAGGGGGGAGGGAAAGGGAGAAGATCGAGAAGATGTGGTGGCTAGGGTTGAGAGAGAAAGGAAGACAGAGATAGGGTTGAGAGCAAAGTTAAAGGAACAAAAAGAGCTCAATTCCCACTTATTTCTTCACTTTGTAATTTTTACATGTTTCAATTTTTTTTTTTCTAAATTTTCAGTTTACTTTTGGAAGTCTATGTAAGAACCTCTCTCTTTTATTCCAAGGGTTTGATCAAGTAGGCATGACAAAAGCAATAAATATATTCGAATTCTACGGAGGTTAAAAATTTCAAACCTTGGGACCACTAGAGGGTTCCTCCGGTTGTTAACTTCAGAATCATAGAATCAATCGTGGTACGTGAAGCCTGGCTCAGACATTCGATTATAAAAAATAAAAATAAAAAACACCCTCTCTCTTTTAAAAATTACCATCCAAAAATATCTTGACAAAAATTATTGCATTAACGAAAATATTGTATCATCACCAATGCCAAATAAAAGTGGGATACTTTAGATAATTCATAACTTTTAACAGTAACCCTTGTCTCTCTTTAGAAAAAAAATTCTTAAAATTAGACAAAAAGAATTGAGACATGGGCCACAAGGAGTACCTTTTATTTTCGAAGAAATTCGCAACTTGCAAGGTTTACAAGGGCCAATTTGCTGGACATCCGGTTATAAAAAAAAATATTTTATTATTTTAAAAGACAAACGCAAGTGAATGATAGTTGATGGAAAAGGTTGGGACCACTAGGGTTATGTCAGTTGTTATGTTTAAGATTTGGAAATTAATTGACGTGCGCTCAAATTGGCTCGGAGATACGGTTATTAAAAAGTTTGATGAAAGAGAGGTTGCGTGTCCATACAAGAAAGGGACCACGCCAACCATTTATGTGTCCCGCCAAATACTAGAAGCGAATTCGGAGTGTCCTACTGATAAAGCTCACCAATGGAAACGAGCAACGTGGCTCACCCAGATTCCATACACAAGGCTGTCGTCCAATTTTCTCAAAAAGTATAGATTTTAACTGGAAATGATTATGGACAATTTATGTTTTTTCAATAAGTATATTTGAAATTAATTTAATTTAGGTAATACAAAAAAGTAAAATGAAGTATTGGTACAAAAAAATATACTCAAAGTAAAAGTTATAGTGCGTATTTATAAACAAAGCAATGCTTGAAATATTAAAGAAGTATATAATGTTTAAAGTGTATTTTCCTTAATCAAAAATAGAAAAAAAAGAAGAAGATGTGGGTCAAATTTAATATGCGTGTGACCTATAAAACATCACAGTTAAAGTTTTATCATGCATTATATTATCTGAACACTTGGATAATTATTTCTCAATTTCTAGCATTTTTGCGTGTGACCTATAAAACATCACAACTAAAGTTTAATCATGCATTGTATTATCCGAACACTTGGATATTTATTTCTCAATTTCTAGCATTTTTGCATATAAAAATCCTGAACAAGTTTACTCGTTGCTACCTTGGCTGTCAAAGTCATAATTTGACAGATTATTTATTTATTTTGACGAAATTCATGTCCATTGACGAATTAAATTTACTGTCAGAAAATGACAATACACCTTTAGTGTCAAATTTGACATTAATTTTGATTTTACAAGATCTGCCACATCACATAGAGATTGCATTCGAAAATGAAATTCGCTTAACTCAATGGACTAGATTTGATACCAATATCATTTCTGATTTGATATTGTGACCAAGTTGTACCAAACTCGCGCATTAGAATTGCTACTAGCTGTTGATAGACATTGTGATACTATAACAAAATAAAAATAATAACTTTGAAAATTATGTAATGGTTGTGTTCGGTTCTTAGTTTAGTTTAATTTTAATTTAGTTTTTCAATCATTACCTTACTTTTTTTTTCCAATCATTACCCTATTTATCTAATTATTACTTTTTCATCTCTCTCAAATCATTACTCATCTCTTCAATTATTACTCTATTTCTCTTTTTACCCACTACTAAAATTAAACTAAACTAAACTCTCAACCAAACAAAAATCAACAACGGCTTACCATACTTGGTTTAAAGACGGTAAAAATAAGGCCGTTTTACCCGTCTTTACCTCTTTGATTTGTCAATGGGTTTGAGCGGAGAAATGCATGTTATCCTTATAAAAAAAAGAGAGAAAATATCAGCAATTTGTTCGTCTATTAACAAATTTCCTATTTCAAAGGGCAAATGTTTGGAACTCTTTTATTAAGGCACCGTTCCATAACACCACATAAATATTTTTTAAGAAGATAATTTCAAGCTAAAAAAAAAAGATTTATTAAAATCTAAAAATATGAAATATGGATCTTGTTTGAAAGATTTCATTGAGATCTTTAATATGGTGCAAAAAAAAATTGAAAAAAAATTATTTTTCATTCACATTATTTTTGAATTTTAAAATGTGAAATAAATATTTATTTTGTAAAAAGTGTTCTGAAACGGGCTTTAATTACTATCTATTATTTTTAATCTGAGAGTTGCGTCTCTCTTTCTCTCTCTCTACTTGCACAACCGTTGTATTGGTTGTGTGCATAATTCTGGCCGTCTAGATGTATTTGGACGGTCTAGATTTTTAAAAAACTCTTCCAAGGAAAAGTCTAACTTTTATGAGAAAGAATTTGAGTGAATCCTAGTCATTTATTACAACAATGGACGGTTAGAGATTGATTGTGTATTGTGTTTTACACAACCGTTGTGTTTTACACGACTGTTATGTGTACTACTTTTGCTTCTCTCCTTTGATTGGATATTTCTCCGCCAGCCTATCCCCAATCCATTGATTCCACTCCACATGGGTCTCGTTTGGACTCTCCTGAATAATGACATTTATTTGTTACAGACAGGTAAGACGATGCGGACAATAATTGGGTAATTACTACTATACAAAGAAAGAAAGCTTCACTTCCCCATTCCTTTTTGGAGTCTCTGGAAACACCAAAATATTTCTTAGCGTTTTTTCATTTTTCTGGCTCTCTCAATTTTTAATGAGTAATTATTTCATATCCTTAAGTACTATGTGTCGGTGTCCCAAATTCTTTGTTTGAACTCCACACACGTTATGGTGGGACCATACAAATGTGTAGTGAATGAAGAGTATGAGGCACAGCGTGACGTTTCTCCAGGGGAGTGGAAACAATTTTACTTTTATTGTTCGTCTTAAAAACATAGAAAATTTAGATATACCAATAATATTATTTTATAAAAGCATAAGAAAAGCAAGGGTAGTGATTTTTATATTTCATTTTTTGATAAATGTAATACATATTTTGTCCTCTAGTGAAACTTTAATGTGCAATTTTTCATTGAAAGACAAGAAATTAATTGAGTACATTTATCAAAAAAGAGAGAGTAAAAATAATTTCCCAAAAACAATCATTTTATTTATTCAAGTAAAAATTTTCAAATTTGATGAAATTTCGAATATTTTCAATTTCACAAAAGGTTAAAGATTTCAAATACTATAACTACTACCGCCGTTTTTTAATGCCTTGTTCCTTTTACAATTTAAGAAGAAATTTTCAAAAAATTTCTCTTAAATTTCCTCTACTTTCAATATTTCTCTCTATTTCTTTCCACTTATCATTTCTATTATTTTTTTAAAAAAAATTCAAACATTGGATTGAACACCCAAACGAACCTTTGCCTTTACTATAAGAAGGTCACCCACTCCCCCCAGCTCACTATTCTCACACACTCTCTCTCTCCAAAAACAAAGGAACAAGAGAGAGAGAGAGAGAGAGAGACATGGCTTCACCCAAATCCTTCATCCCAGTCCTCGTCCTCCTACTCCTAACGCTCTTTGTCCTGTCATCGGCGCTGGACATGTCGATCATCACCGCCACCTCGGCCGGAAAATCAGACCGGAGAACCGAAACAGAGGTGAGGGCCATGTACGAGTCGTGGCTAGCAAAGCACGGGAAATCGTACAATGCGCTGGGCGAGAAGGAGAGGAGGTTCGAGATATTCAAGGACAATCTCAGGTTCGTCGACGAGCATAACAGCGTCGAGGGCCGGAGTTACAAGGTGGGTCTGAACCGGTTCGCTGACCTGACCAACGAGGAGTACCGGTCCACGTACTTGGGGGTCAAGGCCGGGTCGAGGAGGAGGGTTCAGAAGCCGAGGAGGAGTGATCGGTACGCTACCCTGGTCGGGGAGGAGTTGCCGGATTCTGTTGATTGGAGAGAGAAAGGGGCTGTCGTTGGGGTTAAAGACCAGGGTAGCTGTGGTATGTTTAACTCTCTCTCTCTCTCTCTCTCTCTAAAAGTTGGCCCTTAGTAATGTTCTGTTTTACGCAGAAAAAGTTTGATACAACGATTATTTGTGATGATCCTCTCATGTGTATCTGTTTTATTTTTTATTTTTCTGCTTCATGCGGTGTTTTGGTTTAGATATCGAAAGAGCAGTGTTAGAACATCTCCAGCAGTCTCAGACTGTTTCTAGCCATTTTGCTTAGGAAAGGTGCAATTTTTTATTATGGCTTGCCAAAAAATATGTGAACTTCCCAACAGCCTATCAACACCCTGGCCATTTAGAATAAAATAGGAAAATAAATCTCCAATCAAAAAATACTTCCTCTGTCGGAAAACAAACCCAATCGGAAAATACTTCTCTGTCCGAAAACAAACCCACAAATTGAACCCAATCTAGCCACAAACCCAGGTGAAAAACAAACCCACAAATTGAAACGGTCACATATCGCCGGAAAGTTCGAGAAACCCACTGATCAAACTTGCCAGAAAACTCAAAAAACTCACCGGAGGAAGTCAAGCTCTAACGGAGACAATCGAACGGCGACACCGGCGAGATTTGACTTAGCCGGATGAAGTGGCGGTTGACCGTCTGGTTGACTAGTCTTCCATCCGAAGCAAAGAAATAGGGCCGATGACGATGATGACCATTCGAGGGGCCGGATCCGGTGAAGCAAGGAGAAAGAAATAGGGCCGATGACGATGATGACCGTTCGAGGGGCCGGATCCGGTGAAGCAAGGAGAGAGAGAGACGGCCAGATCCGTGACAAATATCCCGTTGCCGAGGGGCTGGAGCGAAGCGAGCCTTCCGTACTCGTTGGACGAGGCGAGGGGCTGGAGCGAGGGGAGGAATTGGCGAGCGGCTGCTGGAAACCGTAAATGGGGAGTTTTCTCGCCAATTAGACCTCGCCGGAGCTCCAGGCGAGGCTGATGGAGATGCTCTTACGGGCACATAGATGTCCTAATAGGCATACGTATCTCTAAATATTCGGAATCGTTGGATATCCGTGTCTTGTATAAGACCCAAACACATATGTATGAATCACCCACATCGGACGGTTACCGACACATCTATGTCCAGCTCAGTGTATACAAATCATTTTATACCGTAGATCGGAAGATCTGAGGGCAGATATGTCTAGTTTTTTTCATTTGCTTTAATTATCCAAGGATTTGATTCCACCGATGACGTGTATTTGTGGAAGCATGTATCTAGGATTAATTTGGACGAACTTTGGACATCATTCTTGAAAAAGAAATTTTGCTGCAGGTTGGAGTATTTTCATTTTGTAAGGGTATTTTTCGGGTCTCCATAAGTTTGATCTTATATGGTACTTTGTGTCCTGATCACAAAAATAGAAAAAAGAAAAAAAAAAAGAGCATGGATAATCTCTAATGTTTGTTTGATTGAGATTTAGCTTACATGAGCTTCTGATTAGATTATAAATAAATAATGGACTTAGGTCCCGTTCCGCTAAGAAAAGTACTTATTTTTCTTAGCGGAATAAGGCCTTAATATCCTGTCCTGTACTTGCTTATGGTTCGGAACTGGTCATTGGATGAATTGGCCGCCGGTGGTAAATAAACATCATACGAGAGGTGTGTGGTGTTATTAATCTCATCACTATCAGTCCGACGGGTAACACATCCATTCGCGGTTAGTTGATCAAATAAACAGGTCCTCAAGGTGAGACTGAATTCTGGTTGAGATATCTATGGTTGAGGTGTGATGGCAGTTGGTGGCTTCTACAATGATCGGCCTGTCATTTTCCTGATTGTCTCCTCGGTTTTCATTTTTTATAATCGACATGAAACATGCTTTTAGAATCCGGGAAAGTATATAATCTATATGTGAAGTATTGTACAACAGTTCAATGCTATATGTATTGATCGATCGATTGATTGGAAATGAAGGGAGTTGCTGGGCTTTTTCCACCATTGCTGCCGTGGAAGGGATCAACAAGATAGTGACCGGAGACTTGATCTCGTTATCGGAACAAGAACTGGTGGATTGCGATACGTCCTACAATGAAGGGTGCAATGGCGGTCTCATGGATTACGCCTTTGAGTTCATCATCAACAACGGCGGTATTGATTCCGAGGAAGATTACCCCTATAAAGCTCGAGATAGCAGATGCGATCAGTACAGGGTCAGTACTGAGTTCTTCTCCAAATGACCGATGCATACACGTAAACATGTGAGCTGTGTTTGTGTGTGGTGAAGAGATGAAGTATTCATCTAATTCTTTTGGTGATTTGTGTTTGTGCAGAAAAATGCAAAGGTGGTTGCGATTGATGATTACGAAGATGTTCCTGAAAACGACGAGAAGGCGTTGCTGAAGGCGGTGGCGAATCAACCCGTGGCTGTTGCCATTGAAGGCAGTAGCATGTCTTTCCAATTATACGATTCGGTAAGATTACATAACTTGGCTTTCTGTTGCCATTGAAAGTTTTGTTTTGACAAAACAGATGCTGAAAACAACCACCAAACAGGGAAAATTCTTCCTCAAAAGTTCAAACACAGTCTAGACTGTATTGCCACTAAGTTGTTGGAAAATGAAGAAAATACATCAGTAATCTGAATCCTTCTTTAATTATCATCTCTTCAGGGTGTATTCACCGGAAGCTGTGGGACAGCATTAGACCATGGTGTGACTGCAGTTGGATACGGCACAGAAGACGGTGTCGATTATTGGATCGTGAAAAACTCATGGGGTGCAGACTGGGGAGAGGGTGGCTACATCAGGATGGAGCGCAACGTGCCTCACGGGGGCAAATGTGGGATCGCAATGGAAGCATCTTACCCCATCAAGAAGGGCGAAAATCCCCCCAACCCCGGCCCATCTCCTCCGTCCCCGATAAAGCCTCCTGCAGTTTGCGACGATTACTACATGTGTCCTGAGAGCACCACCTGCTGCTGCGTCTACGAATATGCAAATTACTGCTTTTCTTGGGGATGTTGCCCGCTCGAGGGTGCCACCTGCTGCGAAGACCATTACAGTTGCTGCCCCTTTGATTACCCCATATGCAATGTGTACTCTGGAACCTGCTTAATGGTAAGAACTAGACTTGTTTCACAACACTTGCTTTATGGCGATTTTTCCATCATTAGAAAACTTTTTTCGTCTTTGGATAGAGGAATCAAAAGGATCATAATTGGGAAAAGAAACACTAATAAGTGACAACAGTTTGATGTATTTTTATCATAGTCACCTTTCATATTTCTATGGTCATTCACAGTTTTCTTTGGAAGATTTGAGTTTTTTTTGCTTACTCTCTTCTCATGAAACAGAGCAAGGACAACCCGTTGGGAGTGAAGGCGATGAAGCGCATCCATGCTATGCCTCAATGGGCTTACGCGACTGGAAAGAGTAGCAGCGCGTAAGAATGCTTTGGAGCTTCTGAGCGACAGATTTGAGGAAAGAAGATGGAGGTAGAAGGAGTTATAGCATACTTGATGGTCTTCTACTTGGTATACGCTAATTCTAAACGCCTCTTTTCCGCTGGAGGGAGGTTTAATCGATGCTCAAACGATGCGTTGTTATGTATATATATTATCATTTGTGTTGCTGTTGTATCCGAACAACAAAACAGGTTTTTATCTTTCAGTTTGCAGTTTATGCTCGTAATGTATATACTGCTTTAAATTCCTGTACTTTTAAGGGTGGCTGGCGATTAGTCTATCCTTCCAAATTCTAATGCCTGCCTATGTACTTCATGAATTTGTAATAGCATTGTATGATTTGTATTCTCCTAAAGAAACAACAAATGTTTACGAACCATTCTCGTTATTGCCTTTCTTCAAGTCATATTAAGGCTGTAAACGAACTGAGTTGCTTGCATGTAGCTTGGGGCTCGGCTTCTTGGGGTTCGGTTCGTTTAGTAATCGAGCCGAGCTCGAGCTCGAGCTCAAGTTTTATGCTGATTTAGTAAATAAACCGAACTCAACCCTTTAAAGCTCAGCTCAGCCTATAAAAAGTTCAGCTCGTTTGTGTAGGTTCGGGCTTGTTTGCAGAGGCTCGTATAGTAAATAAACTTGGCTCGGTTCGTTTGCACCTCTACATCAAATTTACAAGTGATAGTAGTCCTGAACTATTAGGACTCTGTTGAATATGATGATATGGATAAGTCATTCTTTATTTCGATATGGGTTTTTGGTTTTTGGCTCCATTGGTTTAATTGTAAATCTAAGGATTGATATCCAGAAAGGGAGGTCAGTGATGATCTTTATATTGTTCTGATATTGGTAAACATTTATCTTCAGAAAAATTGAGATCGGGATAGTGCAGATTTTTTGAGATACGACTAAAAATAAGAGGCAAGTCACGTCATAGTCAAAAAGCAGGGCCATAGTGCCCCAAACAACATAGCAACTCTCATTTTTTTTATTCGACGGTCAATTGGGTTTGGGTTAGCTTTTTCGCACATTGACTAATTCTCTCCTCGGTCCAGGGCAAAGGTAGACCATCTATGCCGGAGCTAGAAATTCAAAAGATATTACTTTATTGCGGCTTGACCCAATAATCAAATTATGGTTAATTGTATGGGGAGCAAACTCACCAACCAACCGGACTAACGATTGGGCACAATTTTCAGAAACTTGATGCACTCCCGAACCATAACATGAAGTTAAGATTTGGGGGCCATGTCTTTCAGATTGCAAACTTATGTACAATTGCTCAATGTAAATATCATCCCCATCCTAAGATTGCGAATCACTCGATATCGTTTCTGCCGAAGTTACTCGGGTTTTCTCGCATGGTACGAGTATTGATGGCTAGTTTGACGTTTCTTCTAGTTTTGATGGCTAGGTTTACGTTTCTTGTACGGTACAAATTTCCATCCAATTCTACCGGTAAAAAATTTTGCTCTTTTGAAAATATCATGGACTGATTTTCACTGTTGTCATAGAACGAAACAGAGCAGAAGAGAATGGAAATTCGCAACAGAAGAGCCCATAGTGACCTCCATTGCCAATGTTCCCCTAGTCACGACTTCGCTTTTAGGGTGATCATTGGTGATATTGTTGATGCAAGAGGATGCAGCAAGCTTCGCCGATTTTGTAGATTGACGAGGAGTTGCGATTGCATTGAGTGATCATGCACCAGTAGTCACTGAACAAGAGAGCAACAATCACAGTACCATGGGGTTCTTTATGGTTCTTCAAATGCTGAAAAGGTGACAGAATTAGTGGAGATTCACATGAAATTGTCGATGATTTATAGCTAAAAGCAAAGCTTTTTCATTAAAGGAGAGTATGTCTGAGCAATCTTTTTAAGTAACACTAGTCTAATACCCACTTTCCTTGAGTGATGTAGACATTGTTGCAAAAATTGTCCAGAATGAATTTGTCTTGGCAACAATCATCCTGATTTTCAGAAGGTAAAAGGAGGAGGAGGAGGTTTGTTTGGTCGTTAACTCCAAGGTCCCGGAATCAGTCGAGGTGCGCGCAACCTGACCCAGACATTTGGTGATCAAAACAAAATCTATTTGGAGCTTGTTAGAGTTGAGAAGAGCCACCGGGATGATCATCACATCTCAGAGCTATTGTTTGCTGAAAAAATTGCTGAAAGGGTGTAATGAAACCGACTGAAAATGTGTTTGTGCCTCTGAGGCCATATGCTCCACAAAGAACAAAATATGTTGATGAAAAAACTCTTCTTCTCCAGGCTCTTATGCTGAAAGTGATTATTCCACCACCCAAACCAATATGAAATACTAGAAGTGGAAGAACATAGACAGTTAGACACCCTAATCGGGGATCGAAAAAAGATTGGTCTCCCAAGTCCACATTGGAGAAGAATTCACAATGGTTTTCTCCACAAAAAAAGAAGTGCAGATTAGAGTCTCCTTTCCGGCCTTGCATTGCAATACTGCAAAATAGAGTACCTCAATAGTAGGGTAAAGCGACCCAATCAGGCTGAAGTTGGCTCCATATAATTTCAAGTTGAATGGTCATTCAAAGAATTGAGTCCACCAAATATCACCGCATTCTTTTCTCTTTCGCAGTGGAGGGAGTGAGGGCAGATATTGGCTTGCTCAAGTGAACAAAGGACAATCTAACATTGAACATCATCCTAATTCATTCCATTGCACAAGTTAAACAGTTGATGCCAAGAGAGTTTCAATATTCTATACCTATCCAAGTGAACAATAATTGATAAAACGCAGTTCCTTCGAAGTCATGAACATAAAGTCCAGGGCAGTTCAAAATCTAGAGATGCCAAAATTAACAATATAGATACATGAATGGCAGCCAAATTCAACCTTCTATAAGAAAGGCAAATGATGAAAAAGGAAGGTAGAATCCAACAGAGAAAAATTTTAATTTGCATTAAGGATTCATTTACAGTAAGCCAGAATGAGCATCTTTTTTGCCAGTCCAAAGGGCAAAGGAGTTACCACGCATCAAGACGAGTAAACACATTTTATCATCCCTATATGACCCAACGAGAGTTTTTCAAATAAAACTGGAAGTTGTCATAGATGCATCGCAAATAAAGCCGGAAATTGCTTCTGTGCATTCTCAGAAACCCTCTGGACAGGAAAAGCGTAGTCCTTTAAGCAAAGGCATAACCTAAACTTGTTCCAGCATTAAGTGGTTCAATCTACCTGAAGTCCTATGCTGATACAATGTCCTTATCATCAGTCAAAGCTACTTTCTTTCCGGTGTAGCGCTATGAAAAAGACAAAGGAAAAAAAGGATCAACTTAGATCATGAGTCTCAATGAGACAATTTCTCTCATAAAAAATAATCAATAATCTAGGGAAGAATGTGATACATACCTGCTTTCCAAAGGAAAATGGGACATATTTATATTTGACCATGTGCATTATTTGCCTCTTCATTGTTGAAACAAACAGCACGATCCAATAGAACAATAGAATTGGCCAAAATACGGGCACATCAAATGCACTGAAGAATGTCAGCACAAAAGCAAAGCAGAAGCCTTTTGTGATGGAATGCCTGCCACAGATAGGTAAAAGTTGGAAACCCATGGATGTCACAAGCTCTATATAAGAACTTAGAAGAAAAATAATTTATAGCAGAAAGCGGCGATCATTTGCCAATCACGGAGGACAACGTGAAGAGCAACTTCCTTCAACGTGAAATAAGAATCGACAAAAAGGTAAGAATTTAGAATGCAAAAAAAAAAAACAGATATGGAAATCTATCATCGTTCAACAACACTGAACATGAAAAGTTACTCTATATATACTCTCTCTTTTCTTTTCTTTTTTTGGCACATTAGGAGGGTGTAACCTAGGGTACAGGAGATCTTGGCAAGACTTGAAACTTTGACCTCCTAGAGGAACAAGATGATGGCCAGCTGACAAGCCCCAGTTTGTTGGCACCTATGAAGCACCGACACCTCTAAAGGTCGAAGTATCGCAGTGTTAGGACACGGGGACACGGGGACACCGCGGGACACCTTGGAGATACGTACGGGACACGCCACGTGGCGTGTCCCATATTTTAATATTAAATTTTGAGGGGGACCCGGCGGGACACCGCTGGGGACACGGCGGGGACACCAATGGGGACACGGCAGGGGTCAAACTGCAATTTTAAAAAAAAATTTGGGAGCCAAACTGTAATTTTTGAAAAATTTGGGGGTCAAACTGTAATTTTTTTTTAAAAAATTTGGGGCCAAATTATATTTTTTAAAATTTCTGGGCTAAACTATAATTATTTATTTATTTATACATATAAATAAATAAATAAATATACACGTGGCGTGTCCCCCGCCGTGTCCGTGTCCCCATTTTTTTAAAATTCCCGTGTCCCGGTGTCGGTTTCGGTGTCCGTGTCCGTGTCCGTGTCCGTGTCCGTGCATCATAGGTTGGCACTCTGCAGTACTACAATAAAACAGTCAGAATTAGTGATGTCACTGGTTAGGGTGGGGAGGGAAGGGAAAAGAAAGGTGGGAAGCAGCCACCAAGGGAAAGGGAGGGAAGAAAGAAGTGGTTTTAAGAAATCTTCCCTGAACAAATAAACCTGCATCATCCAAACATGGAGGACAAAAGAAAACTAACACGTGTGAAAATCCAGTTCAATTTTACTCAATCCTCCCCCTCTCTCCACATCCCCAACCTTCAAGAAAGAAAGCTTCCCTTCTCTCATTCCTACCAAAATGAAAAAACCCTTCTCTCGCTTTTCCCTTTTCACCCCGCCAAACCAAACAAAACCACACTGAGCCTTGTGTCCCACCCCGTCAAACATACTCTCAGAAATTCAGAATACATATCACACAATTCTACAAGTTAGTAGTTAGGTCATGCAGATGCTCAGCCACAGTTGAGGATCAACTATAGAGAAGTGAGAACCTTTATTTAAGAAGAATGAATAAGTGGGGTGAAGCAATGAGAAAACAAATTGGTCACCCCATAGAAACTTATGAGCAACTATGAACCTAAAAAGGGATAGCCCACTTAACAATTGACTGTCAGCAATCAGCATTCCGCAATGTTTAATACAAAATTGCAAACATGACGTTAAATTCCTGTCTTACCCTCTATTTACCTTATTAATCCTCAAGCAGATACTGTCCAAATCTGGAATTTGCTATATTTGAATCCTAATCCTAATCTGATTCTGAATAATCAATGATAACAAGTTGAGTCTTCTTGTTCCCAATTGTGGTCAGTCTCGCTCCCTCTGTTGCAGCTTCTCCTGGTTCCGCAGTTACGGCTGAAAACTAGAGTCTCCATTTCGCTTCCTTATGATCAACTATGTTACATGGACTCGGGTGCGAGTATCGGATGCGGGTGCAAGTCCAAGCGTCGGCCCTTCCTAAACTTAAATCTTAGGATACGTGGATATGTGTTCCCAACTTGGGTACGGGTACAGGGACGCGTCTTGAACTCTTATCTGAATTATATATTGCATAATGTTCAAAGATTATGTACCATAAACTATGTTTACAAATGTATTTAAACAAGAAAGGGTTAAGAAAATTATGTTTTTGCTCTTTCCCTATTTCTTGTCTATGTGAAATACTCGAAATATCACTTTTTCTAGCTAATTTGATATTCCTTTTCTATAAGTATCTTAAGTATCTTAACAAGTAGAGGATCCGAGTGTCCAAAAGGATATGGGTGTTGGACACATCGACATGGGTACTTGAGCCAAAATGAAGGATTCATGTAACATAGATGATCAAAGAGATTTTTTAGTCCAATTGTGGGTGAAGGATACAGTGAACTATAATTGCGAAAAGGTTGGAAGACCTGGCCAAAGAAGGTGATATCCTAAATTAATTTAGATATGTGCCAATCCAGGTTTGAATTCTCGTGCAATTACGAAAAATTTAACTGTATTAGAAAAACAACATCTTTCAACTGAAGATTATCCTAACCCTGGAGAATCCAACCGCAAAAAAAGGTTTCACAGACACTTCCTCAAGATGCCGAAATTTCTCACTTACTGTTTCCGATACCTTTGGAAGAAGGAAGCGTTTACACGAATCCAATCTTACATTCACAGTAATGTTGTCAAAGGTCTTGTATAAGAGGTAGGTATGACATGGCTGGTCTTACCTGAGATAGGCATTTTTAGATCTATCCTTTGTTGACCACCAATAATGGTTAGAGACTTTCACTCTAATAGAATCACGCCACCACTCGAGAAGCAAAACAAAAGATAGTTAATAGTAATGCATATTCACAAAAACCAGCATACACGTTAGGTCTCGGTAACCACAGCTCCCTGGGCGATGTATAATACGTATATAACACCAAATGTGTAAGAATTCTGATACACATCTCATCCATACCAATAAACGTGCATGGATATTAATACACATTTTCCAAATATGATATGCCTTTTCCACATCATCCATCACCCATAAGGGTGTGGTTAGCATCATCATCGCCCTAATATGTATATAATACAAAATACGTAAGAATTTCGATACACATCTCATGGATATCAATAAACGTGCACGGATATTAATTCACGTTTCTCACATCATCCACCGCTTTTAGGGCGGAGGTCAACATTTTCCTATACATTTTTTCTTTGTTGTTGTTGTGAAAACTGCATTCCTTTTGCGATAGTGGCACCTCCCATGCCCATTGACTAATCAAAGAGGTGAGGACGAGCACAGCGGTCCACGCACAAATTACAAGCGAGAGAGAGAGAGAGAGAGAGAGAGAGAGAGAGAGAGACGACACGCACCAGAACTTGAACTCTGGGAGGCGGCGGACGAAGGGGCGGAACTCGTCGGATCCGCGGGTGGGGAGCGTGGGCCCGTCCTGGATCTCGGGATCGACCTGAGGAGAGAGAAACAGGATGAAGAGCTGGAGGATGTAGATGCCAAGGCCGTAGGTGATGATGTAGTACCCCTGGACGAGGTACACGCGCACGGCGTAGACGAACGCGATCAGCGAGAAGCCGATCCAACGGCGGAGGACATGCGGGGTCGATTTGTCGAGGAGGTGCTGGTAGCGACGGGACAGGGCGTGGGTCCATTGGTTTACGGCGGAGGACGGGGATAAGACGGTGCCGGAACCACCACCAGCTCCGCCGCCGAGATTCATTTTTACGGTTTTGTTTTTTTCTTTCTTTCTCTCTCTCTCTCTCTCTCTCTCTCTCTCTCCGAGGCCTCTGGTTTTTTTTTTTTGGTTGTATTGTGAGAGAGGCTGGTTTTGGAACGGCGGTTGTTAGTTGGAAAGGCCAATGGGCTGCTTCTCTGGGGGTCTATTAGGCCCAATATGGAGGACTGGGCTTCTTTTGTTTCAAGGGGAAACCCAGTTACAGCCCATAGGATCCTTTTAAACACAATCGGCATAGGAGATTAGTTACATAATCTTTCAAAATGCCCTTGGTACCCGCTTTTAATTCTCACACTCACGAATTGTAATGGGTTGTGATGTTTTTGAAAGAAGCTTTTATGCTCACGCTCTCACACCGACACCCGTGCGCTGATTTTGTGACTTAGTGCTAGAGTCTGACATCAATATATGATGGATAAGACCCTTAAAACATTATGTCTGTGCTTCAGGAGAAATTAATAACTTCCTCTGAGTTAATATGTGAAAAATGTTGAAATCCTAAAGTTCTTGGCAATATAGTATTAACCAACGTGGATATGATTGTGGTTAGCAAGATCCAAATGGCATTAGAAAACAGCTCAACAACTCTTTGTATCTTTGTTACCAATTTTTGCCCAACAAAAAATCCCACATGATCGGCACGTGTGTATTTTTCGAGGGATGATAAACCAACCAAACGAGTTAAACATTAGCATATTTGAACTTGATTTGAAAACTCGACGAGCTTAGCTTGCTATTGTGATCTAAAATGAGCTCCAATCAAGCCGATCTCGAAAAATTTAAATTTTAATACATATATGCCAAACGAGTCAAGTAATGACTTGTTTGAATTCTGTCGGGTGAGATTCAATAAAAAAAATATTCGGGCTTGATTTTTAAATTTAACTGAACCAATATTGAACGCGATTTTAACCAACGAATATGAGCTCAAATTTGAGCCAGTAGTTTGGCTCGTTTATCACCCTCACCCCACAATCGAAGGTTAACACCGTCCCAACAACTAACCGATGGGGACCAAATGGAAGCAAAGAATAAAGTTCAAGAACTACTAATGTAGTTTCTTCTTCTGTTCTCGTTAGTTTATCCCTCTCTCTGATCTGGGAAAGTCTTCCATCCTCTCCGCTCCCCCATGTCCTTTTGTATAATTCATTACTAATTTGTATCTCTCAGCTTTTGTATCGACCTTAAATGGGTGTTGAGATGAAGTTTCTAGGGATGGATTTCAGCTGTGCGTTTGGATCTCTCAGCGACGGACAATTCCCAGAAAAAGACTGTTTACTTCCACTGATTTCGAAGCTCCTTGGCTACTGCATCGTCGCCGCTTCCACCACCGTCAAACTCCCTCAGGTAATGCCTAATCCTCACCCAAAACCCACCGCCGTAGATAAAATTCCCATCTTTTATGGTGCAACACGCAGGCGGTATTGTGTTTGAAAAGCATGGGATTTTGTTGTTAGTTTATTGGTATGAAGGGTGTAGGATAACGAAATTATCACCATAGGTTGCTGGGTTTTTTTTGCCAATCGATTGGAGAGATCATTTACATCATGCAAACCCGGGATACTTTATCAATTGTGAGTGTGCAATGAGATAACCAAGCTCCAACAACTCAATCAATACAAGAAAACAAATAAAGAAAGGAAAAGCCCCTATAAGGGAAGAACACCCACACGCAGGTGGAGAGATTTGAACCTCCTAGTGAGCTAGCCCCAGTTGGTTACCATAGGTTGCGGTTAGGTTATGAAGGTTTTGGGTTTCAGATATAACTTTGTGGTGACAGATGCCATGAGGTTTTGTGGCGGATTTGTTATGGTCTTCTGTGGTGTTAGTTTTGAAGGATTGAGATGTAGGCATGAATCATTGTGAGTGGGGGGTAAAGGAAGAACTTTTTATGAGTGTGTATTGTAGAATTTTCCGTTTTTATGTTTTGTGTTAGAGCACGGGTCAACGCTTGGGATTCTTAATTAATTGTTTCTGTTCTCTTCTTTGAGTTTTCCTTGTTTTGTGGTTCAATAGTTCAAGAAATAGTGAATGTTATTTGATTTTGGGTTTGAGTCACCCTTTTGCACTGAAACTTATGTGTGGTAATCTTATTGGTTGTTGCGTTCTCAATTGCATCTTCTCTCTCAGAAAATTTGTTGTAAATATTGCTGTAAGGTTTCTGTATATCCTCTCCATTGTAGGGGATTTTGACTATTTGATGCCATAAAATCATACAATTTGCATTCTGTATATCCTCTCCTTTGTGGATTATATCACAGCTTATTCATCTTTTAAGGCGGGCAAGGAACCTCAACATATTGTAACAAGCTTCCACTATGCTAACCATGAACAAATATGGTGTAGAAAATATGGGAGTCAGAGATCATGAAATTTTGATACATGAGGAGCTTTCTAAGATACAAGTTTCAGTACCCAAGCATATGGATATGTGGTTCGTTTCCGAAGTTTCAGCACCTTTGATAGTTATACCGAATCACCGATAGAGTACATCTGCCTCCAGTTATCTGACCTATCATTATGCAGTGGCAATTATCTAGCATTTGGAGAGATGGTAGAACTACTGTAGAGTGTAGACCACATCCAACAAGGGAGAGCTAGAGAGAGCCTTAATGTCTTAAGCAATAAGCATCGTAGTCCTCCTTCATGTTGTGAATAGTGGCCATATTTGTACGAAGAGCCTCAATGTAATTACTAGATTATGTTTGCTGAAGGTATAAAATATAAAGTTTCCCTCTCTCTAATAGCTTGAGCTTTTAGATGAGTTGGCGGTTAACAATCTAATCTGGTATCAGAGTTAGGTTTTCGGAGGCTTTTTCCCTTTGTTTGTGCCATAGTTGCACTTTGTTACATTGTGATCCATATGTTCCGGATCCTTTGTTGACCTCTCGACGTGCAAGTCAGGGGTCGTACGTGCAGGGAGTGTTGGAATTTGTCTCATATCGATTAATCATCACCTCGAGCTCGAAAACTAGTATGTGAGCCTAGGCGGCCTCTGCCATCATTGCCAATTGGTTTCAGGTTGGAACCCTCCAAGAAATCTAACACGGTATCAAAGTTAGGTATTGGGTGGTCTCACTTCACGTGGTCGAGTCTTCGTTGCTCGAGTCAAATCTCCTAATCTCCTAAATTCGTACATCCATGTGCATTAGGGCTGCACGTGAGGGGGAGTGTTAGACTTTATACCACATCCCTTGTCTAAGCCATCCAAGCTTGGTTAATATATTCTAGAGGCTACTCTACCTATTGTCAATTGGTTTTGAGTTGGATGCTTTAACTTGGTATTAGTAGATCATGTGTTCGAACTTTATGGCCTACCTAATGTCAAAATATTTACACGCGTTTAGCCCGCTTATGGAGGAGAGCCTGGCTACACGTGAGGGGGCGTGTTGAAGGTATAAATAATAAAGTTGCCCTCTCTCTAATAGCTTAATCTTTTAGATAAGTTGGTGGTTAACAATCTAATAATGTCTTTGCTAGTAGCCTTTGTCTCAAGGAATTTGCTTCTTGCACCTAGAACATGAGAGGTTTTCTTTTGAATCTCTTGGTTGCGTGTTCTATTGTATCTCTCATTTGATGCTTCTCTCATTCATTTGCAGATATTAAAGATTTTGAAGCACCAAAGTGTCAGAGGGCTTAGTGTTATGGCCTTTGAGCTTGAATTAGTTGGCTACACCATTGCTTTGGCTTATTGTCTTCATAAAGGGCTCCCATTCTCAGCTTACGGGGAGTTGGCATTTCTTTTGATTCAAGGTTTTTTTTTCTTTCTTTCTAACATTGTGCTTATATTCTTTCCTGTTCTAATGTTCAATGTTGATGTGATATGCACTGGTATGTCGGCGAAGCCTCCCATTTAGTTCATTTTGCTTCCAGCTCTTTGTTTTCAATTATTGATCCATTTTAGCAGGGATTACATTGGAGACTATATAATAGTTCGCATTCAACTTCACAATAAGTGATTGTTTCGGATATCAGAAATGATTTGGTTTAAGAAAAAAATCAGTACTGGCCCATTACAAATACAACTCTCATTTCCAATATGTGTGCTTAGCGAAACAAAGGAGCTTGTTTTTTGTCCAACTAGCTTTCAGAAATAAAGTATTGCCATCGAACTCCTGTTTTTCTCTTTTGTGATGCAGAAATACTAATCTTGACATGATAATATCAAATGATCTGATCTAAGTCTCTCATCTTTTGCCTTCTCTGTTGCAGCTATAATTTTACTTGCAATTATCTACTATTATTCTCAGCCTCTGGGAACCAAGACGTGGATGAAGGCATTGCTGTATCCTACTTTCTTTACGGAGATGATTGCTCTTTGGCATTGTTTTGAAATTGACTATGTAGTAATAAGTTATAACTACCATATCTTACAAGGAAGTTCTCTCTATGCCGGAATAAGAAATGTCATGTCTTCCCCTCAGTAATGGTATTGCAGATATTGTGGTGTGGCACCCACCATCTTGGCTGGTCAAATTGATCCCATTCTCTTTGAAGCTCTATATGTGAGTCACTGTATTTAATTACCAAAGTGCAATTCAGCTTCTAAGAGCTGCTTATCATTTAAGCAAATAAGGAAGTCTGAGCCTTCGCGTAGCCCTCCTATAGCTTATGTGCCGAAAATAGCTCAAAAGAATTGATTTTACCCAGAAGCAGGGGAAGTGATACTTTTGGCTTCTGCTTACATTGTATCTACTTTCAGCTTTAAGTGAGCTCCAACAAATAGGCCCATTGTCACTCGTTTCCTTTAACATCTTGTTCTCCTTAGTTTTGTGTCTTATTCTATAATAGTGTAATACAATCACATTTGAACTTTCAAGCAATTTATTTCTGCCATAAACCAGAATTTTATGCATGTCTAACACCATTCTGTTGTGGATACATTGCAGGCATCTCAACATGCAATTTTTTTCTGCGCTAGGGTCCCACAAATTTGGCAGAACTATAGTGTAAGTTGACTTCTTTGGTTCTTTTCCGGTCCTCCCATTAATCAGCAACCCCACCCTCCCCTAAGACACAGATCTGCGGGGCTGGACATAAGTTGGCCACTTGCGAACATGCATCCGGGAGGGGCAGAGGGCACACTCAAAGAAAACAAACACCCTCCGAATGACCATTACACACATCCACTGATCCACACCCTACTTGTTGATCTTCCAAAGTGCCACTGTATAAACATCTGTCACCATGATCCATAATCTGTAGTCTATTTTGTTTTTATGTTACCTTTATCACCTCAAAAACGGTGGAAATGTTCAGTTTCATTTTCTCAGTTTAGAATTAGGTATATCTCTTTACTATTTTTATATCAACCCTTAAAGATTAATTTGTGGTATTGCTTCAAAGTTTTCATGCATTAATTGGCGACGTCCATGTGGCTGTTCTTTGCGCAGAATAAAAGCACCGGGGAACTCAGCTTTTTAACCTGTTTAATGAACTCTGCAGGTTCACTGGGTGAGTACACTTTTTGACACCAGCATAGCACAGTTATTATGTTGAGGGAAATGTACTGAACTGACTTGCATGTTTTCTGCAGTGCGAGTTTTCACCAGTCTCCAGGAAAAAGCTCCAACAAGTGGTATCCTTGCCTCTTGCTTATGACCATTACTTATTTTTGGTTGATCATGTCTCTAGCAGTTCTAACTGGATGATGAGAACTATCATCATACTTGTTTGGTACAAATAAAAGAGAATTACCATATTGATATTGTATAGTGTATATGGAGTACTGGAACCAGACCACTTGTTTTGGCAAGCAGAGGCACATCATTCTTATCATACATTTTTTCTAGGTCACGAAGGTGGTTCTTACCATTTTACTTATTTCTTTAAGGCCCTTCATTGCACAATGCTAATTTTTAAAAACATATATCATTTGCAGATCTCAGGTTTAAGGTCTTACTAGGCTGCAATTTATTGAAATTAGTTTTGGAAAACACTTTTAAAAAAATATGTTCTAAACAAAAAACTCATGCTTTTCATAACCTATCCTTGGATTAGACAAAACACTTTCCGAATGAAACATCTTTTGTATTGTCTAGAAGTAGGTTTTCTTTTTCAATGAGCTCCTGAAATGCTCCAGCATGTTTTCAAACCGTCAACTAAACAAGTTTGGACTCTGGATATCCCAATTCCGGCAGAATCGGCAGAAACCTGGATGCCAAGCAGCCAAGACCAACCCAAACAAGGCCATAGAGTTTCATGGACAATAAACTTAGCTATCTATGCTTTTCTTTTGCTGAAGTTCTTCTTGTTGTCCATTATTTTTATCCTTTTTTTGTTCAGAAATGTTGATCCTGTTCTAACATGAAAATGCTGGAGCTTTTTTACCCCTTCACCTAACAATGCCCCTTTCGATATTTATCGCATCTTTGCAACAGAAAAGTTAACGAGTATGTTTGGATTGAATTTGTTTAGGGAAATGAACAAATGTGAAATGAAAGTACTTGTCGATTCACTTTCTTATGATTATCAAACAAAAGGATGGTTTGCCACCTCAACCATTCAAGAGCACGGAATTAAGATTCTCTGATTCATTTCCATTCGTTTTCTTTCTTTGAGAAATCAGAGAACCAAATAGAGTGTTGGGTTAGGCTTTTTATATTGAACTTCTTGTATTACACCGGCAAGGCGGCAACCAGCCCTGACCTACTCTATGTGGCTTCATTCATGTGTTACTCTATGTGGCTTCATTCATGTGTTTTCTTGCCATTTTCCATGTCTCTATCCAGGCTTTATAATTTATTGCTTGCTTTTGCTTCCAATTATCCATTTGTTGGGTCCTTGATGTTTCGAAGTGGTTCTGGGCTCTGTCATTGGTATTGTGTTGAATGGTACCATCTTGAGCCAGATAATCATGTACCAGAAACCATCACAAGGGAAGAAAGAAAAGAAAAAAGATTAGAAGAATGAGGCTGGGCCCCAGGAGCTTTTCTCTCAAGGTGTCATGGTGTTCTCAAGTTGGACTTGATTCCCTAATTATTGATACCCGAAGGTCAGGTAGCATTTTTTCTTTTCTTTTCTGTATTCGTGATTTTCCGAGATAGAAGTTCATGCTTCCATGTTGAATCAAATACAGTGTTTCTTCTCTGAACCAAAATCCTTTACGTAGATTGCTCCGTTATGTAGAATGGTAGAATTGAGATAAGCTCCGTTATGCAACTTACATTGTTGGCCATACTATTATCAGCTTTAACAATTAAGTGGGACAATGCCACCCAATCTCCTTTATATGTTTTTGCCGAAATTTCTCATTTTGTTTGGAATTGTGAAGGACTTGTAAGACCCCCATTCGCCTGCAGGAAAATCTACCTAATTTAGTTTCTGGGTAATGCAACTGTTCCTCGGGCAAGATTCCTTTTACACCCCCGTGGTTTATCCCAATATACTCCACCGCCCAGCCATTCACGAATACGCGAAAGGTCCTCGTGTTGTTTGGGGACAAAAGCTATACGGTTAGAGATCCGATGGGAACTAACGGTAGTTATACAACTTATACTATAATGGCATGCGCCTTATCTGAGTGTGCATGGAAAAAAAGACAAGCGTTTCCCTTTGTCCTTCTGTTTTACGCCTAATATAAGACCAGTCCCGATCCAATCATGAAGCCCGTGGTAGATCCCATTTCGCAGGTTGTGAATTGGGTCTCAGATCCGCCGTATGGGTTTCGCTCATGTGCAGATCAACCGGCTATCCTTTGGCAGTGGCCCACCATCACCCCCCATTATCATTTGTCAATGGAGTAGGTAATGGTTGACCTACTCCAATTTTGTTCAGACTCGCCTCAAATACTGGATGGTACTGTCAATACCGGTCACTATAATAGGGGTGGTAAACGGGTGAGTTTGGACAAAATTGGATAAGTTGTAGGTGGATTGGGTTTTTAATGAGTCATTGACCCATTTAAAACCCATTAGTTATGAGCTCAATTACCCATATTCAACCCGACCCATTTATTTAAAATTAAATCCGACCCGCCCATTAACCCAATTACATATATATTTAAATTTTAAAATGAATAAAATATTTATGTACACTGAAATGGCCATATTACCCATATACATCAAATTATCTAAATGACTAAAATACCCATGCACACTAAAATTACCATATTATCCTCTCTCTCTTTTTAACATGATACTGTAACATATAATATTATCCTCCTTTTTTTGGTACATATTTTTCTTGTTTTCCCTCTCATTCACTTTGGATATTCTGTTAGTTTAAATGTATAAAACTTGAGTGAAATATGAGAAGAGCAGGTTGTGTGGTCGAATGTGAGACCAATGACTGAATAATCGCTTGGTCGACGCATATATTGAAAAGGAAGTATATGACGCTATCGACTTAGAATCATGCAATGATTCCAAAATATGAAATCGCATCGAATGCAATAGTAGAAGTTGTAGAAGTTTATGTAGGTTTTTTTTGTTGAGAATTGAAAAGAAAGGCCATTAGTAT
This sequence comes from Rhododendron vialii, assembly GCF_030253575.1. Lineage (NCBI taxonomy): Eukaryota > Viridiplantae > Streptophyta > Magnoliopsida > Ericales > Ericaceae > Rhododendron > Rhododendron vialii. Next base: position 38,781,723 of record NC_080563.1, on the reverse strand, counting down.
ATGCATTTTGATATCCGTTGTGTACTAGTTGAAACGCTTGTCGAGCTTTAAATGTAATTTTTGTTGGAAGTAGGTTTTTAATTGCCCTTATTATGTTATATTTTTTTCGGTTTTACAATTGGCAAAAGTATTAACGTTTATGTATATTAACCCCATGCTTCGGAATTCTCGGAGTCGCCACTGGGTTTGGTCAAGTGAACATGAGAAATCTAATATGTGTTTTTTCTCAATGAGATCGCACGTCTGAATCCAGCCAAACATTTCAAATCTTTGGAGCCACCGGAGAGTTGTTTGCCTATTTGTTAACTTCAGGATTTGGATTAGTCGAGGTGCACGAAAGTTAGCCCGAACATCCAATTATAAAAATAAATAAATAAAAAATTGGTACGTGAGATTTTTCCTGGTAGAGTGGACTCGGAAAATGGATCATTCACTTTGGTTTTGACACTTACAGAGTAAAGAAGCCCTAAAGACAATGCCAATTGTCTTAACTTAGAAAAATGGGCAAGACCAAAGTATGCGATCAAGCGGCTACAGACTTATGATCGACTGAGAAGGGTTCTTTTAGTTGGGTCATATTCATGATTTATTAGGTCATTTAAGTTGATCAAATTAAGATTCATTAGATGGGTTAGACCCATTCTAACCCAATTAATAAATGGGCTAGGTTGGGTCTATTTTCTACTGGCTGGATTTGGGTTGATTAATGGGTTTGGATTCAATTTGCCATCCCTAATCACCAGTGAACAACTTTTAAATTTATTTTGCTTTGTAATAAATGTTTATGCTATACTAAATTATTGGATATGGGAAAATAACACTAATAACCGTAAACTTGAATTGTACATGATATCTTATCGATACCAATAGGTATTATGCTAGTAAGAAAACTGGTACTCTAGCCGAACCTTTGTTCGTAGCCATTACTCCAGCCCGATTTCCCTCCCCTTACCGCAAAAGAAGACGGGACGCCCTGAGTGAGTAATCTTTTTCCTTACGCAGTGCTTTAAGTGTGAAAGTTTTGGCAGTGTTTTGCGACCAATTGAATTTATTGTCATCCGGACGAGTCAAAAGAGTCAAGCTTTGCATTTTCTGCTGTCCAGTTGGGTTAGCTTGTTCACAGCCTATTGATAGGTCAGAGACTCAAAGTGGGGGAGAACTATCATTGGCCCACAGAGGGAATTCTCCATAACCGGATTATCTTCTTGAATGCAAAAACTTCGTTTAAATTTAAAAAATTGCATTACAAAGCAACAACCTACTGCAGCTAACGACGAGATCACTAATCTGATCGATTGCATATGAAATATACTTGTCCAATGTGTGAAAGTATGAAAACCATTGCCGCCTCCATAAACATTTTTTGTTCATGAGAAATGTGAAATCATTGGGTTCCCTTTCGATACAATACACGCACTGAAAGGAGTGTATGAGAAAGGGACCCGGGGATGTTGCCGACGAGCGAGTCCAGATTGGCAGATCCGGCTGTTCATCTCGGCACGGATGACTCGGATCTAATCTGCAAGCATACAAATCTAAAGCATCCATTGTTCAGTTAAGATCCGAACCGTCGATTGTCGAAGTGCTTGGCAGCATTTTCCCATTCCATGAGAGAGATTTGGTCGTCATTGAAGAGGTCATTAATAACCCTGCAAGTAGTTACCCATCAACAATGAAGAACTAAAATGTGGGCTAGGGCTATAATTACAAGACAAACACTATCATTTGAGTGTTCAGACTATACCTATTTTATAGGCGGTCCCTTAAACTCTAGGACAAGGAACTCCACCGTCCACGTACGTTCATTGTACGTACGGATATAGGCATGCATGCATGCATAAGATGGTGATTATTGGTGAGTCCCTAGATATAAGAGAATAGGCTTTTCGTATGCCCCTTTGTGGTACTCTATCTGTTTACCAGCATGAACATGTGCACAATGCATAATTGAAAGAAAAAAAGTTGAATTTCCGTTTGACCCAAAAAAAGAAAAAAAGAAAAAAGTCAAATAGGAAAAAGAAAGAAAAGAAGTCGGGATATATAGATAGATAAATATAAAATAATTAATAGCAACTATTTTGTTAAAGCCGAAACCGTGTCATCGACTACCATCATTGATTCCAATCTCACATGCTTTCACCTCTCTGCTCAAGATTCTCTCATGTGATGATTTTTTACGTGTCCTACAATAGAATCCATCATGGTTCCCTTGGATGACTGAAGCTTTTTTTTGTTTTTGTTTTTGTATCATAATGTGTAAATCATCGTTATAAGAAAAGAAGATCATTTACTGATTAAAGCTTAGTCGAATTATGTTCATAGCTAGTCCTCAAGAGAAATTTCGTTCTGTTCAATATATAATTTATTTGATTTTTTAAATGAATGAAGTAAAATATCATGACCAGCATAATGAGCCGTCGGCATCCTAAAATAAAGTCTTTCTGGATTCCTTTATGGAAAAGTGATTTTGGCACTCCATATTCAGGCATCAACACTTTATTTTTTTGTCTTTATCCTATGTGAAATTATCAAATTATCCTTTAATTTGTTAATGTTCATCCACTTTAAAAGATATTATTGTAATTTCAAATATTAAGAGAGAAAAAAAACCAAAAATAAAGTTTCTATGGCTAAAAATACAGTGCGAAAATCAATTTCCATTCTTTTTCATGTTAAGTAATCATATGAGGAATGCATGGGTACTGATCCTATCTCTCTCTAGCTCCCAGTCCTGGGAGATTGAGCCCAAGGAAAAGAAACCAAAGAAAGCAACATATCACAGCAGCAGCCCTACACGCCATTCTGCAACATATCACACACTAGTACGGGTATTTTTCAATGCGGAGTAATTTCATCATGCCATGCACTTTGCCTTTCATGTTTTCTCATGATGAAAAGGATACTGAATTATGAAACAAGGGGACTCTGTTTTTTGGTTTTTGTTTTCGGTCAAACGGGAAATATGCACATTTCTTATCTGTAAAAGAAGAAACAAGCTTAGTTGAAACATTCGTAGCTTGAAGATATGCGCATTTGTTATCTATATATACTTTCTCATCACATGCTTAACCGGAGGTTACCGAGCTGTTTGTAGAAGGAACCTGCAATCGGTAGAAGACCATTAATTAAGATGGTGGAACTCCGTCGTAGTAGATTGGAGAAGATGTGGAATGGTAGTTGCATCCACTTCTATTTCCACATTGTTGAAAACATTATCAAGAGTTGAAGGCCAACGCGAAAGACCCATATTTTTGTCGCACCGAGCTTGCGACAAAAACCCATTATCCTAATCACCATTTGAGTTACGGGTAAGATCACCAACTAGGGCTCTCCCATTCGCCTACCCACTCAAACCATACACGTTGAGCTTGAGCCAGCGGCAAGTTAATATTTGGTACATAAAACATTAAATTTAGTGACTTTCTTTTGCGCACTATAAAAGGCGGAGGAGGCAATCAGGCGATAGCAACCCTTCTTCTGGATGTGATTATACTCTAGACCAGCAACGGCTCTCGAAAAGGACAAAAGAACTATAGGCGGTGAACTAAAGGCTAGGAACAAGAGACGTCGTTTAACATGACTCATGTCTACGATCTCAAAAGCAGAGATTTATAGAAGTACCAAAAAAAAAAATTTTTGAATTTTCTCGAAAAAAAAATAAAGTGCTCTGTAAATATCAATGCGTGCAGTGCAGAGATTTATAGAAGCAAAATTCGCATTGGGAAGTGAATTTTCTCGAAAAAATTATTACTCCTGCTGGGTTGTACTGTGGAAGGGCTTTCAAGGAGAGGCAGAAAAATTAACAGAGAAAGGAATGGTATTTACATCCCCTCCATTGATATATAATTGTCCAAAATCTTCTTTGGGCTTCGGGTTGTCTCCCCGAAAGCTCTGGGCAGTGTTTATGCATGCAGTGAATCTTTTGTCTGCTTTTTCTGCTCAAACACTCTTGAGACTGAGAGCTACAGTAGTTTTTGGTGGACTATCTACACGTAAAGAGATCGATCCAACTATTCATTTTGACAATTAATAGTTGAAATCTTAACCGAATAATGGATGGTTCAAATTCAATATGAGCCGCCCGTCCCGAAATAAATAACCGGATCGGCCGCTCTGCATCCACTCTATAAGGAGCTGTTTGATAGCATCCCCGAAACAATTTTTGGTAAAGTAGAAACATTTTATCCAAGTGCAGTGAAACGAATGTGAAGCAATGAACCAAATTTGTGTGGTTTCAAAGCTTTCCAAATTGGGGAGATTATTGGCATGGCTTGATTCTTTAATTTTTGAAATGAAGTTCCTATTGGACCCTTTTTTTTTTCTTCTCAATTGAAAGCTTTGGGAATCAAAGTGCGAAAATTAAAAGACAGCCAAAACTGCTAGTACTAAGAGCATCTCCTACCTCACTCTCCATAACTTCAAAATTTCCTCAATTTCTCCATTTTGGAGGAAAATATCACTCCTACCCACCCTCCATATTTTCCTCCATTTTGGAGAATTGAGTTTAATCCTCCATATATAGAGTATGAAAAAAAAGTTTTGGAGAATCCTTCAAAACTACTTTTTGAATATAAAATGCAAAAAGTATTAAATTTTGAGTGAGTTGGAATAATGATGAGAGGAAAAGTGAGGAAGTATTTGAAATAGAGTGTGAATATAGAGATATAAAGGGTTGTGATTTGAGTTCATGTGCATAGTATAATCCTCTATATTTACTTTTTGATTAAATAATGTTAGTTTGATCCTCTAAAATGAAGAAATAGAGGATGTTTGATTGAATATGCTCTAAACAACGAAAATGAGATCAACGTGCACTTATAGTTTTAGAATCTATTGGCATAGATAATTAACTAAGACTAATTTAATTGGCCATCCTTTGAAATTCTTTATTGTGAGATCCACGGGGTCATATCTTGTCGAAAGAACGAATTGAATCCTAACTCTTCTCTATATGAGTTCTTCGTTAGCTTATTTACTTAACTGTTTAATATGGGGGGGGGGGGGGGGGGGGGGGGGGGGGGTGGGGGGGTGGGGAAGTGATTAATCAGCTTAGCGAACCCAGCAGTACGTAGGAGTATTTCCAAGCTGTGCGTCAATGTAATGTACAAACATTCTACAAGATTAATTTTTGTAAATAGCTCATAAATATTTGGAGATTACTTCCCAAAAAGAGAGGAGAAGGAGAGAGAAAGGATGTCAAGTGAAACCCACGGATTGATCTGGTGGTCAAGATTTGAATCTAAGAGATTTGTTCTCTTCTAAGATTTCAGATTCTAGAGATGACAATTTTACTATTACCCATGTGTTACCTAGTCAAAGGGAGAATTTGTGTTGATTTTGTAAAGTCTGCTAGAGTGCGCTCTACTAACTTCTCCTTCAATTAAAAAAAAAAGTAGCAAAATAAAATTAACTTTTGTAAATTTTGCCCGAGATGCTCCAAAGCCTCTAATGATATTACTACTAACTATAGTCTTGTGATTCAGATGCTGTGTGGAGGACGCTTGGTCCGTTCTAGCACTTTTGTGAGGTTGTGATGACGGGCTCGCCTTTCTATACAGTAGCTATGATTCAAACCGAATATTCCACAGCGAATAAAACTTTCCATGGTAACGTACTAACGTTCTAAAGGAGTTACTACGCTGATTGTTCTTTCCATCCTTTTCGGCTCAGGGAAAAGAAAAAAAAACTATACTACCTAAAAGGAAAGAAAAATCTTGATATCCAATTAGCCAGAAGTAGTTTTTCTAAGCGATTGATCTCGATTCGAAAATGCCATAGATTCACACAACATCATGTGACGCGCGACTATATATCCCCGATGTGATGCAAATTGCCATAGAAAAATCGTGGCACTGCCAATCAAACAGCCCAAGATAGATACGATCCAGCTAATTCCATTGGGTAGGCCCAGCATCATCAAATGCAAAGGGTACAAATGTCACGTGATCCACGATTCAGCTCTGCGACACGCTCAGAAAACCCAAATACCCCCCCATATAAAAACAACAAAAAGCACAGAGCCGAAGGAAATTAACCCCACAAAATAAGATCAAGAACGCCCATTTGTTGTGCGTACTGCTCCCAAACCAGTCCCTTCACCTCCCAGGCTCCCACTCCCTAGAGAGAGAGAGAGAGAGAGAGAGAGATGACTATGTCTGTGTTTTCGGGATAATGAGCCAAGACCCAGATTTCTTCTTCTCAGAAGAAGATGGCCCAGAAAGACCTTCCATTTCTTTTGGATTCTTTGTACTGTGAAGAAGAGCAACATTGGGAAGAAGAAGATGAAGGGAGGAATTACAAGAACATTGTTACCCCTCATCCAAAACAGTTACTTGAACAAGATATGTTGTGGGAAGAGGAAGAGTTATCCTCTTTGCTCTCTAAGGAGCAAGAGAATCAGTCCCCAATGTACGAAGCTCTTGAACGAAATCCGTCTCTGGCTGGGGCTAGAAACGACGCCGTGGAGTGGATTCTGAAAGTCAATGCCTACTTCTCTTTCTCTGCTCTTACTGCGGTTCTTGCTGTGAACTACTTTGATAGATTCTTCTCGAGATTCCATTTTCAGAGAGAGAAGCCATGGATGAGCCAACTAGCTGCCGTGGCCTGTCTCTCTCTTGCTGCCAAAGTGGAAGAGACTCAAGTACCCCTCCTATTAGACCTCCAAGTATGATGTTTACATAATCTTTTTATTTTTTTTATTTTTTTTGTGTGTGTGTCTATATCGATTATACCCATGTTGTGTTTATCAAATCTTAATGTGGGCTCGGTGTTTTTTCCAATTTTTAATTTTTCGTTTGGGTGAATGAATTGGGGGGTTCTTTGATGTTTGTACGTACAAATATAAATTCACATATCTATGGAGTATAAAAAGTAGCAAACCCAGGTTTTGTTTCTTAAATTTCGACATGGGTTTTTTTGTTTGATTTGGATGTATCTCGTGAATTTATCGACCATACCCATGTTCTGTTTGTGTGATTCGAAAGTTGGTTTCTTCTTTCTTCACAGATTTACGAATTTAGAGATCAGAGACTGTACCCATTTTTATTTATACGAATTGAAATATGGGTTTCTTTGATCTATGTAAAAAAAAAAAAAACACATTCCTACGTATACGGAAAATACCATTTAGTCCATTTAGATAAAGGAAATTAGTTGTCTCGAACTAGGTATCGGGAATACTGTTTAGTCAGTCAATAGCGTGAACTCACCCGGAGTGCACCCAGGTTTTGTTTCCGAAATTTCGAAGTGGGTTTCTTTGATTTGTTTGTAAAACTAAAAATGTGGGGTTTTAGTTTTCATTTATATTTACCATTACAGAGACCATGCCCTTGTCTATTTATCAAATTCCAATATGGGTTTCTTCAATTTGTTTAGGTGGAAGAGACTAGGTATGTTTTTGAGGCCAAAACAATTCAAAGAATGGAGATTCTAGTACTGTCTACTCTTCAATGGAGGATGAATCCAGTGACCCCACTCTCCTTTGTTGATTACATTCTAAGGAGGCTAGGTTTAATGAACCACCCCTGTTGGGAATTCCTCTTTAGGTGCGAGTCCCTCATTCTCTGCATAATTTCTGGTAAGCATTAAAAATTTTCACACCCAACTTATTAAAGTTTCTCTTTCTGGGTTTCTACTAACTTCACTTTACTGTGCAAATTCCATTGCAGATTTCAGGTTCACGAATTATCTCCCATCTGTATTGGCCACTGCCATAATGCTGCACGTTATCAATACTGTGGAGCCCTGTTTGGCAGTGGATTACCATAACCAGATTTTGGCTACTCTTGGAATTGATAAGGTTGGTTATCTTTCATACTTCACTAATTGCCTTTCGCAATTGTTCAATCTTTTTGGTTCATTTGTTTAACCGGATATGAGTACCCGTTGAGCTAAGGTGACTAAACATCTTGTGTTTTGCCAAAATATTTATGACCCGGTCTACGTATGCCTCATGTATGTAATGTCACAGTGTAATATATTATGCTATCGAGGTACTAATCCGGTGAGATTTTGTAATCATCATTATTAATCCCCCTCAAACAATCAGTTTTCTTGAATCTTGAATGTGGTTTAACCTATATGACATTGAACAGGACAAAGTAGAGGAGTGTTACAAGCAAATCGTGAAATCGACATCAGAGCTTTGCTACCAGGCCAGAAAGAGAAAGCTCCGGTCGATTCCCGGGAGCCCAAATGGAGTGATGGATGCCTGTTTCAGCTCCGACAGCTCGAATGACTCGTGGGCTGCGGTGGCATCGGTCTCTTCCTCGCCGGAGCAGCTGTCGAAGAGGAGTAAAGGAGCTCCAGACCACCAACATTGCTAGACACCACCCTCCACTGCTTTTCCTTGTTTACTACTAGTTCCCTCATGGACCCAGTCTTCATTTTTGTGCTGAATATTGTTATACTAGTATGTTCTTTAGGTTCATGTTAAATTGCCTACCATCTCTTCATACTTTTCTATCCAAAAAAACCCAAATCAGAGAAAACACAAATAGAACCCATGGCTTCATTTGCTTGTCTCTGAGAATGATGGGTTTTGAAGTAGAGATGGTATGCATTTTATCCCGAGAAAGTAAAGACCATTAGTATCATTGAAGAGTATTTCCACTATTACTTCTCTTTTCTCTGAATTCCCTTTTTAAGTATAAAGCCATTGGCAGATCAAAAAAAAAAAAGTATAAAGCCATTGTTCTCTTTGTATTAGATTATATATATATTCAACCTCGATTTTGTTTGTATTGTATGTGGGTGGAAAATTGCCTCACCGTTGAGTCCTCTCGTTTTTCAACGAAGGATTGAGTAGTGTGTTCCGGGGCTGATTTCAGACACATCTATGTGTCCAGGAGGGGATGCTGCCGAGCGGCATCCCTCCAAAGCGGTGCCAAGTGGTCGATTCTGCTGTTCATCTCGGCACGGACGATTCGGATTGACTCTGAGCAGCATACAAATTTGAGCCATCGATTGTCTAGATATTCGGCCTGATCGGTTGCTCTGCACTTGTTTTGTTTTCAGGGGATGCTTGGCAGCATACCCCATTAGCATCGCTCTTTGCTTATTTGCGAGGTTGGACAAGGCTTCAAAATGCCACCCTCAAAATTTACAGTGATTTTGAAAACTGCGTCTGCCTAAATTAAGGCGTGTGTTCACAATCGAAGGCACTTTTGATTAGGGGAAAAGACAGCAGAAATGGACTAAATGATCTCAGAACAAAATGTTTTTCGTGGGATAGTGCAAAAGTGAATCACGATAAACTAATTTTCCAGTGAATCTCATCACGAGTGTGAGGACTATTTTGACCCGGCAGAGGTGCGAGACAACTTTTCTCGAAACAGTTTATGTAGAATATGTTGAGATCACGGATACTAAAATTTATGGATAACTCAACTCCATAATTGATAATTCTATTCGCAGAACAAACATGCCATATATTTCTTTATTTTATGACCGGATGACCATGTCAGTTAACGATCGGACATACAAATATAAAATGTCATTAAATTTTCCGGAAAAGAAAGATAAGTTAATTGCATGTCATTAAGCTTTCCTTACATACTGATTCAAAAAAAAAAAAAAAAAGAAGCTTTCCTTACATAGCAAATGATACGGTACGGAGGGAGTGTAGTGATCTCCAAAATCAAGCACATGCGCGCGAGAGAGAACCATCGACCCTTGCAGATGTGAGTAGTCATCCATTACCGACATGAAATTGGAACCATTGATTAGCAAGATGAAATCTAAACCATTGATTATCGAAACGGACGGTTCGAATCGCGTATTACACCTCTAGCATTACAGAATTTCCAAAACTAATTAAGGTTGCATGTGAAGAGAGAGGGAGGGCCAAGTTGTCGGCCACTGGCAATCTCTTGGTTAGATATGCTATGCTATGCTAGTAGTCGTAGTAGTAGTAATATACTAGTAGTATCTTGTGGTGGTTTTGACCTGATAGACGAATAAAGCCGGCCATTTCGGTTATTGCAAAAAGTTTTTCACGGATTACACACGCAAACGATACAGGGCTCAATGCCAAAATCTTTTCACTCCAGACTCCAGTTAGTACTATCTACCTACTACCCATGAGCTGTCTTTCACAGAGCAACTATACTTTTTTTTTCTTCTTCTGGTAACGTAAGGTGTCTCGGGACAGCATGTGCACATCTCGAAATAATCTCTACTGCCCTTTTCATATGTTTACGAGTGGGGCGAGGTCATTGAGATGGTCCCGAGAGTTATTGACAAGAGAAATCATGCCTGAGACTTTAAGTGAGAACAAATACCAAAGTCTCGGGCCAATACCACCGGGCCCAACAGCTATTGTTCTGATTTTCAGCAAAAATAGTTCTTCAACATTGGGACATACAGAATTTGACCTTGGAGTGCTCTACTATCAGTTAGGAAGTTGGCGCTTTGCCAAAATAATGGAGGAGGACCAGTCCCAAAATGCCAAGCAATTAGTTAATTACGCTTTGTACCCTGGACTCTTACGAAAAATTTCTTCGGCCCCTTTCACAATCAAGTTTGAAGGAAATTAAAATGAAAATGACTTGAAATGCTCCTTTTAGAAATGTAGTTGAAGATTTCCCAAAATTACAATATCGAGTTTGAGAGTTCTATCATTGGAACAAGTTCACCCGCTACCACATTGGTGACCAAAGCCTTTATACTCTTTAATGGTAAAATTCATGTCTATCGGTGAGTAAAAATTGGTGTAAATCAATAACAAAGCCATTTTGGTGTCAAATTCGACAGCATGTTTGGTTTTGTTAAATCTTCCATATCGTTCAAGTCAACTGATGTTACATTGAAAGTGAGATGATTTTAATTCAATGGACTAGATTTAATATTGTGCCAAAATGGCACCAAAAAGGTACATTAGTATTGTTGTCATTTGACTTTTGACACTTTGGGATGTTAGCTCTTATGAATTCAAAGTACGTACTTATTTAATAAAAGTGGTTTGTAATTTTTTTTATACTAATAATTATAGTCTTATACTATATTCCCGACGTACTTTCCTACGTGCACTTTAGTTTCACAAATACCCTTTCATGTATGTCCTCTCTTTGTGTTTTTTTTTTGTTCCATTGGACGTCAAATTGATTTGGAATTTCACTTTGATTTTATATGAATCCTCCTCTTACGCTAGTGAATGACAGGATAGAAAATTAATCAAGGTATGCAAAAGCGTCCAAATGCCCTTACGAATAAACCATCTATTCAAAGAGATAATTGGAGAAGGCGACCGAAAGGAAAAGACAGGATTAAGCAGCATTAGAGCCACTAGAGAAGATTTCAGATGCAATTAGATTCACAAAATTCGCACCCAAACAAAAAGGAAGAAAAGGTTAAAGGAATGGGGGGAAATGGAGTGCAGAAATTGGGGGACAGTATCTTTAGATTTTGTTTGAATCGTCTTTGTTTGGCCCTTTTGACAGTAGCTATAGACTTTAGTATATTTCAACTCAAAAAAGGCGAAAAGAAAAAAAGAAAGATCTATAGAGAGGCAATGATAAGAAATGGATTACTAATCATGTGACATGTGTATGTGAGAGGGACAAGGGGATCCAGGCTGCTTTACAGGACAGTCGATCCGACCGTTTCATTCGGCAATAGACGAGTTGGAGCAATAGGAATATAGATTAAATTTGAGTTGGCGGCGTCAAAATGGACGACCGGATTACCGCCCTACATCTTGCATTATAAGATTTCCAAATTTGTGTGTGTGAGAGAGAGAGGGAGAGAGAGAGAAAGAGAGAGTTGGTTCCAGTTAACACATCCTCTTCTTTTGTGGACACTGCTATCTTCAACTCCCAACCCATTGGTCATCTTTTTGACCTAGTGAACATCTATGTCTTTCTTTATTTGATTTCAATATTATTCTCACAGATCCGAGCATTAATGTCCACAGTAAAAAGAAATAAAGAAAAATTAATAATTTTACAAAATGAAAAATTAATCAAAATGGGGGGTGAGAATTACATTTTGAGGTTGAGGTTTGGGATGTACAAGCGCATCAAATATCTGATGTGCTAATGTAAGTCTCTGTGTTGGCATTCGATGTATGAAATAGGAGTATTCAAGAAAATAATTTTGTACTTTATTTTTTTTTCAGAAAAATGTACTTTAAAATTGTCGTTTAGTGCTTCAAATACATCTTTTTTATCAAAGTGCCTCAAATTATGCACAATTTAATTTTTGATATACATTAAAAATAAATTTCGGAGTATATATTTATAGTAAGGTAGAGCTAGCGTCAAAAACATTTTGCAAGTCCAATGGTGCTAATATAAGCATCATCAGATAAATCCTCTAGAAATTTTCGGAGCTTCGAAAGTAATTGAATTACACGTAAACTGTTTGGACTCTAAAAAAGTACTCCACTAGCATACAATAACATCCTACTCCTCCAAAAGCAAAAAGAAGAAGAGGTCCAAGTCTTCCTAAAAAAAAAAAATACTCCTATGACCCTTCCCCAAACGAACTAAGGGCCCTGCTTTTACTTGGGGCACAATAGGCTGTTGTGCTTTCGGTTTGGGTCTTGTCCCGAGTTCGAAAATGTAATCTGAACCATTTATTTCTTTATAAATAGACGCGAACAAAGATCAATTGCGTTGGAATTCGTAAGCTTACCAATTGAACAAAATAATCTTGCTGTATATTTTTAGATTTACAGTTATTATGTTGAACAAAAACGCTACGTATTTGTTTACTAGGTTAACGTTGTTCGATTGACCTGATTTTTCTCAAGATTATGATTTGCTATTCACGTCTAACTCTAGATAGTAAATAGATCAAATTATGTTTTCAATTTCGAGACGTCCGAACTCAAGGCAAGCGGGCACAACAAGGTTCCTGATTCCTTTCCAAACATTTGGGGTAGGGGCCTGGATTCAAAGTTTTGTTGTATTTTATTTGTTGTTTTCTGTATTTTCGGACCAGTAGTGTCCACTTTTATTGCATTGTGTTTTTTCTTCTCTTATGTATAAATATCTTGAATGATCTGGTTTGTCGAAACTAATGAAACATCGAATCAAAGTCATAATTCCTTGCCAAATCCTTATTCTCTCAAGATTAGAAAATCATCGAAAGGTGGACCCAATGCACACGTAGCTCAGTATGTATAGACAGTGCTTCCAAAGGACACATTGAAATTTGTGGTTTCCACTATATTATTGACCTAAAAAATCACTTATTTCCAGTTTTTTTAAATAAAAATGAAGAAGATTATAATAATAATAGTTCAGCGGCATTTGCATAAAAGAGTTCATTACATATATCTTGGACAAAGCCAAACTAATCATCTAACTATTGTAAAACTAGAAAAACACAAGGTAGTCGATGTCATTCACCCCGACCCAGACGTTAAGCCTGACGCAAATAGCAGCACTCTCAATCTATCGTACATTCATACCTAAAATCAGTAGTCTCAAAAGAGATAACGTGCTAGACAAAGATAAAGACAACAAGGTGTGAAACCCTATGCTCTTCCCGACAAGTCGTTGAACTAGCTGAAGAGACAGAATGAAAACAAAACTATATATACCATGGCCTTTTCTTTCCACCGTCGTACAAGGGCGTGAAACCCTATGAAGGAGGGTAAGGGAGAACAAAGATATTTGTGACGGGGAGAGAGAGAGAGAGAGAGAGAGAGAGAGAGGGGGTTATTTCCAGTTCAGTTCCACTCATTTGTTGATCTATAGAATTAAGGACATAAGTACTCCACCTACCTCACCCAAACTTGCGGCCAAATAACTCATTAGCAGAAAGTCAGTTTTGTCCATAGACTTGCTAGTGAAAATAGGCTTGCTTCGACTCTATTACCTAACCCTTAAATTTAAAAAAAAAAAAAATGATTCTTGGGAAATTTATGCAAAGTAAGAAGTCAATATCGGTTCTTAAATCCTGATCCCCTCAAAAGACTTTTCGATACGAAATTCTCCGCCTCGCCTTAATAGGTGCCCTAACTGACTTGAAATGCTTTTGATTTTTCATATCATAATTGACAAAAGAGAGTAGATGAAATATGTTACAATTCAATAGGATGTGTAATAGCTATGTGTGATTAATCAATCAGAAGGCTCAATCAAAACCCTTAAACATGCATATAGGTCATCAATGTGATTGTGTGTGAGACTAAGGCCGCGTGACCTAGAAGAACTCATAATAGAGTGGCTCGAAAGGTTAACATCGAGCTATACAGTAGCTGCTCGCATTGGTTAATATATTGCCTCCATGCATTTCATTTTCTTTGCTCAACGTGGGACAATTCCCAATGTATTCTCACTTTTTTTTTGGGTCTAAAGTGTCGTTTTATATGAACTTTTTTCAACATCGGTCCATGTTTTTATACTTTTCTGATTCCTCTCGTCGAGCCGAATGATTAATCCCAAAAATTATGATAAAAAACTCAACAAAAAATTGCGAGTAGTAAAAAATACCAAAAATAGTTTTAGGCAATCTTTTTTTACAAGAATGGAGCCTTCAAATGCGAATCTTGAGTCTTAGGCCATATATATCAATCATGGACCCATATCTTATACACAGGATAGTGAAGCTCTTGATCCAAATATATGCCAGGGAATACACATTCCATGCGTGACTAACATAAATTCAAGGGATACCCTTCTTCTATCCTGATCCAAATTAAATTGAGATGTTATTTCCCCCCAGGTTTTGTTGCAGACCCATCAGCTTATATCCACCACAGTGTCAGCATCCAATGATTCCGTATGAGCCGAGCAGTTAATTGTTTGAGTTTAGTTTGAAAATTTAATGAGCTTTAGGAGTAGGTTTGAACTTATCTTGTTTTTGAGGCGTGCTAATCTCAAACAGTGTTAATTGAGCCGACCACGAAACGAAATCTAATAGTTTGAATCTTTTCATACATCATATGCCGAACGAGCCGGGCACTAGCTTGTTCGAGCAATTGGTTTGACAACTTAAAGGGATTCAAGAAAATGTTCAAACTTGACTTATTTGTGTTTGAAATTGAATTCGAACAAGTTTTTAACGAGCGAACACAAACTCGAATTTGAATGGCCCGTTGCATTACTCGGCCTGGGTGAGGTGGGGATAGAGGCCGCTATGAGGTGTCACAATCTCAGGTAATGCCAAACATAACACTCATCAAACATGCTATTGCTCGCGGATCAAAAAAAAAACATGCTATTGCTCTAGGTAATGAAGACAGCCTCAACATTTAGTTTGATGGATGATAGATTTGTCCTGTGGTAGGTGGGCATGGTGGCCTGGTGGGGAACATATCCAGTCCGTGAAACAAGCCCTTTTATTTCTGACAAAATCCACCAATACCCAGTAGAGTACATAGGGCCTAATTTCCTGTGGTCCAAAGATCATGGAAAACCTTACCCTGCATTATAGATACACACCGGAAGCTTAAACCTAATAAGTCACGTATAGTGTGAATCTGTGAGTGTAAGCGAAAGCGAGAGCACGAGCATAGAAGCTTATTTCAAAAACTATCTCGAAACTGAAATTCACAAAAAAGGATGGATTGAGAGCGGAGGCGAATGGTCCAATTAGAAAATTATGTAACCCAGGCTTATTAATGAGGGTATGGGACAAAGGCGGAGCCAAAAATTTCGAGTCATGGGAGTCCGAACTGGTTGACAAATTGTCATTCGGTTTTCTAATACTCTTCTATTAATACGGGTTCTGTGTAATAGTAGAATACATTGCATATTGAGATATTTTTTGCCCAATGCAGTAATATTCGTGTGACTAAAAACACTTGTGTACTTGTTTCTTGTTTAAATGAGTGATGTTAAAAAACAGGTAATCGAGAAAATTTTCTACGGCGAAAATTGAAGTTCAATCCTTAGGCTTCAAGGGACAACAGCTATGGGGTTTTGTCCCTTCAGGAACATCCGATAAAATTGGAATGATGCAGAAAAGATATAGGGTTTTAGACTTCACGGTACAATTCAAATTCTTTTGGCATCGTCTGGGTTAGCCCACTAAACCATCAAGAATTGGGCCTAAGCAATCCTTAACTGGTGGACCCAACTACTCAGCCTAGGTTGAAGCTGTACGCAGATCTGGATTATTACTATTTTTCCTATTTCATTGGGCCAGTCCAATTTCAAAAACCTCTTGACGTTGGCCCAATACAAAGTCAGCCAAGACAGGCTCAACCCGGACCATTTTTTTTTTTTTTTGTTGGAGCTCGACGGGCTTGGGACAGGCTAGCCTTAGCCCGATCATAAGGCCCGATCATTTATGGGCCGGGCCAAATTTGTAACCCCAACCGTCGGCCTAGTAGTTTGTTTGTTTGTTTTATTTACCTTGAAATAACACCAGAATCATTCAATCTCATCCATCTTCGCAACATGAAGTACAATCCAATTTTTGGGAATCTAAGAAATAACTATTCTCTTTAGGCCCTGTTTAGTTGCAGAGAAAGGATGAGAAATGATTGAAAAATCAAATTTTCAATAAGTTTTTTGTGTTCAGTTGTAATGTATTTTAAAAAATGTACTTTAAAATTGTGGTTTAGTGCTTCAAAGACCACTTCTATTTTTTTTTTATCAAAGTGCCTCAAATTGTGAACAATCAAAATACATTAAGGCTCCATTTATTTGGGCGTAAAATATTTTTCGGTAAAATATGAAACATCGAATCAAGGAGTAATTCCTTGCCAAATCCTTATTCCCTCAAGATTAAAAAATCATGGAAATGTGGACCAAATGCACATGTAGCTCAGTATGTATAGATAGTACTTCCAAAGGACACATTGAAATCTGTGGTTTTCACTGTAGTAGTGCCCTAAAAAATCACTTATTTCTAGTTTTGTTTATTTACAAAATGGAGAAGATTATATTCATAATAGTTCAACGGCACTTACATAATAGAGTTTATTATGAATATCTTGTACGAAGCCAAACTAATTATGTAGGATAAAAGCACTGTTGACACTAATATCATTACGAAGCAACATCGTCTTTGAAAAAATCCAATCTATAGACCAAATATTTATCCAAAGACAAAAGTAACAACCCTCGAAATGACGAGAGACAAAACTCTCATAGATCACGACATGGCGGACAAGTTGTTGATCTTCTGAAGAGAAGGCAAAAACAAAACAAACACAATATTATACCCTGGCCTTCCCTCCCACCACCGTGCAATAGTGTGAAACCCTAGGGCGAGGTGGAGGGACTAGGGAGACCAAAGATATTTGTGGAGAGGGAGAGAGAGAGTTATTTCCAAAAAAAAGAAGAGTTATTTCCAGTTCAGTTCCACTCATTTGTTCTATAGAATTAAAAGGTGCCCTAACTGACTTGAACTGCTTTTGATTTTTCATATTATAATTGACAAAAGATAGTAGATGAAATATGTTACGATTTAATAGGAAGTGTGAGAGCTATGTGTGATTAATCAAGTCGAAGGCTCAATCCAAACCCTTAACCGTGCATATAGGTGATCATCGATGTGATCGTGTTACGTGCATATAGGTCATCAATGTGGTTGTGTTATATTATGACAAAAAGCTCAACAAAAAAATGTGAGAAGTAAAAATACCAGAAAAAAAAATTAGACAAAAAAATTTACAACGGAGCCTTCAAATCGCGAATCTTGCATCTAATGGGCCCGTATCAATTACGTAATGGACTCATATCTTACACACAGGATAGTAACTTTTTGGACTCCAAGACTAGGGGATAGTAAAGGTGATCAAGATCTGACTATATGGAGTATCCACTAGCCAGGGAATACACATTCCATGCGTGACTAACATAAATTCAAGGGATGCCCTTCTTCTATCCTGATCCAAATTAAATTGAGATGTTATTGTCTCCCAGGTTTTGTTGCAAACCCATCAGCTTATATCCAACACAGTGTCAGCATCCAATGATCTCGATCGAGCCGAGCAGTTCATTGTTCGAGTTTAGTTTGAAAGTTTAATGAGCTTTAGGAGTAGGTTTGAACTTATCTTGTTTTCGAGGCGTGCCGATCTCAAACAATGTTAATTGAGCCGACCACGAAAACGAAATCTAGTAGTTTGAATCTTTTCATACATCATATGCCGAACGAGCCGGGTACTGACTTGTTCGAGCAATTGGTTTGACAACTTAAAGGGATTCAAGAAGATGTTCAAACTTGACGTATTTGCTTTTGAAAACCGGGTTCAAATGAGTTCTTAGTGAGTGAACATGAACTCGAATTCGATTAGCCCATTGCGTTACTCGGCCTAGGTGAGGTGGGGGTGGGGGCAGCCATGAGTTGTCACAATCCCAGGTAATGCCAAACATAACACTCATCAAACATGCTATTGCTAGGTAATGAAGACAGCCTCTGCATTTAGTTTGATGGATGATAGATTTGTCCTATGGTGGGTGGGCATGGTGGGGAACATATCCAGTGAAACAAGCCCCATTATTTCTGGCAAAGTTCACCAATACCCAGTAGAGTACATAGGGCCTAATTTCCAGTGGTCCAAAGGTTAAGAAAATCCAAAACCACATAGGTTCACGGAAGCTTAAATTCAAGTCGCGCTTGCGCAAGTGTGAGAGAACGCGAGAGGACGATTATGAAACCGTCTTTCAAATTAAATCTTGCTTATGAGGTCATGGACAAAGGCGGATTAGGAATTTTGATTCGAGGTAGACCCGAACGCATATGAAATTTTCTTTTGAAAAATATAGGCTTGCTCGTTAGTATTTCTACCATAAGTTAGCCTCTCACCCAACCTTCGCTGTCACCTTCTTCCGTGGACAAGCTAATTAGGCGTTCAACTATCATCTTCGTTTTCTCATCTTCCTTAGTCCTCCCGATTAAAAATATGCTTTTCAAAAAGTAGTTTAAATATTTTTTCAAAATTTTCTTGTTTCAATTATGTTTGAAAATATTTTTTTGCAAATTATGTTTAGTTCTAATTTTGTGAATTTTCTTTTTCAAAAAAATTACTTGTATACTGTAATCATCCACCAGATAACCTGAACAAGCATTGATTTAGTTTTTATTTATTAAAGAAAATAATTCAAGAGTTGAACCAAAAATAGCCGTACTCTTTGTAATATTGAGTAACTAAAACACTCGTGTATTTATTTCTTGTCTACTAAAATATTGAGAAATTTTTTTATGGGAAGGAAATTTATCAAATAACTAGATTTACCATAGTTTGTAAATTCCTCAGCCTAGGTTGTCCAAATTTTCTATTAACCCAATTTATGTAGGCCTTAATTCACTTTATGTAGGCCTTGTATTGGGCCATCTGGAATGCTCCATAAGTGGGATGGGCCCAGAGCCCATGTCCACGGCCCTGCTCGACTAACACACGCTATTATTATTATTTTTTTGGGAAAATGACGGTCAATGACGTGTTTTGATAATTAATACTCGTTAAAGGTATTTTCAGTATTAACAAAAATTCTTAGCATGTCTTTAGCGGATATTAATTATCAAAAAACGTCCCGGGCCGTCATTTTCCCTTTTTTTATTTATTTGTATATTATATCTTAAAATGTCGAAAAATACTGCTAACTATCTCAAAACCTTTTTAATCACTTTTTTGTCTTTATTATAAGTCGTAGCTGATTACGACAAAAATATATCTACCAAATTTAGCCCTCTTCTCTAACTATATACTTGGTTTTTCATATCAAAATAGTAAATTTCAATGTCGGATCTGCAGATATCGAAATAGTAAACTCAATGTCAGATTTGCGTAATCCTTCCAAGAACTGAAGAACATATTTGTGAACAACATTCCTGAATAGTACTAGGTGTCAAGATTTGCTAAAGTTGGTGCTTCAACTTCATCGTAAAGTTGAGAAATTGTCGGGCCTCCCAAATTCCGATCGGTTCACCTTGATACGGTCCTTCTACTATCCGCCCATTGGGTGGATGATGCCTATTTCACGTGTCACGTTTTTTTTTTCTTGACTGTACTTATTGGTTTCTAATGTCGGAGGTTGTTTTCATTTTACTGAATGTTTGCTTTGCCCTTAAGAATCCATGACTACTTTTTGACTTTTGAACTTAAGAATACACACCCCTACACAGCCCCCCCCCCCCCCCCCCCCCCCCGCTAGTTACTGTTCTTACTTGTTGGGATTTTTTCTTCTACCCCTATTTTGTACCAGCCATGTTTCCACCAGCAAAAAGGGTTCGGATTTTTTTCATGTCGTTCACGCTAAACAAGTTTCAAAATTTTACCATCTCATTCACACTAACAAAAAGTTGTCAACAAAATTTTTTTTTTGCTACAATAACTCTACTCACAAACTCATTTACAAGTTATTCACTACTGAAAACACCTAATAATTTGATTACTACAATTTTTTTCTCAAAACTTATTAATTGGTGGAAACGGCCCCCGTTATTCATTTTTTTCAGTTTCACATTAAACCTTTGTGAATTTGATTTGTCTCGACGAAGAAAATCAAAAAATAAAAATATGACTTCTATCCATTTTTTTTTAGAAATATTCAAGATTTAGAAAGATGGGCTTTTGGATCTAAATTTGGTAAAAGTTATATATTTTTTCTTACTTTTTCGATTTCTCTCATCGAGACGAATTAATTATCTACAAAAGCTTAACTTAAACTAACAAATACGGGAAAAAATTGGATAAGGACAAAACAAGAAGGCAAGTTGGCTTCTTCTTCTTCTTTTTTTTTTTTTTTTTATGGAAATTAGGCCAGATTATGTACACCTTGCTTTGTAAGGTAACTTCGGGGATCCATAATAATAATCCGAGTAGTTCATAAATTTTAAATTATTTTCTGAGTGGCCTTGTAAAAAATCTGTTACATTTGGATAGTTGAAAGTACTTGATCCAATTTTTCAATAGTTGGGTGTTGTACTCCTTAGCTTTTTGTGCTTTTTTGATGTCCTTATTCGATTTTTTTTTTGTTTGTTAGTTTTGCATCAAACTCTTGTGTTTTATTGATTCATCTCGACGAGACAAATCGAAAGAATAAAAAGTATGAATTTTACTCAAGATTTTTGGAAAACATCTAAGAAAAACTCAAATATTTAATTTTTTGCAGTACAGTCAGGCGCATAGAGTCCTAATAAATTTTTTCTTTTTATCTCTCTTCACTCATTACTCCAAAAACCTCCCTCAAAATCCAACCGAACAAGCTCTGAGTTTTTTCTATTCCTTTCTTGGATCAAATTAATAGTTATTGAAGACGGTGGGTATAATAGGGTACATCGATTTTTATTTCAATTGTTAAACTGGATAGGATTAATTGTTTGGCTTGACGTCTCGATGAAAAAATATTTAAGTATAAAAACATGGATTAAGATTTAGGAATATCATATAAAACAATGCTAAAACCATTAAAACTATTGAAAAACCATCTCTTAAATGCATAATTTTCTATTTTATATTTAAATGAATAGTTAATTCTAAAAAATCGACATGAATTTGATAAACATTTAAGAAAGCATAATAAGAGAACACATCAGAAAAACAAATGTGGCGAATTTGGTGAGGGAGCTAGAGGAACCGTAAGACATCAAAAAATACACAAAAAATATTTTTTAGTTTTTTTTAATGAGCACTAATTTGTTCCCAAAAAAAAAATGAAGACTAATAATTCTTTGGAGGGAAGGCGTGAAGGCCCACTTTAGATAGGGAAAATAGTGGTAAGGTCAATTTTGTCAATTCCCTTTATAGCATCCATCACTTTAGCAGAGGGAGAGAAAGTTGCAGAGATTGATAGTAAAGGACTATTGTCACTTCTCGATAAAAACGCGTGAAAGCCACCATGAGCCCTTTATAGTCAACCCTATAGGCTGATTTTAACTTTTGCTTTTTGAAAATTGTGGAAACATCATAAAGATGTTTTCCCATGTTTTTCACAAAAAATACTCCCGAGACCGACAAACCTTAACACCTTTTGCAGCCCTTCTCCATTATCTATTCATTTTTTATTTATCATCACTATTCACTACCCTTTTCCATGGTGCCGGGTGGGTACTTCACAGTGCTGGTTCGGCGCATACGGGCTGTCCAAAGGTATTTTGGATGATTTGAATTTTAAAAAAAATTCAGGGAAAAGTTTAACTTTTTCACCACTCCAAAGTACTAATAACTAAGTTGAAAATTAGAACCATCCATAATACTTTTAGACGGTTTGAATATATCGAGTAGGCATCATAAGGGATATATCCGCTCGACACTGAAAAATTTTTCATTTTCCATTGACACAGTGTTCGTCTCTGTCCTTATACGACCATCTCTCTCTCTCTCATCTCCCGCTCAGGGGTATATGCATGATCGAAGTGAATTATAGGGGGGAAAAAATTCTAATGACAAGCATTGACACTAATTAATGCTAGCATTTTACGTTGTTTTTAATTTCTAATGTTTACAGAAATTATATTACCATCTCTCTCTCTCCTCTTGACCATTGACACTAGCATTTTACGTTGTTTTTAATTTCTAATGTTTACAGAAATTATATTATCAAATATGTTTCTTGTTTTTGTTTTTATAAAAACATAAATCTAATTCTACTTCTAGCTTATTAAAAACAAAAAACTGAAAACTGTAGAAAAGTTACTAAACGCCACTATATAACATGTTTGTGCAAAAGATTTCAGTTAATGGAGGATTGATAACTAGTACTACAACGTAAAACACACTTTTATAGAAAGAAAAAAGAGAAAAAAGGAGTCAAATCAACGTCAAACACATCAGTTTGTTTGTTTTTTTCTTTTTTAAATCCGTTTCCTTATGTTTTCCCTAATGAAAGAGAAAAAAGAGTCAAATCAGCGTCAAACACGTCAGTTTGTTTGTTTTTTTCTTTTTTATAAATCCATTTCCTTATGTTTTCCCTAATGAAAATTTTGTCTCATTTTCCCCTTTCTCCACTGTCCAACTAAAATGTGAATTTTCCTGGTTTTCGATCGTGTATGCATCCAATTAAGTTAAGACTACTCAATGGAAAAAACTTCAGACAAGTCTATAACTGGAATTAATCAATCGTGCTGTTAGCCAAGAATGTGAGAAACCTGAACCTGCGAATACCTAGCTATTTGGATGTCGTATTCGGGGATCACGTCTAAGAAAACCATTATTAGTCAGAAACCTTCCGAGCCGTATGACCATTTGCCCAGTTGACATCTTTTCGGTTTTCAGTTTTTTATTTTTAAGAAACTAAAAGTAAAAACAAATTTATGTTTTCATGAAAATAAAAATAAGAAACATGTTTGGTAATAATTTTTTGAAAACAGTAAAAACTGAAAACACAAAACATGTTTGGTACTTTGGTAGAAACATGTTCGGACCAAACCCAACCTTTCCCGTTTCTATTTCTTTTTATTTCCGCAGATGGAGGGAGTACCATAATCCCACAAATTTCTCCTTGATTCACTCCCAATGCGACAACACTATATTGTCCATGGGTCATTACCCCATGCAAACCTACTCTTATATCCCCTTCTCCCATTTTCTTTTCTGTTTCCCAGCATCACACGGCAGAGGAGAGAGAGAGAGAGAGAGAGGGGGGACCGGCACAACCTCCGGTCCGCACCACCGCCGATCAGCGTCACCACCTCCATCCTCCTCCACGGAACACTCTCTGGCCGAAATCACCTCCCACCACCAAGCCCCACCGGCGCTCCGACCCGTCCTGAAATCTCTCCGAACCATGTTTCGCCGGATGAAAGGTAGTTCGGAACTCACCTCCCTAAATATATTGATGAGTTAATATACTTAGGGAGCACCAATTTCTCTCGGTATTCACTGGGTTAGCTGTAAGGTTTTAGGATTTGACACTTAAACTGCAGATTTGCCCCTTATCTATTGGTTCGCAGTACTAATTTTGTTGCAGTCGCCGTCGGTATCCGAATCGTCATTCCCAGACGATCAAGTCGTTTGCGTTTCTTCCGATTGCTGTAACGCTGAGATGCCGGGGAGAAGACGGCGCCGCAGCCGCCGTAGCTCCAGGAAGGAGAGAGAGAGAGAGAGGGAGGGAGTAGCGTACGGAGAAGAAGAAACGATCGGGACAGGAGGCTTCCCAAAAAAAAATGGGAACGGGATGAAATAATTTATGTTTTGAAAACTGTGTAAAACTCTATGAGAATAAATTTTTTACACCGCCGGTGTAAATATTTATTTCCTTTAAATCAATTGTATTGCGCCACATCATCATATTTTATTAATTGGGACCACTGTTTTGACACGTGTCGCAATGCAATTAATTTGGAGGAAACAAATGTTTATACCGACGGTGTAAAGAATTTTTTCTCAAACTCTATTTTCTAGTTTTCACAATTTCCAGAAATTCTAAAAAGGTTTCTTAAAAACAAAAAAGTAAAAATATATTACCAAACAAGTTTTCTCTTTTACTACGTAGTTTTCAAAAAAATGAAAATCAAAATCAAAAACTGAAAATAAAAAAGTTACCAAACACCTTAATGTTGCATAATTTTAAGACCTATCCAGGAATTGTAATAATGTTATTCTTGAGTAATCATGTGGTGTAACATATATGTTACCGATCCTATTCCTTGCACCGGAATGATACGCCATGGTAATAAGCGTCAAAGTAGTACATGTATGTGATTTCCTACTAGTACAATTTTACCATTGCCCTGAACAAGGTCGAAAAGACTCCATAATCACACAACTTTTGGATCCGGCATTACGGTGGGATTCACGAACTATGTGAGTGGAGAATCCTATTACAAGACAAAGTATTCGGCCTTGTGAGGATCGTGTGAGGATTCTCATGGAATTCGAACCGTCCATTTCGACAATCAATGATCCAAATTAAAAATGAACTCTTCCTGGGTTGGGAAAAGTTAACTTTGTCCCCTTTCCTTTTCTTCTTTACCTTTCTTCATCACAAACAAAGCTCAACAAAATTGAAAAATTCCAAAACTCAGAGAACACAATGTGAAATACACCATTTGAAGCACTAAATTTTTTTAACCATACCAATCGCAACTCAAATACCAATCTCTAAATGGACTTCTCTTGTGGGGACGTCCAAATTTCACACTGAAAAATATAAGAAGGGTAAATGCTAAAGGAATAACGTTCGTCAACACAAAATTCATCTGATTACTTTGGCTCAAGAAATACCTCAATCAAATTGGTGACCAGGAGGCTAGAACTGGAGATGTAATTTTGTAAATCCTCATCGCAAGCTATTAAAATCAACTCATTGTCCTCATCTTTGTAATTGATGTAATAAGTTTCAGCCTCGAGTTTTAGCCTCTGTTTCACTTGTCGTTCTAGCTCCATCATTTCCCATGGCCAAGAGAGTTGAAACTTTATTGTTAACTTTCCATATCTTGCCTTCACAGTCACACTATTTTTGTCAACAGTAGCCGAGATTTGATTAGAAGGCAGCAGCGTATCAGAATTCAATTGTGAGATTCGCTCTTGATCAACAACTCCGGGAATTTCGTCGGGTTGAGATTGATTGATAAGCTTGTGTTTCTTGCGAGGCGGCCATCTGTCGATACCATACTCTCGACAAACACGTTTCAGTGTAGATCGGCTAACTGCAATAAGTAAGAATTCAAAATCTAAATATTTTTCCCCAAAGCAACTCGAACCCACATTTCTAATTTGGAGACCCACAAAAAATTGGGGCACATCCCCATTAACTTTTACTAACCACATTTCTCACTATCTTTTCCATTTTCCCCTTGCAAGTGACCGTGTCCTGGACTTTCCCACATATTCCAAGCCTAACCTCTGTTGATTTTAGGGCTAGTTAAAGTCTACCCCTTTTGGATTCGTATTCAGACCTATCTAAGAGCACACACATTCTGACCATTTTAACTAGCCCTGGGTAGTTTACAAATCTCCATTTTATGAGCGGTTTATTTCTTTCTGGAATTCAAGTTTCCTTCCAAAATCTCAAAATTTAGTCTTTCCATCTTAAAATCAACAGAAGAGATCATTTACATCATCTATGAAGTACACATTATAAATAAGGAAAAATACATTTAAGGATGGATCTAGCGCATCAGTAAATGCAAGGACTGCATTTTTTTGCATAACATTAAATTCGCACAATTCGACTCTGTGCATTTAATTAGTAAATCATATTTTGTTTTACGAAAATGTTTTCCAATCATTTATGTCAATTTAGTTAGCTAGATCAAATTCCATTGTGTAGCGTTTTCAGCCGAAACCCCACCGAAGGTCGCAACCGGTCCTGGACTCCCTGGACCCGAGCCAAAAATCCTACTACACTCGCAAGAAAGGGTGCACTGTGTGCCCTTCGTATTTTAAGCCACAAAATCTTATAAATGACCACAAAATTTTACAAAAGTAAGCCATAAAATTTATATTTTGAACCACAAAAAATCATAAATAACACCACAAAATTTGCAAAAGTGAGCCACAAAATTCGTAAACCTAGAGCCATCTTTCTTTCTTTTTCTCTCTTCTTTTTTTTTTTTTTTAACCTTTAGCCGTCTTTTTTACCACAAAATTCGAAAAAGTAAGTCTCTAAATTCTTAAAAGTAAGCCTCAAAGTTCGTAAAAGTAACCACAAAAATTCATAAAAGATCATTTGTATTTGACCAAAGAACCCTCGGAACCACAAATATTCATAAAAGGAGCCACACAAATTTACAAAAAAAAAAAAAAAATTACCACAAACCTCATATATCAGGCCACAACAATTCGTAAAGTGCGTATAATATACCAAAAAAATATGATGCGTATATGAGATTTTTCCTTGACTCCTACATCAATCCAACATTGGCATCTAATAGTATATATCATCACCACCACAACCCACTTTCACACCCGAACACTCCACCTCCATTTTCTCTTACATACACACTCGTATACATACTTACACCACCTTTACTTCATCCTCTCTTTCCTATAACGAAAATTTACCCCTAGTTTGAACCTAAATCAACTGCTATGTTGGCCCCTACACAACATAACCTTGGCCCAATAGGTGTTCTGGAATTGGCCCTCTAGTGTGGGCTTGTTTCAATGGGTGTTTCATTGGTTGAATTCTTGTCAATCCCGGATTTGGGTCTCGGATTTTTAGGCACAGAATTGTTCTTACTTTGTTTAGGGATACGATGCCGTTCAAGTTCTTATTCCTTTAGTCTTTGTAACAATTTCACAGAGATCGACAAGCTCAACGTGGGAATGTGGCAGGGAGACTGCGGTCTAACAATGGACGAAATTCAGGAATTTCTTAGAACTCTGTCACCTCCGCCTATTAATCAGACCGACAAGCTCAACGTGGGAGTGTGGGAGGGAGACGGCAGCGAATGTGTGGCCGAGGACGCTTTTGTAATTTTGTAACCCTGTATTCGGGTTGTAGTATTTTAATTTTGTACTAAACTTGGTATCTACTCCAATTTGCAATGTCTAAATTTATTCCGCTCGTTTACGAAATCCTTTTTATTAACAACTGTGGCATTACCGTTACAGGTTCGATTCTCAGAAACAGTCTATTAGCTTGAGAAGATTAAGAGCCCTTCCCTGGACCCAACATATTCAGGGAGAAACGCAGGAGCTGGGTATGCCCTAGTCTGGTTAAGTTTCGCTAAGATTTTTGAATTTTTTCTTCTAATATTCTTATTTAAATTTTTTTTGCATTTCAGTTTTGCGCCTAACTTTTGTAGATTATTGATTCGTCTCGTCAAGACGAATCGAAAAAATAAAAAATTATGACTTTTAAGCAGACATTTTTAAAAAATATCCAAGATAGATCCTAAAAAAATCGATGCAAAACTAATTAACGCGAAATTTTTTTAAAATAAAAATAAAATAAGAAAAATTCCAAAAATTTCAAAAAAAACCCTTAGCGCATAGCCTGTCTAGTTGAAGAAAGACCAAAGAACAAAATTGAGATTATCATTTCTTGTAGGAGTATATGTGTGCGTACCATTTAGTTTCTTTGCAGCATCTATAAGTCTCATTCCTTTACGTTGTAAGATAGCTTCCCAAGGAATCACAATTTTAACTCCAGTGGTTGTATTGTTTCCTCTCTCTCCTCTTGGGGTCTTTCCCTTCCTTTTCCCATTTCCCAAACACCCAGAGTTCGACTGACCCTCTACCATTTCGCCTTCCCCTGTTCCCTCGGCCCCCGTTCCAAAAGTCTCCACTTCATCATTCCCCAATCCAGAATTCTCATCTGGTTTCTCTTGTTGAGCCATCGTGGGCTCTGCTGTTTTTATATGTTCCAAGAGTTGTGGGAAATTGAGGGGAGCCTTGTCTCCCCTCAACATGAATAAGGCTCGATCATGAGCTAAGGCTGCGTCCTCGGCCACACATTCGCCACCGTCTCCCTGCCACACTCCCACGTTGAGCTCGTTGGTCTGATTAATAGGCGGAGGTGACGGAGTTCTAAGAAATTCCTGAATTTCGTCCATCGTGAAGAGTGAATTAGACGGGGAACTCACATTTAGCCCATCGATCCCGGACATTAGCTGCTTAACGCGCTCCAACAACGCAAATTTCGAACTGGTTGAAAATTGGGTAGAACCAAGTTCAACGACGCCGTACGCGGTGGGTATCGTAACTATGGTCCGTATCCCGAATACTTGACTCTGTCGAGCTCTCTCGCAGGGATAAGCCGCGAGCTGGGCTCCGGCGACCCAAATCGGGCGAGAACTTAAAAGGGCTTGACCAGGGAGCCCGGACCCGAAACGAAACGACTGAGTCATCGATACGAGGAAGAACCACTCGGTATCGGTGACTTCCTCGACCGCGGCGGCGCCGTCGTCCTCATCGGAGCCGGCAATCAGAGCGTACAGCTCGCGGATAACTTTTATCCGGTGGGCTTGTTCTTCCCTCGAGTTCGGCGACGCCGCCTTCTTCCGCAATTTTTTTTCTTCTTCCCCGTGGTAGTACCCATCGCCCCAACCCAGAGAAGAGTCGCTTTTGGATTGCCAGAAGATAGCGTAGGTCCAGTTCTCTCCGGATCCTTCGATTAGGGCTTGGAGCCGCGGTTGGATAGTGTCAACGTCGAAGGGCACAGGTCCAGTTTGGGATTCAGTGTTTTCGTCCATCCACAAATCCGTGATAGAGCTGAATAGTAATGGGTTATGTGTTGCTGTTTCAAAAAAAAGGGGGGATTGGGTTATATGTTCTGATGGGTCAGGAGAGAGAAGAAGAAGAAGGCTGTTGGGGGCGTTGGTAAGGGGTTCGTTGAAATGGGAGAGAGAGTTGGGAGTCGGCAAAGATTTGTGGTGGGCCGGGGGGGAGGGGGGGGTGGGTGGACAATTTAAAGTCGGTGAGTGGTCTTGAAGAGAGAGAGCGAGTACGCGTAGAAAGGCGGCCTCCACTTCCAGGAAGGCTCGCGATGAATCAGCTGCCTTGGCTGTGAAAGACGCTAAGTTTTTCATTGTCGGGTAGGTATTACATGGTGCCACCCGGCACATTCAAGTCATTTATTTTGGGATTGGGCGGTTTGGATCTGGAGGGAGAAAAAGGGAAGAGAGTGATGGGATGAGAGGACAGAAAGAGTTTCAATTTAAACCGTTCAATACACTTTTGGATGATTTGGACGGATTGCTAGGGTAACACATGGGCTCGGCCACGTGGTATCCACCTGGTATTCAAAAAATTTCCGTGAATGACACCTTAGGGGGTGTTTCCACAAAGTTTTCGATAAAAAAACGTAGGTCATTTTACTATTTTGTCTACATTAATTTACAAGTTTTAACATTTTAACATGTTGTTCACACTAACAGCTTATCAACAACTTTTTTGTCAATAATTTTCTTACTCATATACTCATCTACAATTTATTCACTATCGAAAACTGTTACGAAAAAATTGCGATATGATCGGATAATTTCAGAGTACAAATTCCATTACAATTGATAAACAAATACACAATACAGATTACATGAACAAAATGTGAAATAAACTGAAATACATAAATCGAATCGAACCCTGAATCAGTATCCTTCAAACAAATTCACCGCCTCACATTGGATATTGGAGGTTGACCGGCGTCTGTCTCCTAAGATAGAACGGCTAAACCACGATTATCGAAACACCACCAGAAAGCCACATTGGCAAACTGAATGTTACGTCTGTCTCCCTCTCACACAAGAACAATATTTCATAATGGACATAGTGTATTTTGTGAACTGGTACCAAGTGCAAAACGAGATACTCCAATATATACACATCAGGTGACCTTATGTAATACCAAGAAACGCAACCATGAATAGGGAAAAAGCAATATACAAAACTGGCATAATGAATTATGGATGCAAATTCTGCCATTAACTCATGGGGGTAATAACCAGCGGAAACTGCTGGAAATTTGTAGAGCTTCGTCCAGATTCAATGAATCAATGGGAGGCCTTTCAGTTGCCTCAGGAGATCCTCTAAATGTCTCAATTATCATTCACAAAAATTTCAAAATTTTCCAATAAAAATAACTTAAAATTTCTCAATAACTTATTAATTACCGAAAATAGCTAACAACTTGATTGCAACAAATTCTTTCTCAAAATTTATTCATTATTGGAAACACCCCCTAATTATTTGAGAGAAATTATAAACAAGATTGCCGAAAATCCCATTTGTCCCGGTATCACTAATGCCAAAAAAAAAAAACCAAAATTGCAGTGAATAGAAGTCTTGTCCTATATGCATTACAATTTTAGTACAAACAAAAATAATTTTGACATTATTATTTTATTTACACCAATTTTTTGACATGAATATCACCTCCTGTATATTATAGGGGCGGCGCTTTTGGAGAGGTTCAGCTGAACTCTCTCAAGTGTGAATATAATCAGGCCCGTTTCAGAAACCTTTTTAAAAAATAAACAGTTTATTTTATATTTTTAAACTTAAAAATAACGTAAATAAAAAATAATTTTTAAATTTTTTTTGCACCGTATAAAAAATTTTAATGGGATCTATCAAATAAGATCCATATTAGTAGAAAAATTATTTACGTAAATATATTATTTTTAAATTTAAAATTATTTTTTTAAAAAATAAGAACTTATTTAAAGTCGCGGAACGGAGTCTCGCTCTGATACGATGAAACATTGTTGACAAGTCAACAATAACCCTAGAGGTTCAGCCACAAATCTTTGACGCAATTTCTGTCGTTTCATTATCAAGTCAATAATTAACCCTAGAGGTTCAGCTGAACCCTGTGAACAGTGAAAATATAAGTGCATGATGAAATCATTGACGCAATTTCTGTCGGCACACATGTCCCACCTTCCCAAGAACCAGCTTTTGTTTCCAGAAATGATATTCCCTTGGTCCCAGTTTGCTTGTCTAATTTCGACATATGCGTCTTTTAAAAAATTATTTATATCTCACAATCAATAATATTTTATATAATTTCGAAAATATCATATTTTAGATCTAATTAAGATCTATCAAATAAGATCCACATTTCATATAAAAAATATTATAAATTGAAATACATAGACAATTTTATAAGAGGTCCCAAATAGTGAAAATAAATAAACAAATCGGGATGGAGGGAGTAGGATTCATGGAGAAATTTTTCCGTGCGAGTTAGTATATCCCATATGGTATCCGTTCGGCACATTCGGACCGTCCAATATGTTTTTGGACGACTCGAATTGTAACTCTCTCTTTCCTCTCACTCGACACTTTCACTCTCTCTTTTTTCTCTCTCCAAATTTGAGCTGTCAAAAAACACAATGGACGGCTCGGATGAACCAAGCAGACAATGGTACCCACCCATGAAACTGTCAGATCCATGAAGCTGTCAAAAAACACAATGGTACCCACCCAGCACTAAAAAAAAATCAGATCTGTAACGACCCGGATTTTTGACCCAATTTTTTTAATACAAATTTATATTGTTAAATTCATAATTTAATAATTAATTAGATTGAATAATTAAAATATATTATTATGTGTACAATTAATATTATTTGCATTATTGTATAAGATATGTATTTAAACTTTAGATATACAGGGAATCAGTGATTCGTATTCATCTGTTATCTTTCCTATCTAAACCCTAAGTAGAACTCTATTCAAACTAACTCTCCACTTCTCTATCTCTCATCTTATACGTACATGCGTCCAGATACATTCTCACTATGTACATACATGTGTCCAGATACATTCTCATCATGTACATACATGCGTTCGCATACATTAGAATTGAAAACCCCCCCAAATGTAGCACTTGTCTCCTATCTTTTTATCATTATCATTATCAGTATCACTCTCCTTCCTCATTCCACCACTTTTACACTTATTCTCTCACCTTCTTGCTACCTTATTCTCTCTCATTATACATACCAACATAAATTCGAAAATTGAACACCAGCATATTATTTCACTTCCTATTCTATTATTGAGTCTAAAAGAGAGAGAGAGAGAGAGAGGGAGAGAGAGAGTTGTGGCCGTAGGTGTGTGCACACCGTGAGTTTCGTGGGTACACTGCCGTGCGGGCCCTGTTGGAGTGCCGCCGGACGCTGCCTCGAGATTTTCAAAACCACCATAGCGATCTACGGACATCGTATAACACTTATTCGGACTTAGAATCGCGTTTGAGGTAGTTTTTCGAAAACCCGAAACCTTTATCTGCCTTTTAATGGAGTTACTTAGATTTAAAGTTTATTGAAGATGATGATCTGCTGTTAAATTGTTAATTTATTTTTAGTCCTGTTTATATTAAAATTCAGTCCGGTTATGCTGGAATGATTAGTGTTATACCCTGTGAAAATTTATTATCGTTTAACAAGTGTTTGATTGCGAAATTACTATTGATGATGCATTGTTGATTTGTATTTGAGTGGACGTTTACGTGTTTAATAAATTATTGGGGTAGATAAATATTTATGAAATATTAACAAGAATATTTTATTAGTAAAAATTTATTTAGATTGTAAATAAAAAATATTTTAGATTATATATTAGTTAATCTTTAACTCTAATAAATATTAACTAGAATAACCTCTCATAATTTTGTTATTATAAAAATCTCATATTAATATTTAATATAGTTAGTAAATACTAAATTTAGCAATAAGTATTTTTCAATAAAAATTAGTTTGTAAAATCTATGAATAATATGAGAGTTAAAGAAAATGTTTAAATAGTAGAAATGTTTTATAAAATTTTTAAATAAGAGAAATAGACTTAATTTTAAATGTAGTAATTAATTGTTTGACTGAATATTATTTTGTTACTCGCATGATTAATTCTATGACATGATTAATTTTATCGCATGGTTATGTGTTGTTGACATGTTAGTACTTTTAATTGAAATGTTGAACCGTGTGGTATTTTGTTGTGGTTGTAGATTGGACAAATAGGTTCCCGGGGTGGTTACGCGTAGTGAATCATGTAGACGATGATAAGTAAATAGAAAATGATAAAGTGTTGAAAGTGTGAGTACTGTGTGGATTGTGAATTGAGCCATGGCGATAGCAAGGGTAACCTATGGGGCCCTATGTTGAAATGGGTTACCTGAGGGCTCCGGTGTTGTGACACTAACGTATGATACGTCGTGGGAAGTTTCTCTTTGAGGAAGAGAATGGGTTCCATGAGACGGTTATAGTTAGCGTGGGGTAGTGGATGTCCGACCCTAATGTACGATACGTCATGGGATGACTCGATCCTCCTGTTATGGTCTTAAGTGAGAACATACTCGGTATATAACTTAGGTGTGCGTACCTAGGACCCTGGTGCAAGACAAGCAAGAGGAAGAGTGGACCCATGAGACGATTGTAGTTAGTGGATGTGGGAGGAAAGGATATCGCGGAGAGAATCCTTAGATTACATGTAAGATGATGGATAGTAAAGAAAAAGACGATGTGTTATTATTTTGTACCTTCGGTGTATTATGAATTATTATATTGTTGATCTGCATATTGTGGTATTGGGTTTTAGGATTTCTACTTAGTGAATTATCGCTCAGGATACGTTTGTATCCTGGCAAATCGTTTGCTTCGGCGTTCAATTTGCCAGAGTGTGCAGGATTCCACAGTGGAGCAGTTGATACAAGTGGGACCCTTGGAACGGAGTTTGGGCCAACGTTGCTTGGAATTCGTGTCAAAACTAGAGTCGCTCTGGAGTTGTTTTTATTAAACAAATGTACATAGATTTTTGTATTATTTTGAAATTGTAATTTTTGTATAAGGATAAATAGGGGCCTATTAGTTTGTAAAATTCAGTGTATTTTAGGGTTAATGTTTCCGAAATCCCTTGAGAAATCAGGGCGTTACAAGATCCATGAAACTGGATCCATAAAAATTGCCCATGAAACTGTCTTGACAGTCCAGATTCACTTTACCGGACCGGACAGTTTCATGGATCTCGTTCATGGGCTGTACCGGACCTCTGTCTTCTTTCTATGTACTCCGTAGTTTCTCTCTTCTACTCCCTAGTCCCTCCGTCCCAATTTAATTAATTTCAGTTCTATTCGAACTGGATAAAATATTAATTATATCTTCAAATTGGTAATGAATTTATATCCAATATAAATCTTGTTTGATAGATCTCGATTAGTTTTACAATACAAAATTTTCGAAATCACATAAAACGTTATAAATTGCGAGATATAGTCAATTGAAAAGTGACACAAACTCTAAAAAAGACAATTAAATTGGGACGGAGAGAGTAGTACTTTCGTACCATAAAATTGGATCCTACGTGTAATTTTTAAGCTTAAAAATAATATACTTATCAAAATAATTTTTTGTATAATACGAATCTTGTTTAATAAATATCGATGAAATCTTTTGAACGGTGTCAAAAAAATTATTTTACATAGGCTCGTTTGGTAAAGTTTTCGTTTCCAGTTTTCTGCTTTTGTTTTCAAATTCTTTTGAAACTGGTACCATAAATGTGTTTGTGTTGCTATTTTCGTTTACAAAAGACACAAACAATTGCTGGAATTTCCAAAATTTCAAGAAATGGAAAAAATTACTTCAGTTTTCACTTGTTTTGGATACAGATTGGAAACAAAAGAAAAACGGCACAGTAGCAAAATTGGCTCCTAAAAAAATGTGCTATAGTGATTTTGGGTAGGGCTATCCAAGAAAAATACAGAACTGTGAAATCGGTCCGGATCGATCCAATCCGTGCTTTTTGGATTTTGTTCGTGGATTAATGGACCGGACACGGATTTGAAATTAAAAAACCGTGAGATACGGATTAGGATTTGATTTTCATTTCAAAACTGTGGATTAACCGAACCAGACCGTGAGATATTTAAAAAATAAAAATATAGATATGTGTGTGTAATATATATAAATAATTATAATTTTACTAATTTGCTTGTTTGTTTTGAGAAACTAATTTGCTATTTTTTGTTTGATTTTTATGGGATGTAATAAGTAGATCACGCTTGACCAGAATTTGTGTATTTTGGACAATGCATAGTTTTATTTGGTTGCTGCCTTGTTGCATTTACCATGATTATTGCTTTAATGCCTTTACAATTTGGACAATGTTTATGAAAATTAGTGTTTGCATTTTTATTTGGAATATGATCATGGTAGTAGCATCATTTTATTTTTTTGGAACGAAATCCGTGGATAAAATCGGAACCGAACCGTGAGACTTTTGGATAAGGATTGGATTGTATTTTCTAAAAACCGTGAGATATGGATTAGGATTGGATTCATACGAATCCGATCCGATCCGGACTGTGGACAGCCCTAATTTTGGGCACTTACCCCAGCTGCTGGCCAAGTTCAAATCCTAGGAGAGGCGTATTTGTTCACAGACTTTTTGTTTTTTTAAGGGATGTGATTTTAACACTCTATGCACTCTATTTTTTGTTTTGCAATTTCACACAATCAAGACACAAAAATAAAATGCCTGTGGCTGAAACTGAAGAGCCAAAATCAATTTCCTTTCTTTAACTATGCATATCCACTTTATCTCTGCTAACACCAAAACCCGACAAACTCCATACTCTTTTATAATAAGGAAGTATAGATAGATAGATGAATAGAGAATGCTTGTGTTGATTTTTCTCTATAGGGTAGATGAAGAAAAAAGTGTTGTGATATGCATATCCTTTGCTTATCAATTGAATGAAAGCAGGGAATTGAATGACAAATCAGCTATGTGGCAATAAACAAACCAAACCAAAGGTCAAAATAGACAATGCAAATTTTTGGTCCGTTGATGAACATTAAAACCCAACTCATGCTTTATAACGTCAGTCCCTCTGTAATCAACCCATTGGGTTGACAATAGAAAATACCAATGTCTATTACTTTATAATATAAATCCACATGTCACATTTTTATTGCTTTACCAAAACTTTCTTATTCCTTTACCAAACTTTTGTGTTTTTTACATGTCAGATGTACTCTCTATTTTTCTTAAATGCCTAATTTGCCCTTTGTTGTTCACCTCTACTTTTTGTATGTTCACGGCTACTTCTTTTTTTTAAAATATTCATGGCTACTTTTTGCCCCTTTTTTTTAATAACTTAGGTGTCTACATCACCTTACGCGCACCTCGACTAATTCTAAGAGCCTAATCTCACCACCCCAGAAAAATTAATAGCACTTGTAAGTGTTCAAATTTGAGACCTTTGGAGGGAACAAACCTTAAGTCTTAGACTCTATCCATTATGCCAACCCCTCGGGGATAACTTTTATCCTTTTTTTTTCTTTGTATCTATCGACTTCTTTTTGCCCTTAAGAGTGATTCTTTCAAAACTAAATCACAAAATGCATTAAATATGAACAACCACCAAATCTTATACTAATCGAAGGTTTTAAATCCATACAAAAATCTCATGTTTCTAACATCAGCAGCAAGACACATATAAATATAAAAAGCAAAATATAATCAAATTCAACTTACAATTGGGTATCTAAAATAACCATCAATATGCATAAACAGTTTACCTTAATTCCTTTACAAAATTACTTCTCAGCTACCCATATTATTACTATTTGTGCAAAAATCTGCAACTTAATTGAGTTGTGATCTTTGAAAACAAAATAAAGTTAATCCCAGCTAGCCATGTTCCTGCCATCATTTTGTGCAAAAGTCTTTCAAATTGAACTCAGATCCTTCAAAAACAAAATAGGGGTGTTTCAAGTAATAAAAAATTTGTACTGAATTTTTATTTGTGGTTGATAAGTTGGTAGGTGGGTAACACACATATTCGAGCCGAAATTTTAGTGTTTATAAAGTACTTCCGGTAGTAAAAAAAATGTTGAAATTAAATGATAAAATGTTGAAATTTTTTTGTTAGTTAAAAAAAGATAATAAAATGTGTTAAATTTATAGCGTTTTTTATTAGTGAAAACACCCCCGAAATATAAACCCCAGCAACTTCCGATGAAAATGAGGGAAGGGAAAGGACTCAAAGGAAGGTTGTTTCCGTCATTTAAAGAGGAGACCATTACCTGCCATTTACCGGTCAAAATGCTTTCAGAAACGTAGAAAAGTAAAAAGGTAAGGTCATCCACAGTGGCATAATCAAAAGCAAATTATTTTTAAAGTTAACAATATTGGGTAAAATATGGCTCACAATGGTATAATTAAACTTAACAACATTCTTAGAAATAATCAAATTTTGGGTTTTGGATAACCAAAACTAGCAACCTTTTTCAATAATCAAAATTTGTGAATCTCATACCACATAAGTTAACTTGTTCTAAAATTTATATACACACGTGTTTCAAATGGTATTTTCTTCACCTGCTCTATATCTCATTTTCTTTAGCCACAAACTCTTTCTTTTTCTTTCCCTCCAAAAGTGAAGTTCATATCTTTCAATCATTTATAATTCAACTCATTGTCGCCGGATTAAGGTATTTCACTTTTTTTTTTTTTTTTTTTTTAATTCTTTTTTGTTCATCTCCTTGTGGTTGAGTACATGAAGAACCTTGCATTCATTTACAAATTCAAGAACACATCTGTTTTTTTTTTTTTGAGTACATGATTTTTTTTCCAAATTCATAATATGAGGGAAGGAAGTCACCAATTTTTTCTCCAAAATTAAGGGAGAAAATCGATATATTTTTGCCCAAAAAAAAAAACGTAATGGAGGGAAGTGATCAATGGTGGAAAACATTTGTCGTCGCATTAAAGTATTACACTTTTTTTTTCCGTTTTTATTTTATTCTTTTTTCGTTCCTCTCTGTGTGGTTGAGTACATAAATAACTTTATATTTTTTTACAAATTCAAAAACACTTTTTTTTTTTGAGTACATGATTTTTTTTCCAAATTCATAATATTAGGGAAGGAAGTCACCAATTTTTTCCCTAAATTAAAGGAGAAAATCGATATATTTTTGTCAAAAAAAAGTGTAATGGAGGGAAGTGATCAATGGTGGAAAACACAAGGGGAGAGAGAGTGAAATTGTAATATATCCCTTATTTTAGTTATGGACTAGAAGTGACTATTGTGAACCTCAACATTGTTATGCTTAGAAACTTCTTAAATGGATAATCAAAAGTTGATGTGTCAACTTTTGGTTATCCATTTTTGATTATGCCACTGTGGATGGCCTAAGGACCCACTTATAGTCAACCCACAAGATTTCTCCTTACAACATATAGATGGAAACAATACATGCGTTCTTGTCCTTTTAGACTTTAATATCCGTAAAAGACATTTTCAATATTAATAAATATTTTTATGTTATTTTTAATAAATACTAATTATCAAAATACGTCATAAACTATAATTTTCTCAAATTTAGAACCTCCATTAAGAGTAACCAAGGAATGGAAAACCATTTCTCCATTATTGTACGCGTTCGAACGAATTTTTAATGAGCGAAAAGCCTGTTGCGTTAGTTGACCTAGGTGAGTTGGGCGTGGGGGCAGCTATGAGGTGTCACAATCTCAGCTATGGGGTTTTAGGGTTCAAAGTACAATTCAAATTCTTTTAATGCTTGTGTTTTGAATTTTTTTTAAAAAAATAGTAGGAGTAATAAGTGGAGAGAGATAGAGAGAGAAATGTTGGAAGTATGGAGAATCTAAAGGGTATTTTTTGAAAAATTCTTTTTGAAAATAGAAGAGAACAAGGCATTTGTTTTCCGGGGAAAAAATTCAAATTCTTTCGGTATCGTTTGAGTTTGGATTGAAAAGTAAGTAATTTAGGAGTATTTTTTTTTAATCTTTGTTTGAAGTTTTATTTTGTGTCAAACTATTGTGACATATTTATTCGCCTTGATGAGAGGAATTTGAAAAGAAATTTTTTTTGATCTAATCTTATGCTGTAATTTTTTTAAATAAAGACAAAAATAAGTTAATAAGACAACTTTTTTTAACTTATTTTTGTCTTTTTAAAAAAAATTATGAGTTTCAATCAAAATTTTATACTTTTCCGATTCCTTTCGCCGAGAGGAATAAATAAGTTACAAAAGTTTGACGCAAAATTAATAAATGCAATTTTTTTAATATAAGTCAATAAGACAACTTTTTTTAACTTATTTTTGTCTTTTTAAAAAAAATTATTAGTTTCAATCAAAATTTTATACTTTTTCGATTCCTTTTGCCGAGACAAATAAATAAGTTACAAAAGTTTGACGCAAAATTAACAAATGCAATTTTTTTTAATAAATAAAGACAAAATAAAGGAGTACTATTTAACTTTTGAAAGCCAAATCCAAACCATTAAAAATTGGGCCCAAACAATCCTTAACTGGTGGACCCAAGTACTCAGCCTAGGTTTGTAGTTGTACTCAGATCTGAGTATTACTCTTACTCGTCTTTTTCGTATTTTATTGGGCCAGTCCAATTTCAAAACCTGTTGACATTGGCCTAATACAAAGTGAGCAAAGACCGACTCGCCCCAGCCCATTTTTTGTGGGAGCTCGATGGGCTTGGGCCAACTAGCCCGAGCCCGAACATTAATGGGGCGGGCCAAATTTGCACCCCCAACTGTTGGCCCAGAAGTTAGTTTTTTTTTTTTGGAAAATGACGGGCAATGACGTGTTTTGATAATTAATACCTGCCAAGGACATTTTCAGTATTAACAAATGTTCTTAGCATGTCCTTGGCTGATATTAATTATCAAAACACGTCATGAGCCATCATTTTCCCTTTTTATTTACCTTGAAATAACATCTGAGTCATTCAATCTCATCCATCTTCGCACCATGGAGTACAATCCATTTTGGGAATCTAAGAAATGACAATTCTCTCTAGGCCTTGTTCACTTGCACAGAGAGGATGTGAAATGATTGAAAAATAAACTTTCCAACAATTTTTTATGTTTAGTTATCAAAAAAATTGAGGGATCTACAATTTCTATTTTTCTATTGGGAAGCACTTTTTGCCTAAGTAAATTTTTCCAAAAGCAATGAATTTTAATTTTCTCGCAAGATTCCATGTCAAGATAACACAAACAGAAAAAAAAAAAATTCATTTCTCACGCAACATTCCCGACAACTTAATGGAGCCAATAAATCCTAAAAAAATTAGTAAAAGACAGAGTTAAGCATAACTAATATTATTCAAATTTTACAATAGATAACACTTTTCCTCTCCCTTCTATCGTCCAAGTAATAAAGTAGGAGCTATCGTGGAGCGGATGTCAAAATTCAAATCTCAATAATATTAACAAATACCAAAAAGATATTTTTTTTATTACTAACGGAGAGAGAATACAAGTATCAACATTACATGAAGCAAAAACAAGTCTACAATTATTATGAGTCCAATTGTCCTATCAAACAAATAGTCATATCAAAGGAAGAATTAATCCTAACAAATGCAAGGAGAATAATACCCATGCGCAGGTGAAGAGATTTGAACTCGTGACTACATGCAGGACTGCCCAATTGGGCAAGCCCCCACTAACACAAAGGTGTAGACCTCACATGTATGTGAGGGGTTATTGGATTGTGATTGGCTGGTTGTGTATGTAGCGTGGTTGTTTTCCAAACTACAAATTGTAAGATTTTATTAATGTTTCTAAATTGTCCTATACTTTTAAATTTTATGTTAATTTTCTTTCTCTTGCAAAAGTATATGCTTAGCTTCCTTCCACTTTTGACCAAATAAAAAAAAAGGGTTAAAGGAAACGAAAAAGATTAAGGGAAAGGAAGAGGAGAATATAGGAGAGGGCATTGAAGTCTTTTGCTTCATAAAGTTGACACCGTTTAAGTCAAGTTAGCTATATGGGGGAATCTGTAGAATATTTTCAAAAGTAAGGGAGGGCAGTGAAATTTCAGATACCTTAGGGGAGGTATCTGTCGGTGTCAGAAATCTCAGAGGAGGTCAGTGAAATTTGCTCCAATATTAAAGAATACAAAAAGAATTTTTTATTATTATTAATGGTCAGAGAATACAAGCGTCAATATTACGTGAAGCCGAAACAAGTTCACAAGTAGGGCTGCAAACGATCCGAGCCGCTCGCGAGCGGCTCGGAGCTCGGCTCGACAACGGCTTGACTCGGCTCGGTTCGAGACGCAAACGAACGAGCTCGAGCTCGAGTCCTGGGCTCGTTTCGTAAACGAGCCGAGCTCGAGCTAATCGAAACTCGGCTCGAATTAGCTCGCGAGCTCAATTATATTATATATATATATATATATATATATATTTTTTTTTTTACATATTTATATTTATTTATATATATATTTATATATATTTGTTTCATAAACGAGCTGAACGAGCCGAGTTCGAGCTCTATAAATACTTATCGAGCCGAGCTCGAGCTCGAGTTCTGTAGCTCGTCACGAGCTCGAGCCGAGCTCGAGCCAAAGTAAATTAAGGCGAGCTGAGCCCGAACATGTTGAAACTCGGCTCGGCTCGGCTCGTTTGCAGCCCTATTCACAAGTACTATGAGTCCAAATGTCCAATCCAACAAACAGTCAATATCGAGGGAAGGAATAATTCTAACAAATTCAAGGAGAATAACACCCATAACAAGTGGAGAGATTTAAACTCGTGACTACTTAATAAAATGCAGGAGTCTCGTCCAAATTGAGCAAGCCCCCGCTAATATACAAAACGAATTTGGAATACAACAATACTACATACACAACCAATCAATCACAACCTTTGTCAAATACACCTGGGGCCCACACTTTGCTACATACACAACCAATCACAACCTTTCAAATACATTTGGAGCCCACACCAAATTTGGAATACAAAGTGTAGACCCCACATGAATGTAAAGGGCTGTGGTCGGTTGATTGTGTACGTAGCATATGGTTGTATTCCAAATTAGTACAAATTTTAAACGGTTAGGAGATAAGTAAGATTTATAATGTTTCTAAATTGTCAAGTCAACCAACGGTTAGGATTGTCGTAATGGTTTTAGAAAATCGAAAAAGTCCAACGTTGTTACCAATATTTAGGGAAAGTCTCAAAAGTCCTACTATAAATCAAAGAAAAAAGGTGGTACCAAGAAAGAGACGATAGACACTTGAGGAAAAAAATAAAAAAGTTGTCAAATAAGCAGGCCCATAATAAGGGACTAATCATGGAAATCCGTGTTTTATTTTTGCTGATAATGTTGCAACAACAACCACTTGCCAAATTCAGAAACCAATATCTGACTGACTGTTTAGAAACTGCTAAACATCAATTTGCATTGCAACCCCATTTGACTCTTAGATAAACAAAAACCATCTTCACCAAAACTACCATTCTTTCAAAATTGCATTTGACTTCTTGTTGCGGTACCACAATAGTATTTCTTTAAAATCTCCTTCAAAATGAAAAATTCACAACATGGATGAAGATCCCCTTCTTCCCAGAAAAACTGGAGAAGCAGCAACATCATCAAACAAATCACCTCTAAAAAAACTAGCTTCTGCAATCACCCTCGA
This sequence comes from Rhododendron vialii, assembly GCF_030253575.1. Classification (NCBI taxonomy): domain Eukaryota; kingdom Viridiplantae; phylum Streptophyta; class Magnoliopsida; order Ericales; family Ericaceae; genus Rhododendron; species Rhododendron vialii. Next base: position 38,739,012 of record NC_080563.1, on the reverse strand, counting down.
CATCATCCCGGCTTGGCAGCCGCAGCAGCAGCAACAATCGAATAACTACACAATCAACAACGACGCAGTAATTCGCACCCCCACAACATCATCAAATTCAGTTTCTTTTATAAACCTTCTAGCCAACTTGAACAGAAAGAGAAGAAGACTCACCCGGCGGTCGAATTCCGCTCCGTGCGTCATTACCGATGCCAAAGAAGATTTCCACGACGACTTGGACCCAAGCCCTGTGAGAAAAACACCTTTAATTGTAAGGCAAGCATTCATTGGAGTGGTTATATACTCGATAATCGGCATCTCGGTATACCTATTGAAGAGCGAAAGTTTTAAGGGGAATGCCACGGTTAAGCCGGTGGATGCCTTGTACTTCACCGTTGTCACTCTCTGCACCATTGGGTACGGTGATATCGTACCCGACACGACGTTCACTAAGCTATTTACTTGTGCTTTCATCCTAGTCGGTTTCGGGTTTATCGATATATTGCTCAGTGGTTTGGTTACGTATGTTCTTGATAGGCAAGAGGCGGTTTTGCTGAGCACAATGGACGCAAATCGACTCAACTCGATGGTTAGGACATACATGATTGACACTGCAAAGGGGAGAATGAGGATACGAATAAAAGTGGGTTTGGCTTTGGCAGTAGTTGTAGGTTGTATTGCTATAGGGACGGTTACGGCACGTTATTTGGAAGGAATGACTTGGGTTGATAGCTTTTATCTATCGGTAACGTCTGTAACGACTGTGGGTTACGGGGATTATGCGTTCACCACGGCTACAGGGAGGGGTTTTGCTATAATTTGGCTATTAGTGAGTACATTGGCTGTTGCCAGGGCATTTTTGTATCTGACCGAGCTCAGGATTGACAAGAGGAATCGGAAAATTGCGAAGTGGGTTCTTCAAAAGAAGATGACTCTTGGGGATTTAGTGGCTGCAGATCTCGACCATGATGGATCCATCAGGTATATAAGAACAGTTTCCTCAGTATGTAGATCTGCTGTTCAATTCTAGTACCCTTCCTCAGATTTTTCTTTTTTTTTTTATGCATATTAAATTGTCACATGTTTATCGAAAAGATTGAGGGCTGAGAAACCTTTTAACATAGAAGAAATTCGAGAATGTTCATTTAAGAAAAAACACAGCAAAATACATTTACCCAAATGCTTGTTATTGATTCCTATGACTGCTAAGCATTGCATATTTTGATGGAAGAAAGAGGAGAAGAAGAAAGCGAAGATAAATCCGTGTACAAAATTGAGATGACTATGATGAGTTTACAACTAAGCCTGATAGAGAAAGGCCAGAACTCTCCAACAAATTCGTTAAAAAAAGAAGAAGAAGAAATTATTAGGGACTTGACATGTCAGAATCACTAGGAAACCTCGCTCTAATCCAAAAAGGAACCATTTCCCTGCTAGAATAGGACCTCGCCAGCATAAAATCCCAAAGGAGATATATCATATTCCTCACCATTCATCTTTGTGTCATCTCTATCCGTTCTGTTATAATTTGAGACCATGTTTTCATCTTACTGATATGCTGATGGGATGCAGCAAGTCTGAGTATATAATCTACAAGCTCAAGGAAATGGGGAAAATAGCAGAGAAAGACCTCATGCAAATATCCAACCAGTTTGACATGTTAGACAACACTAACTGCGGCAGACTTACCATTGCTGATCTCATGGAAAGTGACACTGATTGATCTGAAGGTAGTCTTCTTCCAAGGGAAAACCACAACGTCATGCAGACGTTTTTGGTTGGAGCTAATTTTCCTGGAGCCTCCACATTTGAGCACACCAGAAGAAAAACAGCATGAGAAGACCTAGCATTCATTAAATGTACATTAACGAAATGGTGATGTTAGGACTGTACCTTTTATAACTTCTTTACTGATTAGCAGAAGACCGATCAAGAAAGGATTCCCAGTAATCTTGTTTCAGTCTACTACTTGCCTCCATCCATCTGGTAATGGAGAATGTACATCAGATGTTCATTATTACATTTTATTTAACTTCTTTACAGATTAGCAGAAGACCGATCAAGAAAGGATTTCCAGTAATCTTGTTTTGGTCTATTACTTGCCTCCATCCATCTGGTAATGGAGAATGTACATCAGATGTTCGTTATTACACTGATCTTATAGTGGAAGAACAGCAGTTGATCTCATAAATTGCCTTTCATATCATCATTGATTTGGACAAGAAACTTAAGACTTCAGAGTACTAAAGTCTCTGTTAGATCAACCTCAGGAAAACATTTTCATCACAATGCTTTAGCAACAAACATCTGATCCAAGGGGAAAACATTGCTGCTAAATTATGTTTCAAAGGGCTTCATATCGGTGCACGGTAAAAACATGTTCCTTCCCCATCTTCGCTAATACAAAGTCTTTCAGGTTAGTCAAAGCTTCTCTTGAGGAAGTCCAAGCACATTTACCTTTTTTTGTCTGTTTAATGAGCACAAGAAGTAAATCTTCTCGTCCCATCCTCCAGATAGCTTTTGATTCCACCATTCAATAAAACGATTATGAAAATAGGTTTAGTGTTGCGACTAGGTGCACCGTCTCGCCTACGAAGTAAATAAAGACGCCTAAGAGGTTTCAGCCTTCGCCTGCGACTTGCAGGAAACAAAAAATAGCAATGAAAAGGAACAACTAGAAGTAGCCTTGGTTCATCACACTACAGACTGTTGAAACCCCCGAAGCCCTTTTGGAAGTCTGATCCACCTGAGGTCTTCCCATGTGTGTGTAGGCCCAATCCATTGGGGAGTATCCACGGAGTCCACACCACATCTCATCGACCCAATATACATAGAATGACCCATATCCACTTACTTAAAAGGCTAAGCCTTGTAAGTGGTGAGCCACCCAATTGTATATTAAGGTCCAACATTTTTCTATTTATCCAATGTGGGACTCAATCCTTCAAACATATTCCCAACAAGCCCATAATAGAAGCAAAGTTATCATGAGACACAAGGTATGGACCAGAATAAAATCAGCTACCTTACAAGTGAGATTTAATCCAAATGCACGACAAAGCGATGAACGTACTGGTTGAGAATTGAAACCAATCATTGGCGTAACTAACAGGGATGTGTGAGTATAACCACCATACAGTGAAAAACTGGTGTTAGCTTATAAGATTGGAACCACCTGTTTAGCTTATAAGCTTGGAACCACCATTGGTTTCAACCATTTTTGGAATCAAGAACCAACCACCATCATAGTTGGCAAACCTGATTTAGCAACCACTTGAAGCTTAAAGGACACGCTGACTTCCTTCCACAAAGACAATTGGAAACAATTAAATCGCAGTAAAGCAGGCGAGTAATGAGCAACTTAGTGGTGGATAATGGACTAATGAAAGCACTGTAAGAATTTAAGTGGGCTCAAAACCTGTAACCTCTATAATTTTCAAGTCTCTTTCTTTAGCAAAGACATCAGACTAAGATTAAAACAAACTTTCGGGATTTTAAGCACAACCGCTCAATATTGTAGTCCTTTTCTCCCCTCTTCTCCAAACAAGTTGCAGCTGCAACTTGCAACTATTGCAATCTACTTTTCCCATCTTAATCAATTTTCCAGTTTCCATTAGCATAACTTTTCAAATATCTTAAAGTTAATAGCTGTTATGCAAGTATCAAAGATAGACCCTACTTTGGGCAATTATTAGACGTTAGGATAGGTTTTCTACTTTCCTCCCTACCTGTACAGAATTGACGTAAAACTAACTTGACCAACGGATTCCCCCTTGTGTCTGCACTTTCCCAAGATCACATATAAGTTCCACCCTTTTTTTCCCCCCTTTTATCCAGTTTGTTCTAGATTTTTCAGCGTATTTTCTACAACAATTAAATGAAAAGAGCAACAAGACCAGATATAATTAACACAATCCAATCCAAATAAAATATAATCCATTAAAGCACTTAAAATCATCACACAAAAAGCACCAAATCTAAAGACATACGAGACAATATTATTCACAGCAATCGAAACAGAAAGGGGTGGTTTGCATTTCCAGCTAGCTCTCTGCAGCAGCAAAGAACAAATAGTTTAGATATGTTTTCTTTCTTATCCTTTCCTTTTTTGGGGGTAAGCAAACTTGGTTCACCTTAAGGAGCATATGGGGGATGAACCTGAACCAGTTAAAAACTTTGTATCGTACAGTCATTGATGATCAAGATACTTCAACTGCTGAATCTTTATATGTAAATGGCCACCAAACTCAAAACCTATGGCACGGTCCCCAATTCCTGGAGAAGAATAAAAAAACTCCATGTATGGATAATTTGCCCCCATTGTGAGGAAAAGAAAATTATCCTGGTTCACATCACAGGAGAATCAGCGAACTTCAGCTTGTTATTCATCTGACTCGTATTCAGAAAGAAAATGGCTCTCTGATTCTCCTTCAGATTTGTAATCATAGTCACTAAACTCATCGGTGCAAATACTCTTTAATCTGTGCTCCTCTGAACCAGCACTTACGCTTCTCTTGTACAAGCCCCTACTCCTATCAAGGAACCCTTGTTGCATCATATTTGAATACCTTGCTCTGATATCAACAAGGGGGTGTTTTTGGATGAGTTGCTGTCGGTCATAGGCTTCCCTGAGAACAACAGTCTGGGTGTCACTCTTCCTAGAAATGTAGAAGATGCCAGGGTGGCGCTCAAAGACCTTAGTAAATTTTTGGGGCAAATCTAGTGGTTTACGGAGGTTGCTCACATTCTTCCGCTCAGTTTTCTTTTGTATGGTAAGGTGAAGTAACTCATGAAAGACTCCCACAATCCTCTTCTCGGATATATCTGTACGGGGGTCCAAATGAGAGGCATCCAAGTAAGGAGGAGTATAAGGGAGCCTCTGCCACTCTTCTAACCATTGCATGCATTTTCTCTTCAGCCCAAAACCCCTTGTGAATCGTACTGGAAAGGCTAAGCAGCCATTTTTAATATTTTCCTTTTCCTGCAAACCAGGATTTTTTTGCAACTCTGAGACTGCAAGACAATCATCCCAGAATAAAAGTCTTAAGCCAACACGATCATCAGGAAGGCGAAACAACGAAAATAATTCTGGGTGGTGTGGAATCATGGACTGCTCGTAGCCATATGGCAAGCCCATGTCCCATTTTAGCTGGTCAATTGTTTGCAAAGGAAGAGTCCTTTCCTTGGTGAGCATGAGAAGCTTACAAAGTCTATCAACAAGGTCCTTCCGATGATGTTGAAGGACGTTGAGTTCTTCTTGGTGGAGATTGAGGGCTTCAGGGGACAAGCGAAAACAAGGGACAAGAGTGCCACCACTGTCAGGGACATGAAATTCATAAAAAATAGTGGGATACCTCCTGACGAATGTGGAAATCTTGAGATCCTGTGGAAGACCAAGTTGTCCTCGACAGTGAGAGAGGTGATATACAGGTACCGAACATTGAGGATTAGAGGATATGATAGAAACGAGGGTGCAGACTGCCCTGAGATCCCTCTCACCAGCGACGACAGCATCCAATACCTTATCTTTCACCCATTTTAACTTTACATTGACAAGATTCAGTTTTTGCTGATAGTTAAATCCTCTCGGATTTCCATTGAGAAAACCATATGCTTCTGCACTTCCCGATAACCACCGAAACATCCACCTAGTGATGTTGATGATCAGTTAACGATATATTTACTCCAGTTACATCACAAGACAGAAGTTGAATCTGAAGTACCAATCTCCATTTGCTAATACAGAAATCCAAGAAGGTTATATGGTATTAGCAGCGAGTCAGCGATTTAATAGTACTGTCCAGTAGTATTAAGCAGAATCCCAACCAGAACTCCTGCAAAAGCCAAGGGTTTTAGTTGTATAAGTTCATATTTCATGCAAAGCAAATAAACATTTGAAAATACGAGAACTTAAATCCTAAGAGTAACAACTAAAGACACAAACAAACTCTTTATTTACCCATTTTGGTAATGAGGAACCATTCCAAGGCAGGGCCACTTTGGACCAACCCTTGTAGGGCAAACCTCCATATCTCTCTAAAACCACCCACAAGCCAAAGTGTTGCCATGGGGGGAATTGGACACAAAGCCTCCAGTTTACAGGTTGTCCAAAAACAAAATGAAGCCGATTTCCCGCCCACCCCACCCCCCCCCCCCCCCCCCCCCCATTGCTACCAAAACTGCAGAGCTGTGGTTCAAAACATTAACAGACCAAAAATGCTTGGGACAAAGACATCGGGATGTGGATTTGGACAAAGTCCCCAGGTGCATCGGACAGACAGTGTCCGGATGTCTATGTACCTAGCACATATATCAGGGACAATTAGGAATGATACGTACACAACTCTCGACCACATCTCTGGACACAACTACATCCGGAGCAGTTCGATGCACATGTTGTTCACACCCATCGAACGGCTCCGGACGCAGTTGTGTCCAGAGTTGTGGTCGAGAGTTGTGCATGTAGACTTAGGGTAGGGATGATGGTGGAAAACAAATTCCAAGATGTGGAAAGATAATACACAAACACAATGGTTTTTCATCATTCAAAAATTTTGTCGAACACTTAGCGGGCGACAGAGGAAGAATGGCAGTTCACTGAATCAACTCATGCTACATGTAGATCATATGCCCCAATTTTTCCCCTTACTGAGCAAAAGATTACAAACCCAAATTCTTGTGAAGCATGATTTTTGTAACAGACGTAGAGGTAGTGAAGTCTAACAAACTAGTAGTGGAGTAGCAAATAAAGAGCGATTACAGTCTAGTATTTCAACGGATCGTTCAAGGTACAGACCACAGAGACGACGGAAATTATGACTTTGTGGAGTGGGAACACAGGCGTACCGTGGTAGCCGAAGTCCTGATGCCGGAAAATGCAGAGTGTCATCGGAAAATATGACTTCGTTGTTTCCCATGACATTCGACAATCCGATTGTTTTGGCCTAAAAACGCCTTTTGCAAGAACCAAAAAGGGTAACGCGGGCGTACAGAACGCGAGTTTGGTACTGAATATACTTCTCACCTTCAACCTGCGAAGTCCATATGAGAAGGCTTCTCTACTGTTTTTGGCAATTTTTGAACTTATTTTCGAATTAATTTGATGATCCGATTCGTCCACATTATAGGAACTGTTAATAAAAATGATTTCGTAAAATATCAAGTCAATCGAGTACCAAAAGGTACTTAATCGAAGAAGATACATTTTGAAAAAGAATGGAAAAAAGTTTGTTCGACGCACTTGATTATAAACTCGCCTTAGGGAAGTGCTTCTCCTCTGATTTTTTGCAATTCTCGACCTCTGTTCGGAATCAATTTAAGGATCTGATTCGTCCACATTATAGAAATTATCAATAAGAGTAATTCTGTACAAGATCAAGGTGATCAGATGCCTATTGGTATTTAATCGAAGAAGATATATCTCAAAAAAAATGTACAAAAAGTGAACTGTTCACACTTGATTACAACTCGGAAGACTTCTTTTCCTCCATTTAGTCGTAGTCCGTTTCGACCGTCGCAGATACAACTATTCAAGTCGAACTTCACCGCGGCGCAACCGATCCGAGTTCCGATCACTGAGTCAGCCGGCAGAGGTGTGTTCGCGACTAGGACGATCGGAGCTGGTGAACTCATCCACGCGGCCAATCCCATGTCTCTCACCGTTCTCGATCTCTCTCTACAACAACCGGTGTTTGCTATTTTACAACAACCGGTGTTTGCTATTTGTGCCTCAGAATTCTCAGAAACAGAACTACATCTGAATGCGAGGAACAATCTCAGGTACAATGGGTGGTTGTTGCATCTAATTCAAATTTTCTGTTGGCGCACACATTCTAATAGCTTTTCGGGTTTTGATTTTATATGGCTTACGGTATTAGACATTGATGCAAGGTATATGCCTCTTACCTGTTTGACAATGGGCTTCTGAAAGAAGCAGTTTTTCGGCCTATTGTTTTTTATTGTTGATTTTTTTGTTTATTGTTTTTTTTTTTTTTGTTTTTGAAATTGATTTGAAAATGAGCAGCGCAATGGGGATCCATAGCTTTGACCCATTTTTTCATCTGAAGTTTTCTAAGCAATTGAGGTTCATATGACTTGGAACTTCACGGATGAACAAGAAAGTTTTGGTTATCCAACCATGCTTTTACCAAGCCTGTAATAAAAGGTAAAACTTTGGCATGCCAAAAGCTTTGAGAGGGAAAACAAACAATACGAAATTGAAATGTGGTTCAACGGATCCTTAAAGGCACTTGTGCTCTGAAATTTTAATCAATACTACAATCAAAGTTTCAAGTCAAACGACTCAAACCAAATTACTAAGAATGTTTGCGGCTTCATCGCGATAAGGTGAGGAATAGATCGAGTATTAGAAGCTACAACGGGCAATAGTTGAGTAACATGAAGCATGCTATCAAGAAAGAGTTCAGAAAGACACGAGGTTAAAATAGTAATGCCCTTAGTTTCTCCTGCTATATGCACAATGTTCTTGATTTAAGAACTTGGGAGGAAGTATTGCGTTTGCAATCTGAAGTCATCAAATGGACAATCCGAAAGAACAACCGTAGTAATAAGGCATCCTAGAAATCCACGCCTAATGTAATTAAAGGCATCCACACCATTATTAAAGGAACTTAATACCTTCCATCCATTTTTTGTAGCATAGGCTCTTAGAGAACAAAAAGCAAGGATGAAGATAGATATATAAATCCTTGCAAAAATGATAAATCTTAATGTAATTAATAAATATAAATCCTAAGTAACACATAAATATACTAAATAGGAGGTGCAGATGGCATAGGGGGAGAAATGCTACCATCCATGAGATCGTGAGTGGTACTGCAAGGGATCTTGTTCCTCACCCTGACAGAGAGGACAAGGGTATTTGGACTCAGACCCCTTCTGGGATTTATAGTGCCAAATCTTCGTGGATGGCTATATGATCTTGTAGCCCAATGGTGGATTGGTCTTCTTTGGTTTGGCATAAGAAGCAAGTTGGTTTGGCATAAGAAGCAAGTGCCAACGTGGTCCTTCATCCTTTGGGCGGCCATCTTGGGGAGGTTATCTACTAAGGCAGGCTTAGGGCTTGGGGGATTCTGATGGATGCTGGTTGTTTTCTGTGCCTTGGGGGTGTTGAGGACCATGACTATCTATTTTTTGATTGTTTGTTTGCTAATATGGTATGGATGGCAGTAAAGAGGTATTGTGGTTTTGGGCATACTTCCAAGACTCTTGAACCTGAGCTTCAGTGGGGTATTCGCAAGTGTGTTGATCAATCTACGAGGTCTGCTATTTACATGCTTTGCCTCGCTTAGCCTTTCCAGTACGATTCACAAGGGGTTTCGGGTTTGAAGAGAAAATGCATGCAATGGTTAGAAGAGTGGCAGAGGCTCCCTTATACTTCTCCTTACTTGGATGCCTCCCATTTGGATCCCCGTACAGATATATCCGAGAAGAGGATTGTTGGAGTATTTCATGAGTTTCTCCACCTTACTATACAAAAGAAAACTGGGCGGAAGAATGTGAGCAACCTCCATAAACCACTAGATTTGCCCCAAAAATTTACAAAGGTCTTTGAGCGCCACCCTGGCATCTTCTACATTTCTAAGTAGAGCGACACTCAGACAGTTGTTCTCAGGGAAGCCTATGACCATCAGCAACTCATCCAAAAACACCCCCTTGTCGATATCAGAGCAAGGTAGTCAAATATGATGCAATAAGGGTTCCTTGATAGTAGTAGGGGCCTATACAAGAGAAGTGTAAGTGCAGGTTTAGAGGTCGGATTAAAAAGTATTTGTACTGATGATCTTAGTGACTATGGTTACAAATCTGAAGGACAGTCAGAGAGCCATTTTCTTTCTGAATACGAGTCAGATGAATAACAGGCTGAGTTTTGCTGATTCTGCTGTGATGTGAACCAGGATAATTTTCTTTTCCTCCCAATGGGGAAAAATTTACCATGCAAGGAGTTTTTTACTCTTCTCCAGGTATTGTGGACTGTGCAATAGGTTTTGAGTTCATTGGCCATGTACATATAGAGATTTAGCTGTTGAAGGATCATGATCATCCATGACTGTACCGTATAAAGTTTTTGACTTGGTTAAGGATCATCCCCCATATGAAGTTCTATGCATTCTGCTCCTAAAGGGGAGACAATTTTGCTTAACTCCCCCAAAAGGAAAGGATAAGAAACAGAAAATATCTAAACTACTCGTACTTTGCTACTGCAGAGAACTAGGTGGAAATGTAAACCACCCCTTACTGTTTGACTGCTGGGAATAATATTGTCAAAGTATGTCTTTATATTGCGGTAAAGTGGTATTGTGGTTTTGGGCATACTTCCAGGACTCTTGAACCTGAGCTTCAGTGGGGTATTCGCAAGTGTGTGGATCAATCTATGAGGTCTGCTATCTACATGCTTTGCCTTGCTGCTGCTATCTATCATCTTTGGAGGGAGAGAAACTTCTGAATTTTCCAGCATGAGGGCATGGATACAAATGCAGTCACTAAGAAAGTTTGGGAAGAAGTGAGAGCTTGTGCTTGTTCTTGGAGGAACCTGCCCAGATCCACAAGGAAATTAGAGCTCTGTTCCAATTGGGAAATCCCTGTGCGCGTGTCAGCATGCCTAATTTTAGCAGCTAGGAAATCTTTTAGGTGGTATTTTTACTGGTTTTGTAGGGCTGTTCTGGCCCTGCTTGTCGTTTGCAGTTTTCTTGGTTGTATTTGCTTAAGGCTATCCCCTTGCTCTGCTGGACACGTTCCTGGTAATAGAAACTGCCAGAAAATAAATGCAAAATTGAATGAATTCTTCTTGTGTCCATCAATAACCAGTGGACTATAGCCGTATGGAGTCGCGGACTAACCGAAACGACTTTTGTTGTTCAACAAGCAACACAAGCTAACAAGAAGCAAGAAAATGGGACCTTGGAACATATAAGAGTTTCGAATCGAATTGCTTTAGTTCTAGGAACTCTGATCCTTTGATTTGGACCATTGATTCCCCTTTTCGGAGTGGGTACATAGAATTAGTGCAAAAGAAAATTTGTGTTGGAGACTTCACAATATATGAACAGACAAAATTCAGTACTTTTATTGATGCATAAAAAACAAAGACGAAAAAAACACAGAAAGGAAAAACTTAAAACAGCCTTTTTTTTTTTATAAGACAATCATTTGTTAAATTCTACTAGTAATATTCTGGAGTTATTTTTCCTTCTTGCCAATGTTAGACGCGGCCTCCTTCACAGATTGGATTTTCTCTTTCACTGCCTCACCAGCTTTATCCAAAACCCCCGGATCCTTAGCCTCTGTACAGTGAATCACTTCGACGTCTTCTTTCTTCGGCGGCTCGGCGTCGTGTCCTGCCGATTTCCGGTAATCCACCGTCTCCACCTTTTTCTCCACTCCACCATGTTCATTCACTTCGACGGTTTCTTTTTTCGGCGGCTCGTCGTTGTGCCCCGCCGATTTCTGGTAATCCACGGTCTCCACCTTTTTCTCCACTCCACCATGTTCATTCACTTCTCCAGTCCCCTGAATTTACATGCAAAATATAAGAAAACTAAATCCCTTTGGAAAATAAATTGAAGCAATCACAAATAGGGTTCGTTCTCGTAGATCTCAGTGCGAAATTTCTTAGGTGTTCGGGAGCCTAACCAGTCCAAACAGGACTATAAGGCCCCGCTAGTGAACGGTTTCCTAGGTTGCTATCAATTCGACAATTCTTGGCATCTACTAGGGGCCTAGGCCAGTCTATGCGGGATAAAACACCGTTTCAAATATGCCCCGCTAAACACACACGAGTCTGAGCTCGTGTTCATTCTTGAAAAGCTTGTTGAAGTATGGTTTTGTTTATGAACATTTTTTAAAGTTCGTCAAGATTTCAAGCTCAGCTTAAATAAGCTACTACTCGATTTGTTCAGCTTAAAATGTATTAAAAATTTAAACTACTTGAGATTGACTCGTGTTTGACTTAATTAAAGCTCGTTTGAAATCGGCTCGTCTTGTGAACAAGCAAAACTCAAACATATTTTGAAACCCGTCAAGTTATAAACCAAGCTTGATCAACTACTCGTTTATCACCTTGTACAAATGAGACAAAGTACCCGGATACAGGACAAATCACCGGCTTTATAATGAGTCCTCGTTCTTGGGAGGCTAGTCCATACAAGACAAAGTACCCGGACCTCGGCCAATCTTTATGGTTTTAAACAGACTCTCGTCTCTCGCTAGTGGATGATAAAATTAGTTCTCAGATAAATTAACCCGGACACTTGGTATATAAAAGAAACAACAAAGGCTAATAATACTGGGAGAAGGGACTGTACCTTTGTGGTGCTCATCTCTGGTTCTTTTGAAACTGGTTTTCTTGATCTTGTTTCCCTCTGCTTGTTGGGGTCTTTGGCACTATATAAATTGCTTATGGGTTGAGCATATTATTGTTTACTAGTTGAGATAGCCTGCGTATGGACACGTTGGGTGTGTCGTGGACGGCTGTGATTGGATTTGATCTCAGACTCTATGAGGTGTTGACACGTTTTTGCATACTATATTGAAAGTCTCTATCCTGTCCTAGTAGTATTATTCTTCACCTATGTTGAACTTCACTGTCAAAGTTATCAATTACGTATCGGCTAGTGTACTGTTTTCTCTTCTAGGATGGTACATATCGGTCCTGATTTGTATCTCTGCACCATTTCAGATTATCGTAATACACATTTTTATATAATTTAATTTAATATACTTATATATGAGAAGTTTTTCAGTGCAGGTGGGCACGGGTCACGTGGTGCCAAACATGCATCTCAGCTGTCCAAACGTGTATTGGATGGCCCAGATCTGTTTGGGGTTAAGGGGGTGTTTTGGTAATTTTGTGAAGTTTTTCAGTGCCAAGTGGGCATGGGCCACGTGGTGCTGAGCACGAATCTCGGCCGTCCAAACATGTTTTGGACGGCTTAGATCTATTTGGGTAATTTTTAAGTGTAAAATTATCAAAACACCCCCTTAAGCCCAAACAAATCTAGGCTGTTCAAAACACGTTTGAACCGCCGAGATGCGTGCTCGGCACCACGTGGTCAATGCCCACCCGGCACTGAAAAATTTCTCCTTATATATGTATATATTATGATGTGATGACTTTTTTGTTGCCCTGGTTAAAGTGTTTGTATCCTATGTTCCAGATTTATGACGAGGCTACTATGATTCATGAATGTTTAAATATCTCACCGACGTTATTATATGGCCAGAAACGGACGCTATATTGTATGGATGTAATTCCTATTGGGCCAACCTGGCCCCCACAATTTCAGGTAGGGCCGAAAGGGGTATGGAATATGGATGAGACATAACTAGAATTGGAAACGGGGCTGCTGTGAGCAAACAAAGCAGAGTGCAGCTCGGCCTTATCTCATCGTCTGTCTCAACAATCAATGGTCTGACTCTTTTTTGAAAGAGTTCTTCTAAAATTCAGACCGTCCAAAAGTAATGGTGAGATCCCACACTGTTGCACGCTGCTGTGTTTTGCTCACAACAGCTCCCCGCGTTCGCTAGAATTGGTTTCGAGCTACGCACATAACTTTAAAAACACAATTTCGGACACAATTATGAATGGAACCGTCTTATGCACATGGGTTCACATGTAAGGCATGGGCTCTCTGAATCTTTCCTCCAGCACATAGGCGTTCGCGATGGTTCCACACATGAGTTACGGTTAGAATTGTGTTCATGAACTTTTTTTATGAAAGGTTTGAATGGGATTGCATTCATCTCTTTCGTGTTTTTTAAAGGGGATCGATCACAGGTTTATCTCACAATGCGGATATCAATTGGGGTGCACACAATTTTGAGGCAATCCATAGTAAGCAGTGCTATAACTACACACATGCATAATTCATCTCTTTTATTTTTTTAAGAGAGATCACAGGTTCATCTCACAATGCGGATATCAAGATGCAGGTTGCACACGATTTTGGGCAATCCATAACAAGTGGCGCTACAACTACACACATCTACAAATAAATACACAAACTCACTCACATTAAGGGTGGGTGTAAGGATAGTGAATTTTTCATGCATATCACCATCATGATCCCCGCGAAGCCTCTTCTCTCTCTTTTTTCCTAACCACCAAAAAAGATTTTATTAATCAAATGTAGAAAATACATCGATGAATAGGGACAAAAGCAAGACCAAGGAGTACCTAATGGTTGTGGCCCTCTCCTACCAAGTAAAATGTTTGTGTTCGAGTCTTATCGCTGCGAATTGCAGTACCTTTATTCCAATCCTGTCCTTGCCAAAAAAAGAAAGAAAGAATAGGAACAAAAGCAAGATGACATCACAACGAGGTTCGCATGCTACACTCACGACAATCATATGACACTTAAACCCCCAAAAGCCTCTTCTTCATCACCACAACTCACGACAATCATATGACACTTAAACCCCCAAAAGCCTCTTCTTCATCACCACACTCCAAACCATCTTTTTTTTTTTTGATCCGCTCCAAACCATCTTTTTCACTCCGCCCATAATGCATGTTTGGACTGGAACCATTGCACATGGCACGTACGCACAAAAACCGTGTTTGGCAATTATCTTCTCCTCATGCCCCATCAACACGTACCACCCGTTAGAACCAATCAAGCGGTCTTCTTCAAACCCACCATGTGCATAAACCATCAAAACCACCAATAAATTGTAATTGTTCATATACACTCTTGAATCAAATTGATTGTGAATATAGCGGGTCCCATGAGATAAAGAGTGAAGGAGGAGAAGAAGAAGAATATGCGAGACAGTTCCCTTGATTTTAGGATGAAAGGAGGGTGCGGAGAGTAAAAATTAGTCGGTGGTATTTAGTCACCATCACATGGTGCCCAAACATTATTTTCGATCATACGTTTTTGTACAGTATTAAGGCTTCGTTTGTTTTGATGTAAAATGTTTTACGATGTAAAATGTTTTCTATGTAAAATGCCTTTTCAGAAAATAAATTTCAAACTTTTATTTTCCGGTGTTTGGTTGACACTTGAAAATATTTTCGGAAATCAACAAAATAGTGTAGAGAAGGAGATGGGGAGTTTACGGTGGAGAGATATGAGATTATTCGAATTGAACGTAGATCAAGACTGACAATTGAGGAAATTGAGCAGTGAGAATTGCAGTACTAGAAGGCAGCGGGTTCATTTCGGAAAATAACTTACGGAAGATTTAAGGGTAAGTTATTTTCATCCAATTGATGGAAAATGTTTTACATGTAAAATATTTTTCTCATTTTTTACACAACCAAACACCGAAAAATAAATGAAAGTATTTTACGTCCAAACAAACGGAGCCTAATTGTATGAATTTCAGAAAAATATATGGTAAAAATGAATGTTCGGGCAATATGTGGCGGTGTTCCGATACTTTCTCCTCCATCCAAAACAAGGAAAATGAGTTATAGCTTTTTGTTGACAAAATGCTGATCCTCCAATTCAAGCCAACCATTTCATTTTTGATGTAATTTGACAAGAAGTTTGAACTTTGCCAAATGTTGCCATTTCTCTCAAGGCAACGGGTTAGCCCCCGCTACTCTCTTTCTTTTCCGGTAAAAATCCCAATATTAATTCTTGTGAAATGTCACTTTTTGGTAAAAAATTAAAATAATTTTCAGTGTGACTTTCTTGTTCTCGTACTATATTAAAGATCTCGATTAGTTTCTTTGAATTGGTGCAAAACCATTTAGAAATTCATACACGAAATCTTTTACTAGGTTTTTTTTTTTTATCTGAATAATAATATGATTTTAAGAATGTTTTGGATTCTCTCCCTCCCATATAGAACAATAATTTTCTCATAATTCAGGAGCCAATGTTTTGTTCTGCCTAATGATACAATGTTACCAGTATAAATTAGATTACTGCGAGAGCCATCCTATTGTTCATAGGAATTGATATTATGTGAGCTGGATAAAATCTTCTCATACAGACACCTTAATTAGCCAATATTTTTCTCCTAATAACCAGTGAATTAATTAATTCACTCATAAAGTCACATATTCTTTCAACTATCCATTAATTTGAACAAACACTTAAACAGGGTCATGTATGGAGGAACGAATCGGCCAACATCTTTCCAAGTTGAACCTCAGCTTGAGTGGTTAGATGCACATAATCTGGTTCCAGCTGCAGCCCCTTGGCATCAACACATTTCACATTTCTTAGGTTCAATCCCAACTGACCTTCTCTCACTTTCCCAATAAAACGTCCTTGTCCTGATGCTAATGCCACCTACGTACCCATCAAAACATGCTTAAATGTGAAATCTCACGTCGAATAAACATAATGAATAAATAATTTTAACATAATACGTATGGTATCAGATTGATCATCAGCTACAGGCTGAAGATTCATGTCACACAGATGTGTATGAAAGATACCCGTAATGAAAGTCATAAAATAACGAGTAGCCAGACATGCACAATTTATGTCACGCAGATGTGTACGAAACAATCCAATACATGTGGACTACGCAAATTAATGAGGAATTAATGTCTTGACCACATGCACCGAACGATTTCAAAAATGTTTTATGTCTAGATGGCCATGCCACCTTACGGTAATGACATCTCATTATTTTAATTTTATGATAATGAGATTTTCTTTTCTGTTAGAATTAAAAAAGAAAAGAAAATAGACATGGCATTTCAAGATTGTATTTACCTGAATAATTGTAAGCAATGGAGACTTCAAATCGGACCGCACATTCAAGAAAAACTTCTCCAATCTCGCTTTATACAACTCAGCATCCTGTAAACTCAACGTATCGCTCTCCCCCTGATACCACAACATCCCCTTGATCTTCCCTCCGCCTTGCGCGGCGGTGATTGCCCTCCTCACCAACTTGCTATACAAAAAACCGCCCCGGCTCCACTGGCCGATCGTGGTCGCACCGACCGCGCAGGGAACCAATCCCACCACTCCGAGGCCCGGGTCGCGTGCCAGCACCGAGTTGGCGAACGCCATCCCGGGCCCCACCCCGACGGTTGCGTACACGTCGATGTCCTTGTGGAGCGGCTCGGCTGCTGGAACCCACGCGAGGGTTGCCGTGAGCCGGAGGATTTTTGGGTTGGGCCTACACTCGGGTGGGACGAAGCCGTCCCAGGTGTTGTTTCTCGTTGCGCCTCCCCGGCCGGACATGTTGCTCTGTCCGGCGAGGATGAAGATGCTGTTGGGTTGTGATGAGGCAGGGAGTGCTAGTTGGGCGTGAGCCAGAAGCGTCAAGAAAAGAAGAGTGAGCATTGCTTTCTTTGTGGCTTAGATTAGAGCATCAATTATCGGGATGGATAGTGCAAATGTGAACTGTATATTGGTTTTTAAAATCAACTAATCAAACCCTTACTAATATCGGAATGAGTTGATTTTTTTAAAAGAATTTTTAAAATTTCATTTTAAACGAATTGAACGACTCCGATTATTTGTGTGGAACTCCGATTAATTTAGTATCAAAATTTATGTCAACTTTTGTGTGAGGAGAACCGGCCTTTTTTAATAGATATACTCTAGTCTTGTGTCAGTGATTTAAATGGAGTGACAAAAATCATGCATGAACGTTGCTTGGAAGGTGGGAGGAGGCATCTGCAACTTACACGACATTAATTAGAATGGACATTTTAGGCGTCCAAATTAACCTATGTTTACAGACTTGGACATAAATTTAATTTGGATTTTATTATTGGGTTTCTTGTTTAGTCTAAGTTATTATTCATGTTTTCATGAAAGTTTTCCTCATATGTTTAGATTTCTAGGTCACTAAGTCTTATAGCCTATATAAAAGCATTCTAGGGTTATGATTTAAACACATCAATGAAAACGAGCTTCTTGTCAATTATCTCTTTTTACATGGTAAGATCTAGGCCTTGAGGGATACTCGTTCTTGACGGGCAGCCTAAGCTTCACTGATATCCGCCGATCACTGATCATAGTATACTTCGTCAAACTCCTTCTCGCTTTCGTTGCCTCGTTTCAAATGTTTCTATCACAACTTTCTTTATATCGTCACTCACCATGCCTCTTTACCCCTAGTACTCGTGGGCTCTATCAACCCGGGTTTTTCCACCTTAAGATTCCTCAAAGTTTTGACTAAGGGCTCTCTCATTCCGAGTTTTTCCACCTTAAGATTCCTTAAAGTACTCCTGACTAACTTGTTTCGTACGTACATGAAATCTTTTAAAATTTTAATTATTTGAATAATAACCTGGTTTTAAAAGGGTTATGTAGCAACATGATGAGGCAGATTTTTTTCCTCTTCCTTTTTTTTTTTTCCCTTGATGTATCCTTGTTGAGTAATAAAGTAATTTTTTTCCGATAAAAAAAACATGGTTTTAAAAGCGTATTTGCTCCCGTAACTGTCTCAAAGAATACAATAAATTTCTCACAATATATTCATGACCCAATTTTCCCCCCCTAGACGATAGGATGTTACTAGTATGTAATTAGTAAAATTTAGATTAACACGAGGGAGAACATTTTGCCGTCAATATTAAGCGATGGTAATTAAAATATTATCATACGACACCCTTTAGCCAATGTTTTTAATTTCCTAATAACCAGTAAATTAATTTATTCGCTCTCATAAAGTCCCTATATTCTTTCAACTATCCATTAATAATTTCAAGTACTTAAACGGGTTCAGTATGGAGAAACGAATCGGCCAACATCTTTCCAAGTTGAACCTCAGCTTGAGTGGTTAGATGCACATGATCTGGTTCCAGCTGCAGCCCCTTTGCATCAACACATTCCACATTTGTTAGGTTCAATCCCAACTGAGCTTCTCTCACTTTCTCAATGGAAGGTCCTAGTGCTGATGCTAATGCCACCTGCATACCCATCAAAACATGTGTGAATGTTAAGTCCTGTGTCAAATAAACATAATCACTAATGGGTTAACTTTATATGTTGTCAGACAGATCATCACTTAATTACGAGCTTAAGATTTAAAGTGCATGGGACCTAATTCATTTAATTTTTGTATCGTGCCCAATTGATGTGATGTGAATTCGTTTCTTTGAGAAATTTTGGGTGCAAATTGGGTATAATCCACGTGGTACTCAGTAGCCCATCCGAGCTGTCAAAACGTGTTTTACACAACGTAAGTGTTAAACACACAATGATTGATCAACAGTCAACACAACACAATACTTCCAAACACACAACCCCCCCCCCCCCCCCCCCCCCCCCCCCCCCCAAAAAAAAAAAAAAAAAAAAAAACCAACAACATACATACTCCCACGTACTGATACTTTAATGAGATACTTTTTTGGAGAATTTAATGGGTTAAAATACCATTGCTCTTTGAATCCAGTTTCAGGCCTAGTTAAGTTGCCTTAACAATCC
This sequence comes from Rhododendron vialii, assembly GCF_030253575.1. Lineage (NCBI taxonomy): Eukaryota > Viridiplantae > Streptophyta > Magnoliopsida > Ericales > Ericaceae > Rhododendron > Rhododendron vialii. The sequence continues at coordinate 38,719,663 of NC_080563.1, read as the reverse complement.
GTGTAGATTATTATTATTATTATTTTCTTCAATTTTTTTTTAAAATTTTTGAGTCAATTTTTTGTGTAAATTATTAGTTCATCTCATCTTTTCAGTAAAAAAATACCTTCATGACTAAATTTTATTTATTTATTTTTTTTGGAAAGTTGATTATTATAACCAACCAAACGAGGGGAAAGAAGGGCAAGGGAATGACCTTTTTTTTTTTGGTAAGTGCAAGAGAAATGACCTCAAATCATACAATTTCAAAAACATATACGTCCGGATATGAACGCATACATTTGTGCACCTATCATATATGGCTCTTACAATGGCTTTTCAAGAATTTACCTGAATAATTGGAAGCAATGGAAGCTTCAAATCGGACCGCACATCCACGAAAAACTTCTCCAATCTCCCTTTATACAGCTCAGCTGCCTCTAAACTCCCCGTGTCGCTCTCCCCCTGATACCACAACATCCCCTTGATCTTCCCTCCGCCTTGCACTGCGGCGCTAGCCCTCCTCACCAACTGGCCGTATAAAAAACTGCCCCGACCCCACTGGCCAATCGCGGTCCCGCCAACCGCACAGGGAACCAATCCCACCACGCCGAGCCCCGAGTCGCGCGCCAGCACCGAATTGGCAAACGACATCCCGGGCCCCACCCCGACCGTTGCGTACACGTCGATGTCCTTGTGGAGCGGCTCGGTCGCGGGAACCCACGCGAGGGCTGAGGTGAGTCGGAGGATGTTTCGGTTGGGCCTGCATTCGGGCGGGACGAAGCCGTCCCAGGTGTTGTTCATCGCTACGCCTCCTCGGCCGGACATGTTGCTCTGTCCGGCGAGGAGGAAGATGCTGCTGGGCTGTAGAGAGGTAGGGAGTACTAGCTGGGCGTGAGCCAGAAGCGTCAAGAAAAGAAGAGTGAGCATTGCTAGCATTGATAGTGAAAATGTGAAATTTACATTGGTTTATAAATAGATATATGTGCTCCTATGCCAGTGATTTGAATAACAATATCCATAAACGTTTGGTGGGTTGGAAGCATTTGTAAGTAATATACTACTACACGAAACTAACTAGATGGATTTATATGTCGGAACTTATCTTTATAGATTTGGACACAAATATGTCTTAAACAAAGTTCGATTCACGTGGGTGACGGATCCGTCATTGTTTTGATGGGCTCACGAGCATCAAAACGACTTTTAACACGTCGACTTTGTTCAAATCTGTGCAGGTAGCATTGTTAATTTGTTCTTTTTAAAACGAAGATTTGTTTTGAATAGGAGAAAAGCAGAGTTTGCCAAAAAGGGGTTGAACTCCGAACTATATTCACTCTTTGTCACTCTTGGATAAGCTTATCATGTTCTGAATACAAGGTAAATATAAATGATTGGCCAAATGATTATGCGGTTGGGGATGGGAATTTGGCAGAAAGCCCATAACACTAACGCCCGTTTAGCTTTTCTCGAGATTAAATTCTTTTCACCGTTTGTGAAAAATTCCACGTTTCTACCATCGCTTTATGGGGCCCTATTATGTGTTTATTGTTGATTTGAACTGCTCGTCTTGTAAGCCTCACATACTATGTATCTAAGCAAAAAAAAACTTGATCGGGTATCGATAAGTATATCAGAAATTCAAATTTGTTTTATAAAATGGACAGTTTATTTTTATAAGTATTGACAAATTCAGATTGTCCATTTTATAAACCAGAATTTAAATTTTGATATCCTTATCAATCTCCAATCAAGCTATTCATCTTGTAAGTCCCACATGACAAAACTACTATTGTGGATCTTACGATTTGAACGGTTCAGATTAGAGCATTACTTTTTTTGTGGCTTAGATTAGAGCATCAATTATGGGGATGGATAGTGCAAATGTGAACTGTATATTGGTTTTTATAATGAATTGATCAAACTCTTACTAATATCGGAATGAGTTGATTTTTCTAAAAGAACTTTTAAAATTTTATTTTTAAACGAATTGAACGACTCCGATCATTTGTGTAGTACTCTAATTAATTTCGTATCAAAATTTATGTCAACTTTTGTATGAGGGGACCGACCTTTTTAATAGATATACTCTTGTCTTGTGTCAGTGATTCAAATTAGGGCTGCTCGCGGTCCGGTTTGGTTCGGATTTCTAAGAATCCGAAGACCGAACTGCTAGTCATGATTTTTACAAAATGAAATCCGTGTTCGGACCAAAAGTCCAACGGTCCGGTTCCAATCCGATCCGTGATTCGCGGATCGGTTACGGTTTTGTCCACGGATTTTAGCAAAAATAAAGTTCAAGCATATATCCCATAATAAAAAGGAAGAAGGTTACATTCAGAATTAAGTTTAACACCACCATAAAGTACTTGTTACATAAATTACCAAAGGCTTACTTCAGAAATCAAATTCAAAAGAATCTAAAACACTAATAGGATTGTATCATTGTAGTACATTACATTACATAACATAAAAGAACCGGAAAAGAAACGAATTATTGAAACTCAACTAGGGTTAACCGTAATTTATATGAAAAAACTACAATTAACTCCCTATATTTTATGTACATCTACACTATATCCCATTATTAAGATAAAATACTAAAATTGGTGGAAAAAAGTGTTAACACTACTAACAATTTATTATATTAATGCACACATATATATTATTTATATAAAATAAATATCTCACGGTCCGGTTCGATTAATCCACGGTTTCGTAATGAAAATCCGTAGACCGAACTGCGAGTCACGGTTTTCTAATTTTTCAATCCGTGTCTGAACCATTAATCCACGGACAAAATCCAAAAGGTACGGATCGGTTCGGTCCGGACCGGTTTCACGGTTCACCGGATTTTTTGAGCAGCCCTAATTTAAATAACAAAAATCATGCATGAACGTTGTTTGGAAGGTGGGAGGCATCTGTAACTTACACGAAATTAATTAGAATGGACATTTTAGGTGTCCAAACCTATGTTTACAGACTTGGACATAAATTTAATTTGGATTTTATTATTAGGTTTCTTGTTTAGTCTAAGTTATTATTCATGTTTTCATGAATGTTTTCCTTATATGGTTAGATTTCTAGGTCACTAAGTCTTGTAGTCTATATAAAAGCATTCTAGGATTATGGTTTAAACACATCATGAAAACGAGCTTCTTGTCAAATTCAGGTCAATTATCTCTTTTTACATGGTATCAGAATCATAATTAAGATCTAGGCCTTGTGGGATACTCGCTCTTGACAGGTAGCCTAAGCTTCACTAGTATCCGCCAATCACTCATATAAGTCAAACTCCTCGCTTTCGTTGCCTCGTTTCAACTGTTTCTATCACAACTTTCTTTATATCATCACTCACCTTGCCTCTTCATCACTAGTACTCATGGGCTCTCTCAACCCGGATTTTTCCACCTTAGGATTCCTCAAAGTTTTGACTAAGGGCACTCTCATCCCGAGTTTTTCCACCTTAAGAATCCTTAAAGTCCTGACTAACTCATTCGTACATACATAAAATCTTTTACAGTAAAATTTTAATTATCTGAATAATAACTGGGTTTTAAAAGGGTTATGTAGCAACATGATAAGGCAGATTTTTTTCCTCTTCCTTTTATTTTTTTTCCCTCGATGTACCCTTGTTGAGTAATAAAGTAATTTTTTTCCAATAAAAAAAATGGTTTTAAAAGTGTTTGAATTTGCTTCCGTAACTATCTCAAAGAATACAATAAATTTCTCACAATATATTCATGACCCAAATTTTTTTTTCCCAGAGGATAGGATGTTACTAGTATATAATTAGTATAAGTTAGATTAACACGAGGGGCAACATTTTGCCGTCAATATTAAGCGATGGTAATTAAAATATTCTCATACGACACCCAATATTAGCCAATGTTTTTAATTTCCTAATAACCAGTAAATTAATTTATTCACTCTCATAAAGTCCTATATTCTTTCAACTATCCACTAATAATTTCAAGTACTTAAACGGGTTCAGTATGGAGGAATGAATTGGCCAACATCTTTCCAAGTTGAACCTCAGCTTGAGTGGTTAGATGCACATAATCTGGTTCCAGCTGCAGCCCCTTTGCATCAACACATTCCACATTTGTTAGGTTCAATCCCAACTGAGCTTCTCTCACTTTCTCAATGAAAGGTCCTAGTCCTGATGCTAATGCCACCTGCGTAACCATCAAAACATGTGTGAATGTTAAGTCCCGTATCGGATAAACATAATTACTAATGGGTTACCTTTATACGTTGTTAGACAGATCATCACTTACGGGCTTAAGATTTAAAGTGGGTCCTAATTCATTTAATTTTTGTATCGTGCCCAATTGATGTGACGTGAATTCGCTTCTTCGAGAAATTTTGGGTGCAAATTGGGTATAATCCATGTGGTACCAGCAATCCATCCGAGTCATTCAAACGTGTTTTACACAACGTAAGTGTAAAAAAGCACGCAATGATTGAACAACAGTCAACACAACACGTACAATACTAAACAAAAAAGAAAAAAAAGGAAGGAACGGCAACACAACATATATACATACTCCCAAGTACTGATACAAATTGGATACTTTTTTGCTGAATTTAATGGGTTAAAACCATTAATGCTCTTTGAATCCAGTTTCAGGCCTAGTTAAGTTGCCTTAATAATCCGTATAGATTATTATTATTATTATATTATTATTATTTTCTTCAAATTGTTTATTTGTTATTTTTGAGTCAATTTTTTTTATAAATTATTGGTTCATCTTGACGAGGAGAATCGAAAAAGTAAAAAATTACGTTCGCGACTAAATTTTATTAGTATTATTATTATTTTTGGAAAGTTGAGTATTATAACCAACCAAACGGGGAAAGAAGGGCAAGGGAATGACCTTTTTTTATGGTAAGTGCAAGGGAAATGACATCGCATCGAACAATTTCAAACACATTTATATGCGGATATGAACGCGTACATTTGTGCACCTGTCATGGCTCTTAAGAAAACATCAATGGCTTTTCAAGAATTTACCTGAATAATTGGAAGCAATGGAAGCTTCAAATCGGACCGCACATCCACAAAAAACTTCTCCAATCTCCCATTATACGACTCAGCAGCCTCTAAACTCACCGTATCACTCTCCCCCTGATACCACAACATCCCCTTGATCTTCCCTCCGCCTCGCACGGCGGCGCTAGCCCTCCTCACCAACTGGCCGTATAAAAAACTGCCCCGACCCCACTGGCCAATCGCGGTCCCGCCGACCGCACAGGGAACCAATCCCACCACGCCGAGCCTTGAGTCGCGCGCCAGCACCGAATTGGCAAACGACATCCCGGGCCCCACCCCGGCGGTTGCGTACACGTTGATGTCCTTGTGGAGTGGCTCGGTCGCGGGAACCCACGCGAGGGCTGCCGTGAGTCGGAGGATGTTTCGGTTGGGCCTACATTCGGGCGGGACGATGCCGTCCCAGGTGTTGTTCATTGTTATGCCTCCTCGGCCGGACATGTTGCTCTGTCCGGCGAGGAGGAAGATGCTGCTGGGCTGTAGAGAGGTAGGGAGCACTAGCTGGGCGTGAGCCAGAAGCGTCAAGAAAAGAAGAGTGAGCATTGCTAGCATTGATAGTGAAAATGTGAAATTTACATTGGTTTATAAATAGTTATATGTGCTCTCCTATGCAAGTGATTTGAATAACAATATCCATAAACGTTTGGTGGGTTGGAAGCATTTGTAAGTAATATACTACTAACACGAAACTAACTAGATGGATTTATACGTGCGAACTTATCTTTATAGATTTGGACACAAATATGTCTGAAGCAAAGTTCGATTCACGTGGGTGGTGGGTCCGTCATTGTTTAGATGGGCTCACGAGCATCAAACGACTTTTAGCACGTCGACTTTGTTCAAATCTGTGCAGGTGGCATTGTTAATTTGTTCTTTTTAAAACGAAGATTTGGTTTGAATGGGAGAAAAGCAGAGTTTGCCAAAAAGGGGTAGAACTCCGAACTAATATTCACTCTTTTTCACTTTTGGATAAGCTTTTCATGTTCTGAATACAAGGTAGATAAAAATGATTGGCCAAATGATTATGTGGTTGGGGATGGCGATTCGGCAGAAAGCCCATAACACTAACGCCCGTTTAGCTTATCTCGAGATTAAATTCTTTTCACCGTCGGTGGAAAACTTCACGTTTCTACCATCGCTTTTTGGGGTCCTATTATTGTTGATTTGAACTGTTCGTCTTGTAATCCCCACATACTATGTATCTAGGCCAAAAAAAAAAACTTGATCGGGTATCGATAAGTATATCAGAAATTCAATTTTGTTTTTATAAAATGGACAATTTATTTTTATAAGTATTGACAGATTCAGACTGTCCATTTTATAAACCAAAATTTAAATTTTGATATCCTTATCGATGTCTGATCAAGCTGTTCATCTTGTAAGCCCCGCACAACAAAATTAAACTACTCTTGCGGATCTTACGATCTGAACGGTTCAGATCGTAACAATAAACGCTTGATGGGGTCCACAATAGGCGGTGGTTGAAAAATGAGGTTTTCACTATAGGAGAAAAACTGTCACTTACGCACTTTTAGTGATAGCTCAGTGACAACTGTTTTGTCACTGTCGTTCATATTTATTTATTTTATTATAGTAACCAACGGTGGATAGAATTTATTTTTTCCCTATTTTATAACATGTTTAGTAGTTAACAAGAAAACTGTGGAGGACACACTCTTGAACATTTTCCCTAGGATCAATACTCACACATGTTTTGTCCCGCAAAAAATAGACTAGATTTTGCAGGATTCTTGTTTTTACAACTGAACTATTATTATTAAGCTTTATCAAAAATTCCTTTTATCAAATGAACGCACAAAGAAAAGTACAGCTCTTTTTCTTTCCTTCACTACACTCAATTTTTTGCCACAATTATTTTCTGAATTAATTTCTTGACAAATGAGCGGTGTCTAACGTTCTGAGGAATGATACAAATAATTTATCTTGGAGTTCCCGCAAAGAAAAGTCTATTAAAAAATTGATTGAACTTGATCGCACACATAATTAGCTCTGAGGTAAAACAAGTGTTCTTTTAAGTTTCCCTTGTTAGATGAAAAGTGTGGAAGACACTCTTGAACTTTTTCCCTAGGATGAGTACTCACACGTGTTGCCTTGAGCTAAAAATTGATCGAACTTGATCGCACACAGAGCCGGTCCTGAGCTAAAGCAAGTGTTTCGACCTTGAACATGGTCCTTTAGTGTCCACTCAGGGCCGGCTTTGAATTGTAAGGGCCCCTCCTACTTTTTTTATCCCGGGGCCGGCTCTGAATTGTAAGGATCCCTCATACTTTTTAATCCCTTATATTATAGTCCAACAAAAGAGGCCATATTTTTAATTTTCGCTTTAAGCTCCCAAAAAGTTAGGACTGGCTCTGATCGCACATTAACAACAATGAACTAACCTTTTAAATACACGATATAAGTTGAGAATTATTTTCACTATCCACTTCGTAAAATGAAATAAGATCATTATATGTTACAGATCGAGATCTTGTTTTTGGTGAACGAATTAGAGTATCATTGTGGACCCAAAATGATAGCCAAATTTTAGAGGTTAAGAGTTTAAAAAATACTATATAGGATTAGGGTATGAAGGGAAGCTTAACTGGGAAATTAATTAAACTTGTAAGACCTTTTGACAACCTGCTCAAAGAAGTGTGAAACAAGTAAGCAAATTTTCGGAACCAAAGTCAATGTGAGATTTAAGAGAGAGATTAGCCATGATTTATTGGACCAAAAAATCTTCTCATTTGACACGCAATATCTTTTTGCCCCCACTCCAAACGTGATTAATCAAAATTCGTCAAATGGTGTAAGAATTTCAATTTTTACCTATAACAATCAAATGGTTATCGATCGGTTTTTGTTGGAAAGCTCATCGTTGGTGTAACCACTATTCCAACTGCGCTTATCTAAGTTTTGCGTCCGCATATCTGACACGGTGTATCCTTTGTTTTCCACGTCATTTGTTTTTTATATTACGATGTAGTCGGGGTGCACAAGGCTTTTACTCTTGTCATTGTAATAACTGCTTATAGTGGATTGTACGTGACCTTGTTATTAATAATGAATTTGTTAATGTTCAAAATAAATTAAAAAATAACAATTAAAGAACTAAATTTGGGGTGGGGGCTAGTGGAGAAGGCCTCCAACGTAATTAGGAAACCTGGAGGGGGCATTATTCTTGAGGGGTCTGGGCCGGGGCCGGAGGAATGAACCGGCCAACATCTCCCCGAGTTGAACCTGTGCTGAAGTGGTCAGGTGCAAATGGTCTGGTCCAAGCTCTAGTCCCTTGGCGTCAACACATTTGACATTTGCAAGGTCTAATCTCAGTTGTGCTTCTCTTACTTTCTCAATAAATGGGCCTTGAGCCGATGCTATTGCCACCTACCAAAAACAACAATAACATGGTCAATTTGAATAACGTAACACAAACAAAAGTTTATTTTTTTAAGCTCTCAGGGACTCATTCCTTAGATAGGGACAAAGCCAGAATTGGGTCTATACTCTCAATTACTTAGAGCCATGCACACTTTGTTGTGACACGAGGCAAAAATTAGAATTTCAAAATGTTCTTCGAGGATATTGAGCAATATTTATGGGATAGAACGTGATTATAGCACCTCTAGCAAATTTTTAAAATCTCTATGGTGAAGTGACCTCACTTGCTAATGCATAGCTCCGTCCATACTTCGGCATTAGACAGGGTACATATACATAAAGTGACACAGTTACCTATGGGTGCAAAATAGCCTAAAACTTGAGTTTGAATTCGGCTCATTTGTAAACGAGTTGAGCCTATACAAACGAGCCGAGTTTTTTTAAGTTTGGCTTGTTTATTACACAAGCCTAAAACTCGAGCTTGAGCCATGCGATTAACAAGACACGCCCTGAGCTGCTCGCTTGCGGCTCGGTTTGTTTGAAGCGGTGCACACACATGATTACGTGATAAACCTCCGCAAGAGTTTTTCAGTAAAAAAAAAAAAAGTATGTCCTTAAATTTCAACTTCTACACATTTTCTTGGTAATCTCTTCCAGGCGACTTTAAATAAACGAAGAAAAACCTGGCGAATGCCTGCATATTCTCTCATGTATGGGGTGCCCCACCCCTAGTTACAGATTTTCAATAAAACCACTGAACACTAATTAACAAAGTAAAATTTTCCATTCTTACCCCACGCGTCCATGTTTTATACCCCACATGTACCAGAAATATATATTTTTTCCATCGAAAAAGGGAACTAAAAAGATTGAACAATAAAAACATCTCGAGCAATCAACAGTGTAAAGTAGCCGAAATAACCCCCAGGGGCCAAGAGGTAGCTTTAAAGCTCCGTTCTTTTGGACATAACTTAAACTTAACTTCAATCTAAAAATTGTTTTTATTTGAATTTTTTTTCGTATTTCTTAATTTTGCGTCAAATTTTTTTTGGTTATTGATTTGTTTCGACGAGAGGAATCGGAAAAGTAAAATTTTGGCACTTTTACCCAAGTATTTTGAGAAATAACCACTTTTGACATTTTTGCGCTAAAAAGTGGTTATTTCTCAAAATACTTGGATAAAAGTGTAAAATTTTTACTTTTCTGATTCCTCTTGTCGAGAAAAATCAATAACCCAAAAAAATTTGACGCAAAACTAAAAAATGCAAAAAAAAATTTAAATAAAAATAAAATTTCAGATTTAAGTTACGTCCAAAAGAACAGAGCCTAAGTGTCATCATAGATGAGGTTTAAACAAAGACATGAGTTTAAAACTTAGCAACTACTTGGGCCAAGTCGCAAGAGACAACTCTCTTGTGAATCCTCTAATTCCGGTGTGGATGACTTGTCTTTGATCAAACCGGAAAGAGTAATAGTCAGGGAGCAAGTAAGCTAGTTTGGACACCATTAACCATCGGGAAAAAAAAGTAGCCGAAATTATTTTTGGAAGCAACAGAAAAAATTATAAGTAGCGGAAATACTGGTAGGGTACCTGAATTATTGGTAACGAAGGAGACTGCAAATCAGATCTAAGATCCACAAAAAACTTCTCCAATCTCCCCTTGTACAACTCCGCATCCTCTTTGTCCACCGTATTACTCTCCCCTTGATACCACAGCATCGCCTGAATCTTCCCTCCGCCTCGCACGGCGGCGCCAGCCCTCCTCACCAGTTGCTCATACAACATACTCCCCCGAACCCACTGGCTGATCTTGGTCCCACGAGTCCCACCGACGGCACAAGGCACCAGTCCTACCACGCCGAGGCTGGAGTCGTTGGCCAACACCGAATTGGCAAACGACATTCCGGGCCCGACCCCAACGGTTACGTTCACGTCGATGTCCTTGTGGAGCGGCTCGGTTGCGGGGACCCACGTGAGGTTTGCGGCTAGGCGGAGTATCGACGGGTTGGGGCCACATTCGGGCGGGACGACGCCGTCCCAGGTGCCGTTGGTCACGCCTCCACGGCCGGACATGTTGCTTTGTCCGGCCAGTAGGAATATGTTTTTTCCATGCGAGGAGGCAGGGGATATGGCCTGAGCCAGAAGGATTAACGACAGAAAAGTGAACATTGCTTTCGTTCTTTCTTTGCTTTTTCCTCCCCTCAATGAGTAGCTGAATGGGGGTGAGCAGTTAACTCATGCTGTTATTTGGTTCACGAGATAAACTTATTCACATGGAGCCGTGAACAAGTTTTTTGCAGATTTGTGGAATCACATTTGTCCATTTTTGCAATTACTAGTTGAGATTGCTTTTCAATTTTGACCGATAAAAGTTATTTTTTTAACGGTTAAAATTAATTTTCAATTCAGACCGTTCAAAAACACTTTGAACTCACACGATTGAGCTCCGTAAACCTATTTACTCGGTATCTTCCGAAAATATATTCTCTTTGGTTCACGTTTGGATAAGCCAATAATGATGGCTTGGATGTGATAAGGATTTCCTAAATTTCCACATGCCATGTTACAAGCGTGAAAGATTTTAGTGCTAAGATTTTAGTGGTGACCAAGGCTGACTAGTTGGATTGAAAGCCAAGTTGGGCTTGGAAGCTTGTATGTTTTTTAACTACATAATAATCAAATGGTTATCGGTTGATTTTTGTTGAAAAGCTCGTCGTTAGTGGAACCACTATTACAACTGTTTATCTAGATTTTACATTCGAACATTCGACACAGAGTATCCTTTGTTTTTCGTCATGTTTCCTTTTGTTATTACCGTGTAGTCGATTTGCACAAGGCCTTAATTCACTCTTGTTGTTATAATAGCTGCTCAGAGTGCGTTGTAACCTTATTATTATTGATGAATTTTTACTATTTAAAAAAAATAACAATCAAAGAACTAAACTGGGGATGGGGGCCGGCTAGTGGAGAAGGCCTCCAACGTAATTAGGAAATCTGGAGGGGGCATTATTCTTGAGGGGTCTGGGCCGGGTCCGGAGGAATGAATCGGCCAACATCTTCCCGAGTTTAACCTCTGCTGAAGTGGTCAGGTGCAAATGGTCCAGTCCAAGCTCTAATCCCTTGGCATCAACACATTTGACATTTGCAAGATCTAATCTCAATTGAGCTTCTCTCACTTTCTCCATAAAAGGGCCTTGAGCTGATGCTATTGCCACCTACCAAAAACAACTATAAGTCTATACCATGGTCAATTTGAATAACCTGATACAAACAACAGTGTTTTTTTTTTTTTCCTAAGCTCGCAGGTCGACTCATTCCTTAGACAGGGACAGAGTCAGAATTTGTCGGTGGTGTGGTCATCATTGTCAATTACTTAGAGCCATGTACACTTCGTTATGACACAAGGCAAAAAATTAGAATTTCAAAAACGTGAAAATAACACTAAAATTATAGCACCTCTAGCAAGTTTTTTTAAATGACCTCACTTGCTAATGCATAGTTCCGTCCATACCTCGGCATTAGATGACGTATACGTAAAGTGACAGTTATCGAGGGGTGCATACAAGCCTAAAACTCGAGCTTGAGATAGGCTTGTTAACTTCTTTGTAGACGAGTCGAGCCTCTAACAAGGAGCCGAGTTTTTTGAAGCTTGGATTGTTTACTACACGAGCTTAATTAAAATTCGAGCTTGAGCTCGGCTTGATTATTTAACGGGTCAAACTGACTCATGCCATTAACAAGCCAGGCCTCGTGGTGGTCGCCTGCGGCTCGGTTTGTTTGCAGTCTTGCACACACCCGATTACTTGATAAACCTCCGCATGCAAGAGTTTGTCTGTTAAAAAAATGTCCTTAAATTTCAAACTTCTACACATGTTCTTGGGTAACTCTTCCAAGCGAGTTTTAAATATTCAAAAAAACAAAAACAAAAACAAAAACAAACCTGGCAAATGCCTACATATAATTTTTTGAATGTAGGTTGTTTATGGAAAAATTTCAAATAATTTTCAATAACGCCACTGATTGATAGTTTAACACTAACAAATAATTTTTCCCATACCTACCCCATGTGTCTATGTTTTAAGTGCCCCACATATACCAGAAAATAATTATTTTCCATTTAAAAAGGGAACTAAAAAGATTCAACTATGAAAACATCACGAGTAATCAAGAGTGTAAAGTAGCCGAAATAACCCAAGAGGTAGCTGGCAATACATATGAGGTTTAAATTAAGACATTCTGAGTTTAAAACATAACAATCACTTGAGGGCTAGGTCGCAAGAGATAAATCTCTTGTGAATTTTCTTAGTTCTGTCGTGAATGATTTATGCCTTTAACCAGATCGGGAAGGGTAATATTCAAAGTGTGCGTAAGCTGGCTCGAATATCCTTAACCGTCGGGGAAAAAAAAAATAGCCGAAATTATTTTGGGAAGCACTAAAAAAGGCGAGTAGCCGAAATAGTGGCAGTGTACCTGAATTATTGGTAATGAAGGAGACAGCAAATCAGATCTAAGATCCTCAAAAAACTTCTCCAATCTCCCCTTATACGACTCCGCATCATCTTCATCCACCGTATCACTCTCCCCTTGATACCACAGCATCGCCTGGATCTTCCCTCCGCCTCGCGCGGCGGCGTCAGCCCTCCTCACCAGCTGGTCGTACAAAAAACTCCCCCGTACCCACTGCCTGATCTTGGTCCCGCCGATTGCGCAAGGCACCAATCCCACCACGCCGAGGCTGGGGTCGTAGGCCAGCAGCGCATTGGCAAACGACATTCCCGGCCCCACCCCGGCCGTTACGTTCACGTCGATGTCCTTGTGGAGCGGCTCGGCCGCGGGAACCCACGTGAGGTTTGCGGCTAGGCGGAGTACCGACGGATTGGGGCCACATTCGGGCGGGACGAAGCCGTCCCAGGTGCCGTTGGTCACGCCTCCGCGGCCGGACATGTTGCTTTGCCCGGCCAACAGGAATATGTTTTTTCCTTGCGAGGAGGCAGGGGATATGGCGTGAGCCAGAAGGATTAACGACAGAAATGTGAACATGGCTTTGTTCTTTGATTTTTTTTTCTTCCTCTCAATGCAAGGATAGTTGAATGGAACGAGTAGTTGAGTGATGTCGTATCTTTTAATACACGCATACTTATATTTAAAAGGAAAGGAGATAGATTCTATATGAATGGAAAAGGAAAGGAGAAAGATTCTATATGAATGGAAATTTTACTTCGTCACACAGTCAGAAAAAATCTTCGATGCAAATGTGAGAGAGCGTTACGAATAACCGTTGCGTTAAAAAATGTGAGAGAGCGTTACGAATAACCGTTGCGTTAAAAATTTTCTCGCGCATGTTGGCCCAATGTGGGGAAAAATTATTGAATGGTCGTGGACTAATCTGGAGCCAAATGTTATGTGATTGGTGTATCTTGTTAGGACCATGTACTTTGTGTTGTTAATTTAAGGGACGAAATGACATTGGACACTATGAATGGTGCGAACAATGCTCCAAGCCTCCAAGAGCACCGAATAACCTCCTCTAAATGTGGAGCACCCTCATGACAGGCCATCTACGTGATCAGAGTCTTCTTATGTGGCTAGGGCTGTCCACGGTCCGGATTGGATCGGATTCGTATGAATCCAATCTTAATCCGTATCTTACGGTTTTTAGAAAATGCAATCCAATCCTAATAAAAAATCTCACGGTTCGATCCGGTTTTGTTCACGGATTCCCTTCCAAAAAAATAAAATGATGCGACCCCTAGTGTGGTGCAAAATGAGACTCGTAATTAAGGGATTTATTTGACGATCTAAGCTGTGAAATTTTATAAAATTAGATATGTTTAAAATCCGTATAAAAAAGGAAGTAGATATCGTATCAATATTCATCCAAACGAAGCATAATTGTCAAAAAAAGAAAATAAAAATGACAGAGGTAGAGATGACAGCTGATCCCATCAAGCAGCTCCTAAAATCCTCAAATGGAGCACTGAGGTAGTCGTCAATTTCCATTGTCCCCACTTTAGTGAACAGTATTAAAGAATAATTTCATGTTTTTGGTGGACTCTGTTTTTTTTCCTAAGCGTCTCTATCTTGGAGTTATTTTCCAGAGAATAAACAGGGCAGTGCCAAGAGTCGCGGCGCTAATTAAAATCAAACAGGAGCTGGTGGAGAAGGTCACGAATGCAATTACGAAGGCTCTGTTTGGAACTTAGGGAAAGGAAAAGAAAGGAAAGGAAAATAAAAGAGAAGAAAAATGGGAGAAAAATTTACTATTCACTACACTCAAAATCTTTATTTTCTTCTTTCTTTCTTTACAACCAAACAATAGGAGGGAAAATTCTTTAATTTTCCTTTCTTTTCCCTGAGTTCCAAACAGAGCCGAAATTGTTTGGGGGCATTAAATTGCTTTCGAGGGAGCCGGATCAGTTCTGAGGGAATGAACCGGCCAACATCTCCCCGAGTTGAAGCTGTGCTGGAGTGGTTAGATGCAAGTTGTCTGGTTCCGGCTCCAATCCCTTGGCATCAACACATTTCACATTTTGATGGTCAAGCCCAACTGAACTTCTCTCACTATCTCAAGAAAACGTCCTGCTTGTGCTAATGCCACCTACCAATAACAACCGTAAAAAAAGGATCAGTTTCTGAGTAAGTTGGTCCGAACACTTTATGTTGGTCGCGGGCTAGCATCTTGCCTACGCGGGTCGAACCATGGCACTTGGGGTCTGCTACGCTTTAGTACAATGAAATAAAGTTGCGTCTTTACCACTACTTGCGGGTTTGGGTAAGATGGTAAGTGCTTGATTCTAACACTTTAAACTACGAAAGAACAGAATCAAATACTACGCACCAAACGTTAATAACGTGGGATATGCAACTTTTTTTTTAAAAGCAGTGGGATATGTGACATGTAGGTAAAATGATATCAGTGAAAAAGAAAATTTTTGTTTTTATTTTACGGTGTTTGGTTGGTAATTGAAAATAATTCTTGGCAACAAAATATTTTTCTAGACATGGGTTGTCTTGGTATTCTTGGGATGGCAAAGGAAAAATTTGTAATTTCAATTGTGGGATTACAAAGGAATCAGAGACTTTTATCTCCTGTTGACCTGTGGTCTGCCCGAGAAACAAAAAGTACAGAGAGCTTTAGAGTTTTCAGTGAACAACGTAAAATGACTCACGGATATTTCCGCCGCAAGTCATTGTAACATCGAAAATGGATAAAATATTTTACGAAAAAATATTTTACGCTCAAACAAACGGAGCCATAGTTCTTGCATTCATATGAGAACACTGCCATATGTGGACCGATCTTAAATTGAAAGTTTTAAAATCATACACACATAAATATTTACACTCACTCACATTAGATGGGTAGAGTCCCACCAAAATAGAGTCTTGCGTTTGCAAATAGCAAAGTATGACTTTAGTATTATTCACTTATGTTCGATAGTGGGAAAAAAGTCCAAGTGACAATGAACTACTTGTCGTGGTGGAGTTGGACGTGAAGGTGTGATAGTTGTGGGGGTGAAGTGGTGCATG
Organism: Rhododendron vialii; assembly: GCF_030253575.1. Lineage (NCBI taxonomy): Eukaryota > Viridiplantae > Streptophyta > Magnoliopsida > Ericales > Ericaceae > Rhododendron > Rhododendron vialii. The sequence continues at coordinate 38,703,719 of NC_080563.1, read as the reverse complement.
GTGCATGTTTGTGCTGGTGGTTAAATGAATGCGAAGGTTGAGCTGCGGTGCCAATGGTGATAGCAAAGTGGAAGTGCGGTGGTAGTGGCATGGTGAAGTGATGTTTGTGTTGGTGGTGAATGGATGGTGGTGGAGGGGTCATGTTATGGTGAAAATGTTGGTGGTGAAAGGGAAGTGGTGCTTCGATACTCTTTGAAGTAGTAAGTTTACTGCCCACTTTTCATAAACTAAATTTAAATCCCATCATATTTTAGTACTTTGAAAATTGTTTTTATCGATATATAACAGGTTTTTATCCAATTTAAAAAGTTTTTTACTGAAATGATTTACTTTTCGACCCTCTGAGTGTAAATTGGTGATATCTTTTGATATACAAATAATTCTAATTACTTGAGTTAGAAAGTAGACTTAACAAGCTTTTTAACGATTCCAACCTTGCAAAAAATAGAGTTCGGAAGTGTTCGAAATAAACCCGCAAAGTTTGAGCAATTGTAGAATTTTAATGTGCCCAGGAGCAACTCCCTGCGCCCCAGGCGCCTAACATTGCGCCCCGGGCACATGCTTGAAATCTCAAAACCCATCAAACTTTACGGTCTTGCCACGGGCTATTTCGAACTCTGATTTGCACGTAGTTTGAACAGTTAGAGAGCTTGTCTTGCCTACTTTCGAACTAAATTATTTTGACTCCAAAATTACATATACATTAAAAAAATATGACAATTTTACCCTCAATAGGTCGAAAAACAAATTATTTTTGGAAAATTCTTGATTCGCACTAACTTTAGACCGGATGGAAACCTATTTTATATCAATAAAGAGGGGAATTCAAAATATTAAAAAATGGTGAGAATGAATCATAAAATATTAGATTTTGGTTTATAAAAGGTTTGTCGAAATTAGACAAGCTCAAAAATAGTCGGAGCCACTAAGGTTAAAACACGTTTTCATGTCCTTCCGCTCCTTTGATTATTCACTTATGTTCAATTGTGGGGAAAAAAAGTGTAAGTGACGATGAATTAGTTGTGGTGGAGCTGGACGGGGAGGTGTAATAGTTGTGGCGGTGAAGAAGTGGTGTTTTTGGAAGTGGTTAAATGAATGCAGAGGTGGTAAGGTTGAGGTGCGGTGCAATGGTGATAGTATAGTGGAAGACTGGAAGTGCGGTGGTAGTGGTGGTGAAGTGATGTTTGCTTAGGTGGTGAAGGGATGGTGGTGGAGGGATCGTGTTACGATGAAAATGTTGGTGGTGGAAGAGTAGTGGTGATCTGATAATCTTTGTAATAGTATGATTACTACCCACTTTTTATAAACTAAACATTATTATTTTTATGATTGAACTCCACCATATTTTAGTACTTTGAAAATTGTTTTTATCAATATATAATGGTCTTTATCCAATTTAAAATGAGAGAGATGTGAGCTTTTTATCAAACTTTTCGACCATCTGAGTGTAGATTGATGATATCTTTTGATGTACAAATAATTCTATATTAAAATTACTTGAGTTAGAAAGTAGACCCAACAAGTTTTTTAACGTTTCCTACCTTATGAAAATCTAAGTTCAGGAGTATCCACAATAAACCCACCAAATTGCTTTTGTGGAGTTTTAATGCGCCTCAGGTGCAATTCCAAGCGCCCTAGGTGCATGTCATCGTGCCTCGGGCTCATCCTCAAAATCTCAAAACGGATCAAACTTTGCAATTTTGCTTGCCACGGGTGCTCCTGAAGTCCGACTTGCACGAGGTTTGAACCGTTGGGAAGATTGTCTAACCTACTTTCTAACCAAATTAGTTTAACTGCAAAATTACTAGTACATCAAAAGATGACAATTTTACCCTCCTTATCTATATTGACAAAGAGGGTATTTAAAATTGTTTGAACATGCTATCTCCGTGAGTACAAACACTTCAAAGATTCCCCATACACACTTGGCCAAACACCTTGGGTCTTTCTCCCGCCGGCAGTGTAGAGAAACAAATGCAATTTGGAATTTAAGTGAAAAAGATTCCCCATACACACTTGGCCAAACACCTTGGGTCTTTCTCCCGCCGGCAGTGTAGAGAAACAAATGCAATTTGGAATTTAAGTGAAAGATGACATTGTCCACCGTGAGTTCTTGACATAATTTTTTTTTTTTTTTTGCCACGGCGATATACATCAGTGGGGATTAGTGGGGGTATTAGAGTTAGCACGGGGAGACCAGACGCTATCCATAGCCCTGGTCCCCTAAAGGGCCTGCCCTCTGTGGGGCTGGAACCCAAGACCTTCCACAAAGGGGAGGCAATAACTGACTAACTGCACTAAACCGTGGTTGTCAGTTCTTGACATAATTTACTGGACAAAATCTTCTGATTTGACAAGCTTTATCTATTTTGTCCTTCCAATCCGCGAGCAATCACAAATGAAGTACTTCTATGCATAGATTTAAAAAAATTTCAAACCAATTTAAAGAACTAATAGTTTTTCTTTTTCTTTTTGCTGATAACTAGATGGTATCTTTGATTTTCTGTGAATTTTTTGTTGTAGAATTGTAGATAGAATTACTACTCTATTTTTCGCTTCAAAAAGAGACCCGACTTTTAATTATGAACTAGAGAGAAAGGACTATAATTTTGAAATTTAAAGAGAAGGACGATATTATTCTCCATCACTTTGTTGTACAAACTCTTCACATTTCACGCCCTTCACCAATTTTGTTCCCTCCAACCCGGAATTATTAAGTACTCCCTCAAATATATATAGTTTAAATTGCAATTTTCGATTAGAAGAATCAAAGAACGAAACCAAGGGCTCGTGGGGAAGGTCACCAACTTAATTACGAAATCTCTTGGGCGTATTAATTATTTGTGAGGGGGGCGGGCCGGTTCTGGAGAAATGAACCGGCCAACATCTCCCCAAGTTGAACCTGTGCTGCAGTGGTTAGATGCAAGTGGTCTGGTTCCAACTCCAATCCCTGGGCATCAACACATTTGACATTTGCAAGGTCTAATCCCAACTGGGCTTCTCTCACTATCTCAAGAAAAGGTCCTGCTTGTGCTAATGCCACCTACCAAAAACAACCACAAAAAAAGGATCAGTTTTTGCTGTTCAAAAAAAAAAGAAAAAAAAGATCAACTTCTAAGTTGGTCCGAACACTATAAACTAGGGACCGAATGTCAGTCTAAAATGGATCGAGATGGAAGTCGTGCATCAAAGTTTTAAAACCATACACACAAAAATACTTGCACTCACTCACTCACTCACATGAGGTGGGTCCGGACCTACCAAAACAGAGTCTTGCATTAATTTGGTAATAGGGAAGTTTAGCATTATTCATTTTTGTTTGATTGTGTGAACAAATTCTTAATTACGATGAATTAGTACCCCTCCGTTTCACATTTTTGAATTCGCCATTGCTTATCAAAATTGTAAAAGTAACCGTGCAAATGTTTTGGTAGCGTACCTGAATGATTAGTAGTGAAGGAGACTGCAGATCAGATCTAAGATCGAGAAAAAACTTCTCCAATCGCCCCATGTAAAACTCCGCGTTCTCTAGTAACGTCGTATCACTCTCCCCTTGATACCACAGCATCGCTTGGATCGTCCCCCCGCCTTGCACGGCGGCTCTAGCCCTGCTCACCAATTGGTCATATAAAAAAGTCCCCCGAGCCCACTGGCTAATTTTGGTCCCCCCGACTGCACAAGGCACCAATCCCACCACGTCGATGCTTGAGTCATCGGCCAATACCGAATTCGCAAACGACATTCCGGGCCCCACCCCAACCGTAACGTTCACGTCGATGTCCTTGTGGAGTGGCTCGGCTGCAGGAACCCACGTGAGGTTTGCGGCCAGGCGGAGGATGGACGGGTTGGGTGCGCATTCGGGTGGGATGACGCCATCCCAAGTCCCGTTGATTACGCCTCCCTGACCGGACATGTTGCTTTGTCCGGCCAACAGGAATACGTTCTTGTCTTGTGATGAGGCAGCAGTTACGGCGTGTGCCAGAAGATTTAACCACCAAAGTACAGTGAACATTGCTTCGATCGGTTTGTGGCTTAGTGGCACTGAATGCAAGCTTATACGGAGTATTTGTTAGCAAGGAAGATGATTGCTTGCCTTTTCTATTTAAACAAGCATACGTCGTGTGCAATGCATGAATAATAGATTATATTTATTCTGTTTGTTTTTCTCCTAAGGTCTCAAGTTCGAACGTCCTGATTTTATCTAGTCCTTTAAGGTTAGTCCATACGGAACTTTTGCACTAGCTTTGATTAATCTCCGGCAACTGAATAGTAAAATTGGGCCCCATAATTAGTTGAGATACGCGTAAACTGGCCCAGAAACCCGATTTTTGAAAAAAACTGAAGCTAGCATGTTTGATTGGAGGATTAGGAAGGGTGTCATTAGTATTAAGGGAAAACGCAACAGCCCACATATTTCCTATTATTCTTTAGTCCCGTGTTTGTGTACATCCGGGATTAAGAACTGGACTGGACAAGATGGGATTGTTGGTTCATTTAGTATACATGTGGGGGATTAATCACTGGGGAGAGGGTGGTGTTAGCTAGTTTCTCTTCTCAAGATTATCTCCCTCCTCATCCGACGGTCAAAAGATAATCCCCCAACATCTTCATTCTATGTTTATCCCAGTATTCATATAATCCTATCTGTTATCCCGTAAGCCCCATTTGTCCGCTCTATCTCCATCCTTAATCCCATCTTATTTACTCTTTTCTATAAATAATCCGATAATCAAACGTGCCCGATTACTGTGAATGCATGGATGGTTTGTACAGCTAATCCTAGTACGAGATTAAACCATAAAGAATTCAGATGGTCCGCCTTCCCATTCCACCAAATGTAGGCTGTAATTCAATATATATATAAAAATTTGTGCAGACAAGCTCTGACCATTTAACTAACCTTATTCATCAATTGGCTGTTGTAAATCATGGAAACGAAATTAGTAGTAATTGGCAGAAAAAACCAGCAATATTTATTGACATTTTTCTCTGCGTAATACTATGGGTACCGATCATGTACGGATCAAGTCAAACCAAACCAAACCAAATACGTGTTTCGAAAAAAAAATAATCAACCAAATCAACGTGAAACCGAGCTTTCTGTCTCGATCAATCTTTTTTTCATATTTTATTTTCTAATAGCTAGCTGGGGACCTGGGGTCTGTCAAGTACGGAGTAGAATCTTTGGTTCAAGCTGGTAGTGTAAATGGACATACAGTACAGTGTTTTCTTTCTTTCTGTTTTGATTCGTTGTTTTCTTTGGCCTTAATTTGTGGTATCCTGAGGTTCTGTCTCAGGTGCCCTGTTTTTGCAGGGATGCTCCTTACAGATTGTACATGTGTTTGAGCTTATAAAATCAACAGCCCTTATATAAATAAATAAATAAAAAACCCTTATATAATACAAAACAAAATTAAGAAAATCAGAATGTACATCACCCCTGGGCTTGCCCAAGCGGGAGGAGAAGAGCCTTGCCTAAAAGTGGGCAGGGTTCAACTCCTCTCCAGGGCTGGTACCGCGATTTACCTGGTGGGTCGGGGTGGTGGTTGCTTTGAGTTGTCTGGAGGTTTGCACTGTACTGGTGGGTCCAATTAGTGGCGCTCCTGTGGAGTGGTTCTTGGTCACCAAAAAATAAAATAAAAACCGGAATGCACAATTTTAGAAATGTTCACACATGGGTAAATAAAATCAATTGCTTATGATGACGTACGCATACTTATTTCTACAATTTTTTTTCCCTAAACACGCTTTGGAAAAAGAAAATATTATTCTTTTGGATTTACAGCTATATTGGATCCAGATTCTCACCAATTACCAGCTTAAATGCTCTTGTGGGCACTCACATGATCAATCGGCATAATCATTTCCATATAGATAATATTTATTAGATTGTGATGTTGGCACTCCAAAAATTGATGGAGGAGCTTTAAAACTAAACTGTGTTGATACACAAAACGACGTCGTTTTAGAGCCCCTCCATCAAATTTTGGAGTGCTAAAATCAATTTCCTATTTATTTATAGCATTATCAATCGAGTCTGCATTGTGTCCGGATAAGGCGGAAACCGTAGAAACCCCACGGTTTATTTTGCTCGCCGGAAACCCTAGGAGAGCAAAATAAGGCAACGTGCGCAAGCATGTCGAAAGAACTTCAGATGATCCGGCGGCCTTTATCACGACATACACACGAGGGAAAACCCCACCACGGCGTGCACATCAAAAACCCAAATCCAGCAGCATGTGAACCGGATTCACAGGCTTCAACTTCGAAGGGCAAGCCATGATTCGTATTAAATTGCAATGGCAAAAAGCGTCAGACGACGCATCTAGAAAAAGGACCTGACTACACTTCTCACACGCACTGCGATGGTGGCCCCTCCAGATCGGGCATTTCATTTTCGGGGATAATAAGAATGATTAAAGCCATGATTCGTATTAAATTGTTTGGTAACATTCTTACGGATCGGATTAAACCATCTACCGATTATATAATCATAAAACACGTGACATATATATCATATGATGGTTGGTGTGGTTTTACTAATCCCATCACTGTTAATTTAATTTTCATCAAACTAACTACATATTTACACGTCGTCTAGTAAGTTTATATATTTTCCTTCACTGTTAATCCGGTCAAACAATATGTCAACCTTTCGGTACTCGACCTACATGTCTTAGAGCGATAACAGAAAGAGACCACTGTTGAATCATTTTGAACTACAAAACAGATATAGGTGGCTGGGCCAAAGTTCATTATCTTTCTCACGATTGCGACTCAAAATTCGTGTGCTTGAGATGCTGCTAACATCTTATGGATGAGGGGATTACTGAGACATGAGAATATGGGATTTTATGGCACTTGAGAGGCAAGTCATGCCACGTTTACGTATGTATGGGATCTCGATTCTCTCCGGTCTAGTAAATAGAATAGAGGGTCAAGTTCAATCAGTTTTTTGGGTTTTATCTGGGGTCGCTTCAGTGATTAAACTCGTTCTGTTTTTAGCACTCATCAAAAGCATTAGTTACGTCGTAAATCACCTTGATCTGATATGGGTTGATATAATTTTAGAGCACATTTATCTTGAGATGAATTGGACAAATGTCCAATTCAAGTGTTTCAATTCTTTATTGTTCAAGATAAAATGTGCTTCAAAATCATAGCAAACGATGTTTGATCAACGTCATTTTTTTTGCGTAATTGACGTTCGCGATGAGTTCTTAAAATTGAACATCTCCAATCATTGATTTGAGCTCGGTGAAGGTCCAAAAACTTATTAAACTGAACCCGCTAGTATATATAGTTGTGCATGTAGATGGTAGGGTATTATTGCCAGAAGCCGATTCGTATGTTGCTACCATCGAGTAAGAGGTACTCTTGTGCACCAGTAATAATCTCTTGCGTTTTGCTATCTCTCAATCATTTTCTAGGCCTTGCAAAGGAAACAATTTTGGGAAATCTGGTCTTAAATCTCCACCCATACGAAAATGAGATTTTCCGCAAGGAGCCAACGGTTGTATAGCTACAACACTTAGGTGCACTGAAATTGTAGATTCAATTCCTCTGGAGGTGGATTGGATTGAAATTAGGGTAGTTTAGACTGTTCTAAGTTCTAACATTTGACGAAAAACCATGAATCGTCATCTTGATTGTCAGGCAAACGTAACTAACCACCAAAACTCCATCTTCATGAGAGAGTACTTTGTTAGCCAGCAGAAACTTTTTGTTAGATGATTCATATGTTCAGCAAATCCGTGGTGTTGGTAATGATGTGGCAGAGGGAACACTGGTAGTCGTGGTGGCTGGATAGTGGGGTAGGAACGAACCGAACCATGTGGAGTAGCTTGAATTTTTTAGACGCCACAAGTTGGACGAGCTGATTAACTTGTTCAAGATTAGTTTGAAAGCGTGATTAGCATCAAAAAAATATTAAAGCTTGATTTGTTTATGTAAGATACCAATCTTAAACGATATTTTATCGAACGAACACGAGCTCAAACTCAAATAACTTGGTTTATTTATCCCGCGCCCTACCTACACAATACCGGAACACTGGCAATAACAGCCAGATGTGACTTGCAGAACAAAATACATTTTCGATTATGGCTCCTCAGAGAGAGGGACATACATATATCAGATTCTCCATCCATCGAAAGAGGAAGACAAACTTTACTGCACTGCGTTCATAAGAACCCACAAAAAATATGGAAGTTCTGCTTTGTTTTTCCTTTAGAGAGAGAGAGAGAGAGAGAGAGAACTGCAACTCATTTCATAGTCGAGTCAATTTGAGCCCGCTGTGAAAGGTACATACATCGTACACAAGCAACAGAAAAAATTGAAGTAATTCACCGACTCCTCATTCAATAATTACATCACCTTTCACGACAAACGAATGGGCGGTAAATGGTCACCTTAGTGCTTAAAGAACAAATTCAAATTCCTTCTCCTCCCTTTTTTTCTCTCAGCAGCCTGCAAATAAGTGAATTCATAAATGACCTTCCAAATTGTAACTTTAATGTTAGAAGAGGCAAGTTGCTAATTGACGAAACCCAGAAACTCAAACCATACCAAGGAAAATCCTAGGACATCTAGAGGCCGTGAATCACATAAGGAGAAAAAGAGAAACGGGGGGCAAGGGGAAGGGAAACATGGAGCTGCCACCCGCAAACAAAACCTTTGGGTTTCTCAAGTCTTGACCATACTAAAGGAACGGCAGCTCTCATATTTCATCAAAACAGTCTCAAAATATTTCATCAACTCAATCTCAAAATAGATAAATGATTGAAGGATAAAAGGGGTTTAGAAAGGCAAGAAAAGCTAGTTACTCAAGGAGCCATGAATTCACAAGGAGAACTGAGGAGAAAGAAAAGAGGGGGAACATCATAGGATATCCAGGGGCCTTGAATCGCACAAGGAGAAGAAGAGAAGGGAAAGGAAAACATGGAGCTGCAGCCCACAAACAAACGCTAGGATTTCTCACATCTTTTCCCTCACTGACACACTTGAGTCATACTGTACCTTTTAAAACCCTATAGTCCAAATTTATAAAAATAGCCATACTACTAACTACAATAACAAAGCAACCACACTCTTTTGTCAATGAGGGGTTGCCTTGGAAAAGTGGAAGTGCCTATTCTAAATGAGTGAGAATAGGTCCAAAGACCGTGGACTGCATAGTCATCGGCTAAGCCAACAATAGTAGTGCATATCATTTTCTTTGTGCACAAATCTGAGACATCAAATTTTCACAAGAACACAATCATGGAATCTAGAAAAGTGATGTTTAGATTGGAAAAGGAGTCAAGTTCGGTTAAGCTAAGTTTGGGTACTATTAGTAAAAACGATCAAGAGTCTCAAGACCAAAGAGAGGAAATTGACATGAGCCTAGACGTAACAAAAGGGCTAAAACATCAACTCCCTTTGGTCCGCACTTTCTGACGTATCGGTCAGAAAGTGAACCTCAAAGCTTCAAGGAAGCTATAAGCTCCCCTGAGGGTCCTTTGTGGAAAGAAGCCATTAAAAGTGAAATTGATTCCATGTTGCAGACTCACACTTGGGAACTGGGATCTTCCTCCAGGTCTAAGCCTTTGGGCTACAATTGGTTTTCAATAGGAAGAGCAAGGCAGATAGGTCAAGTGATAAGTACAAGGCAAGACTTGTAATCAAAGGTTATAGACAAAGAAAGGCCTAGACTACTTTGATACGTATTCTCCTGATTCCAAGATAACATCCATTAAGATGATAATTGCAATTGCAGCATTACAAAATCTTGAGATACACCAAATGGATGTTAAGGTAGAGAGGGTAACTCTGGGGAATTACCAAAGTGGTAGCTGGGCAATTGTTATTGTTAATGGAACTACTTTTCAGTGAACAGAAACACAGCAGTGATAACAATCCTCAGGGAGACGACTATGTTTGTCTAATTTAAACATTTAAATAAGAATCCCAAACCTTCAATGATCGCAAATGTTGAAAAAAGGATTTTTGAAAGCTAAATAGGATTTAATGTAAGGTGTAGATTAAATATTTGAAAAACAACTCAACGAATTAAGATGAGAAAATAATAACTCGAGATTAAGAGGTCATACCTTCATAATGAATAATCTCAAGGTGAGAACAATTGCATCTCTTGAACTGCAAAATTAAAGAAAAGGTACAATCCAACACATGTATGCAAAACCAAAACAACATAAAATGCTAGATGGTTGTTACAATGCTTTGGATACGCGTAATTATTCATAAATAAGGCAGAGGATTCCTCCCGCAAATATACCCAGTTTTTACTTTTGACTGGAAAAGGCCATCCCCAGGCTGGTTAAAAGTAATTGATGATGCTAGGGGAGTAGACTCTATACTCTCAATGACTTGCACAAACTGGCTGCCCTGATATCTGAACCTTCCTTCCCATGCATGGCAGTCCAAACTTATTAAAATAATCACAAGCAACAGTCCCTTAGGTTTCATCATAATCAATATGTTTCAAATTCTAACCACCCAATTTCACCAACACCAACAGATATGCATTATATGCAGAAACACATTCTGTAATCATGCTCATGGAATTGAAATTTTCAAAGCCTGAGTCGGGGCATAAAATATAGACGAGGGTATTTTAGAAATTTCAAAAGATTTGATCCTCGGCAACAGTGTTCCTCCAAGGGTCATCATGAATCTATACTTGCATGAATATGCATTTAGATACATTAAACACATGTTAATTTGATACAAGGGTAAAGGAGTAAAATCATGTAACATGGTACTTTGATTTCCTAAAATGGACACAACTTGAGACATTAAAAAGTCAAAAAGGGTAAAGAGTAAAATCATATTAATTGTACTTCGATTTTCTAAAATGGACACAATTTGGGACATTCAAAAGTCAATAAACAACCAAAATAGGATGGAGGTAGTATTAGGTTCATTGGAACACATTTAGGTTCATGCTATAGTCTATACAGATGTCCAGGAATTAGAATAGCCTTTGCATGGTCTATAAATATGAAAATCTTCAATGTAATAGAGTTGATTACTAAATTTTAGTTAACAAGGTTGCGGTATTAAATTTGAGCTAACAAGGTTGTGGTCATCGTGATTGAGGATGCAGTCCTTGTACGGAACCCTTGCGACCGTGAAGCACTCTTTCTCACTTTCCTTCTTCTTCTTCCTGTTCTTATTTGTGAACACAACTCAAGTACAATTCTTGTTTCCTACATAAAACCCAGCATGATTCCTTTTGTAATCAGCGAGACCGAAAGTTTCGTAAAACCAACCTACATCAGGGGAAGAGAGTGAGAGGATGGGATTGCCAGGAAACGCGAGGAAGTAAACAGCAGTGGCGGCCATGGAGGTGGGTGGTGATTATTTTACATGGAAGCTTCTAGGATGTTATGTGCGGTTGGGGTGGATGGCAACGACGGACAAACAGATAAAGGACTGCAACAAAGAATGAAGATAGAGGAATGTGAAGTGGTGGTGGCCAGTTGTTCACGGAAAATTGATATGCCTTAATCCCCAAAATTATGTTTCCTAGCTGGTAGTTGTGCTTTATTCGCTGCTGCTGTTGCTGTAGCATTTTAAACTTCTTGCAGGAAAATGGTGATTGTCTACAAGACGATAATTGGATCCATTTTAGCCACCAAAAAGAGAAGCCACACTTGATGTGCTTGTCAGAACCCTGATCAAGAATCCTATGCCATCTTAAAGTCCAAAAGAGCTCAAAGATAATGTCGTGTTTGTATCTCCAATTTGGCCTGGAATCAGGTCTGCACCAGTCCGAGTATTTTGGCCATAGCTCTGAGCTCGAAATTCCAAATTTAGATGATTGAAATTGGGTTTTAAAGCTGGTTTGTAGGCTAAATATGTGTAGTTCACAAAAAAATCCAATTCCAACATTGAGAAGGTCGAAACTGGCTGTCAACAAGAGCCCTAAAATCCGGAAACTCTGCTTCCATGTTCCCCCACTACTCAGAACTCTTCAAGGTTTATATCAGCATTTTTACAGAAAGAAAAAACGAACACAGATGCAGCGGTTTTTTGGTGATCACAAAACCTAGAGAAGACCCAAGCATAAAGAAGATGGCAGGCTTTGTGAATCAATCAAGAAATGGGGTTCTAATCTCTTTGCCAGGGATTTCAAGAAGCCCTAATCCAAGTACTTCTAAGATGCTTCCAGTTGTTTCAAATCATTAATATTCAGAACTCATTTTAGAATTCCTTTTTCTCCAAAATTAATGAATGTTTCGATGTCTTTGAATCTGAATGCTTGAACATAGATCTGACTTCAATCATTGGGATGAATGAAGTGCATCGGTTTGATCATAATCAGGTACTTCGAAATCAAGGCTTTGAGAATGCGAATCAAGATGTTTATTTTCTACTTCTGAATAAACAAAGGTAGATTGTCCCTGAATTGAATTTGTGAAAACATCTTGTTTCTTATCAAGGACATACATGTCTTTTTTTGTTTTAAGGCTGGACATAGATGTGTTGAAAACCCATAGAATACAATAGTTGTGAACTAGCACTCAAATTTCAAAATGTGATGATTAGAGGTTCACTCTACACCTTGGTATTAATCTAATAATCTCAACTGCATTTTTGTCTTTGCTAAAAATCTTAAAATTTTGACCCCTTTAAGATCAGTTCATCTTTGTTGGATTAGGAAATTAAAATGATGAAATTTGGTTACTTTAAGCCAATCTTCATGGGATCAATCTTGTAGCATGTACTATTGCTACACATGACTTGTATACCTGCGAGTTTAATTTGTTTGCAATGAAGATTGACATCATGGCCAAAGGTGGTAGTGGTGGTCGGCAGTGGTACACTGGTACCAGTGTGGCTGTGAAATGGTAGAGGTGGGCCTGAGTGGGAGTTAAATCGTCCATGTCTTCTCTCTATACAAAGATATTACGTCTCTGATAATCAAAGTTCATCTTTCCATTTTGAAAATCAAGAATTACCACGAAGCGAGGTTTAAATAAAATCGGGATGAACCACGATTTGATTCATGCAAATATAGCAACTATTGAATTTGCCAATATGTAACCACTTTCACCTTCATTTTTAAAAAAAAGAAGAAGCTAAAATACAACTTTAGAGTGGGAAGTTCGAAAAAACTTTATGTATGTAACCACTTTCACCTTCATTTTTTTTTGTAAAAAAAGCTAGAATACAACTTCAGAGTGGGAAGTTCGAAAAAACTTTATTCCCGTAAGAAATTTGTTAATAGGAATTTTGTTTTCTTATAAGGAGCATGCTATTAACCTCTTCTTGCTTTTTTTCACAAAAAGTAAACATTCTAGATATTCTTAAGTCTAAGATACCTTTTCTCATAAATTATCTATACTCCCTCTGTCCCTAAATAAATGTCCGACCCATAAATCTAGGCCTCTAAAAATATGCATCTTTTTGGTTAAAAAATTAATTTTTTTTACCACAAATCAATAGATATCAATGAGTTCTTTCAAGTTATGAAAAAAAGTTTGAATTTTTTAACGAAAAAATGAAATGTTTTTAAAGACCTAGGTTTGTGGGCAGGACATTTATTTAGGGACTGAGGGAGTATTAGTTTGATGAAATTTGCATAGTTTATTATCATATGAGTCGATGGATGGGCTCAATGTCTTTAAAAGGTTATTATTTAAATTTGATGGGCTATTATTGTACTAGTAGGTGCGGATATTAAAGATTATAACATCCTACATCAATGCAAAATGGGACAAATTGATCTCTTTAATTCTTGTATCCTCTAAATCATAGATTGCGGCACAACTTAGAGCCTCAGCCTACATATGTTTCCATATAAGCAAGTTTCGTACCTGCTAGGCTACATAATCATTGTCAAAAACATACTTCTATAGTATTAAGGCCAAATTTTGATTTCATAATGAATCCTTGATATCTATATGCATATATAGCGGTTCCGGGAACATCTATAAAAACATCTAAAAAAACATCTCATAGTTACCAATCAAATTTTGATGATCCGAGCCTCTCAATGTGATCAGAACGTGATTTTAAGGGTACCCGCGAGAAATCAGCAAAAAAAAAGACCGAAAAGGGCTTGATCTGAGCAGTTTTCGAAATATGATTCGATCAAAATTTGAAAACCTTGGTTAATGTATATGGTAGCACAAAGGGGACGGGTAGACCAAAATTGACTTTAGAGGCAGTAGTTCGAAAAGACTTCAATTTTTAATATACAAAACACGATGCCCTCGACATAATGGAGATAATAGATTCATGTAGCTGGCCCCAATTGATTAGGACTTAATGCTCAATTCGATTTTGTTTGGTTTGGCTGTTCCTAAAGTTCTCCCTAGAATGACGCTCACACATCAGTGTCCTACTATGTTCAATTATAATTAGTCTTCCCGAACAGGCTATGAGAGATGCATTGGTAAGCGTTTAACTTACCAGCTAACATCTTCATCTTCAGCATTATTTTCTTCTCGTAACCTACGCTCAACACCATCTGAACTTATTATAGAAAATTCTGTTGCATTTCCGAACAAAATAGTCACCTACAAAAAGAAAGCTAATTAGAAAATTATCACACAACAAGAAAGAACAAGTTATAAATATAAAGAACCATTTGGTAAAATATATTGTGGACATATATTCAATTAAAACCATGTACATGAAAATGTAAAACTAAACTTTTTTGGGGAACAACTAAAAGGGTTTCCAAATGCAGACCCCAAAACCTTGTACAGAATGTAGGAGATTAAGGAGACTCGACAAAGGTTCCAAAGGAATTCACATTTTTTTATCAGCTCAATGCGGATTAGTCATATAACATTGACCATGTGCATTTTGTAGTGAAGAAGAAGAAGGAAATCTGAAGCTTCACAACGAGTAAGTAAACTCAGGGCATTACGTAGTAGTATTCACCCTTAATCTGGCTTCACTCTATATTTTTAAACAGGCTACGAGTATTATAGTCTTCACGTTTTTATTTGGATTTAGACGTAGGGTTGTTTGTAATTTTGCAATTTTCTGGAATGTGCAGTACAAGTTGCTTGTGAGTCCTAATTTTGGTCAATTATGATGGTTATTCAGATATCTTGTCTTTGTAAGTCTACAATAGAGTAAAATTAATGGTGGCCACATCTGCGCACATATTTGAGTACCAGCTTATGTGGCAACCACATGACTGATGGTCACCATATAGCAAGTGCGATGAGCCATGTAAGGAATCGGGTATACCCAATTTGGCCATTATAGGATTGATGTAGTAACTAGTAAGAAGTTTACTAGTTTCTGGTTCTCTTGGGCCAGAGTCCTTGTAGGAACAGGTGAACCCTGGCAGCACACAGAAAGGGAGTTGAGTTATGAGAAAGAAACTTCTGAGCTCTTTCAAGGATGATACACTTCTTTTCAGCCAAAAAAGTGCCATCAAATCGTGCCAAAATCAACCATAGCCCCATTCCCCCTCATTGGCCTTCGATTAAGGCATCAATACCTAAATCACTTACATGGAGTTACTAACGAAATCGTAAAAGATCCTAATGATTGTAGATCTACAGAAAAGAAACCCAAAACAAATGGATGAGAGCACGGAAAGAAGAAATAGGAAAACCCGTTATTTCAAATGGAGTAAACTTATGACTTTTATGTAATCGTGCTTGGGTTAATTGAACTCATACTCCATGTTTTTACAATGTACCAGGGGTCCAGGCTACTTGTATGTATGTTTCTAACTAGGTTTTAGTCGTCAAAGGGATTATTGATTATTATGTAATTTGATGGAGTAGACCATAATAATCACTCAAGAGTTGTAATTTGGGTCAAGCTATATATTTGGTTTGTTGTATGTTTTAGTAAGTCTAGACTATAGTAGTTAGTAGAAGTTTACTAGTATCCTCACTTTTTTTCTTATCAAACTCCTTACTTGTAAGAATGGGATAACACTAGAAACCTATTAGTAACTATGTAGCCCTTTTATTTACTAAAGAGATTACTTTTAAGACTTTGAAGTTGCCTTCTGTGTATGGATAGGTAAGATGAACTAAAACAAATATCTGTGAAGTGGATTATCCCACTATTCTATGGTGAAGACTTAGGCAGACAGGTCATCCATGGGAAAAGGATGACGCAATGCCGGATTGTTGTCCTGCAAGGCTGCAACTCTTCTCCATGTGTGTTTAACGCACAACCCTGTCATTGTTTGTGTTTCACATTGCTATACACCGGAGAGTCTCCCTCCGACTATTCAAATCTGGATGGGATGTTGAAGATAATGTTGTTATAACGAAGAGAGAATGATTGTATTATTTGAAACATAAGATTACAAGAATGATGAAGCTTTATATCATAACCCTACTATAGAATATGATCCGATTAGAGTGCAGGTGTTGGGTCGTATTCCGTTTTCATCGTTGGGAGAGGCCTATGTCATTGTTCAGTAGGAGGAGAGTATGAGGGGTGCTATGTTGCACACTCCTACTCTTGAGCAGTCTGCCTTGGCTGCCATTCCATAGGGTCATCTGGTTTTCGTAATGGGCTTGTTCCTCCTCCGCAAAATGGTAAGCCATAGTCTGGTACTAGCAGTGAGCCTATTGATCGTGAGTCACTTCGGTGTGATTACTGCAACAACACCAGCCATACCAGGGATTTCTGTTGAAAGTTACATGGTCGTCCCTCTCGTGGGCGAGGGGGTGGAAACGGTGGTCATAGTCGTGGTCCCGTGCGTTTTCAGGCCCAGGCTCATGTTTCGGAGTCTACAGTTGCCATCTTGCCTAATTCTGGGTTCAGTATTGAGGTTGAGGCATCATCTGATTATGTTGGTGGTCTTTCTCTGGGGGAGATGCAAGTTCTCAGGCGCCTAATGGCTCGGGCTAATTCTCCATCTACTATAGCTCCCATTTCCACAGCAGGTCCTACTTCGTCTTATTTTGCTCACACAGGTATTCCAGCTAGTGCATTTACTGCCTCTTCTACTATTCCTTGGATTATAGATTCTTCAGATCATACGACAGGTTGTTCCTCTATATTTGATTCTTACTCTACTTGTTCTGGTAAGGATAAGGTTAGAATAGCGGATCGGTCATTCTCTGCTGTTTCAGGGAAAGGTTCTATTCGCTATTCTCCCTCTATCTCCCTATCTTCAATCCTACATATTCCAAATTTCGCCACTAACCTTCTATTTGTTAGTAGTCTTACTCGTTCTGCAAATTGTTCAGCGACTTTTTTTCCTACTCATTATGTTTTTCAGGAACTGGATAAGGGGAAGGTGATTGGCAGTGGTAAAGCACATGGTGGCCTCTATTTTTTGGAGTCTGCACCTCGTCCATCTCATTCATCCATGGCATGTGGTCTAGCTCTGCAAGCAGATACGAGTTCGGCTCTTTCTATGTTACACCAGTGAAATCGTAGATTGGGTCATCCCTCTTTTGTGATTTTAGAGAAATTTTTTCCTAATTTAATTAAACATTGTCCTCGGAGTCAGTTTTTTTTTTTTTTAAGCCTGAGCTTGGGAAACATAAACGTTCTTTTTATGCACCTATTAATAAAAGGAATGTCTCCTTTTATAGTTATCCATTCTGATATTTGGAGTCCTTCCCCGGTTACCTCTCTTACAGGTTTTCAGTGGTTTGTCACATTCATTGATTGCTATTCTCGTGTTACTTGGGTGTATTTACTTAAGTCCAAAAATGAAGTTTTTTCTTGTTTTAAATCTTTTCATGCGATGGTGCGCACTCAATTTAATATGAACATCAAAATTCTCCAAAGTGACAATGGCACTGAGTATATAGATAGGAATTTTAGGGTTTTTCTAGATGAAAATGGTATTCTTTTTCAGACGACTTGTGTTGACACTCTACAGCAAAATGGAGTTGCTGAACACAAAAATCGTCATCTTGCTGAGGTCGCTCGCTCTCTTTTGTTCACCATGAATGTTCCCAAAACCTTTTGAGGGGAAGCGATTTTGACTATAGCTTATCTTATTAACCGTATGCCCTCCGGTGTCCTTCAATTTAAAACTCCTATTGAGTGTCTTCCTGACAGTTCTCGTGCTACAACTCTTCCCTTGAGAGTTTTTGGTTGTGTCTGCTTTGTTCATGCCCCTCACCCTTCTGGTGGCAAGCTCGGTCATAAAGCTCATAAGTGTGTTTTTATTGGGTACTCTCCTACCTAGAAATGCTATAAATGTTATGACCCTCACTCTAGAAAACATTTTGTCTCTATGGATGTCATTTTTTGGGAAACTGAGTCTTTTTACTCTCCCTCCACTCCATCCCGTCAGGGGGAGCATAGGCAGGACGAGATAAAAGAGGAAGAAATGTTTACCTTTTATAATCATGGTGAAGGGGAGAAGGGAGAATCTGGAGGGGAACCAATATCTGCCGAAGGAGCAACACATGACATTGGTGGTGATATTGAGGTAGTTCCACAACATCTGCAAGGGTCTAACTTGAAGGTCTACACTAGAACTAGACAGAAAAATGGAAAGTCCTCCTGTGTTATGCCACCTTGTCAATCACAATCACCTGCTCCGAACTCCTCAACTGACTCATCTGGTAATGAATCTTTTCCTATTGAACCTTCTATTATTGATTTTGATAATCTTCCTATTACCCTTCGAAAAGGTGTTAGGGCATGTACTCAACATCTCATCTCCCAGTTTGTCTCATATGATCGTTTATCTCCTTTGTACTATGCCTTTGTTTCGTCTCTTTTTTTTTTTATATCTATTCCACATAATTGTCAGGATGCACTCATGGTACCTAAGTGGAAATGAGCTATGGTAGAGGAGATGACAGTTTTGAAAAAGAATGGCACTTGGGAGCTGGTATCACTTCCAGGAGGAAAGAGAGCAGTGGGATGCAAGTGGGTTTTTAGTTGTCACTGTTAAGTAGAATGTTGATGGTACAGTTGAGAGATACAAGATAAGACTTGTAGCCAAGGATTTTACTCAAACCTATGGGCATTGACTACGAGGAGACGTTTGCTCCAGTAGCGAAGATGAACACTATGCAGGCTCTGATTTTGTGTGCTGTCAATCTAAATTGGCCTCTTCACCAGTTTGATGTGAAAAATGCATTCCTTCATGGTGAGTTAGAGGAGAAGGTGTATATGGATATACCACCAGGTTTTTCTTCCTCACTGAGGGAAAGGTGTGTAGATTGAAGAAGGCTCTTTATGGATTGAAGCAATCACCTCGAGCTTGGTTTGGCAGATTTTCAAAGGCTATGTTAAGGTTTGGTCACAAACAGAGCCATGCAGATCATACTACGTTCATCAAATGAGGTGTTGGTAAGATTGTTGTCCTTATTGTTTATGTTGATGATATGATATTGACAGACAATGATGTGGATGAGATTTTCAATCTTAAGTCCAGTCTGGCTCAAGAATTTGAAATTAAGGATTTGGGACCACTAAGATATTTTCTTGGAATGGAAGTGGCAAAGTCTGATAGAGGTATTTTTATCTCCCAACAGAAGTATATACTTGATCTTTTGGAGGAAACAAGTATATTGGACTGTAGACCTGCAGATTCTTCTATTGAGACGAATCATCATCTTAGTGGAGATGTAGGGGAGCGCACTGATAAGGAGAGGTATCAACGACTTGTGGGTCGACTAATATACTTAGCGCATACCCTACCGAATGTTACTTATGCAGTAGGCGTGGTTAGTCAATTTATGCATGATCCTCACATCTGGATGCAGTTTATCGTATCTTGAGGTATCTCAAATCTGCTCCAGGGAAAGAAATTCTGTTTTCTAACCATGGTCACCTGCGGTTGGAGGCATTTACTGATGCTGATTGGGCTGATTCTATGGATGATAGACGCTCTACTTCTGGCTACTGTACTTGGGGGAAATTTGATTACTTGGCGAAGTAAGAAGCAATCGGTGGTTGCCAGGTCTAGTGCAGAAGCTGAGTATAGAGCTATGGCACAGGGAGTTTGTGAGCTTTTATGGCACCAAACAGTGTTACATGATTTGGGACTTTCTGATAATGGTCCTATGAAACTCTACTGTGACAACAAAGCTGCCATAAACACAGAGCCAGCCCAAGGGCAAGGCCCAAGAGGTCGCCGCCTTGGGCCTCCACATTTTGGGCAAAAAATGGAGCACCCCCTCCTCGATAAGTATATATATTTTATGGGTGCAACTGTAATACAAATTCCTTGGGTCGTTCAGCAGTAAAGTGTGTGCTCTTCCACATAAGATGCCTGAGTTCGATTCTTGGTAGGATTCTTTTTTGAAGTGTCTGTTTGCCAAAAAAAAATTCTCTAGTCACACAAATTGGGGCTACTGTGATTCAAACCTGAGTCCACTAAATATTATACCAATCGCACAAGCCATTAAGGCTGAAATATTTACCATGTTGAATAGTATAAACGAAAATGATATATAGATAAGTATTTCTGTTTATTATTTTTAAATTATGAAATATATATAGGGCCATATTTCACCATTTGGCCTAGGGCATCCAAATACATTGGGCCGGCCCTACATAAACATCGTTCATAATCTTGTTCAACATGACAGAACAAGCATATAGAGATTGACAGGCACTTCATCAAGGAGAAGCTGAGCAAGGGTTTGATATGTATGTCTTTTGTGATATCCGAAGATCAATTAGCTAACATATTCACAAAAGGACTTGGTCGAAAGAGTTTTCACCCCATTGTATTCAAGTTGGACTTGATTGATACCTTCGCACCAACTTGAGGGGGAGAGCTAAGTTATGGGTGTGATGTGTAATTAGTTTATAATTGATCCCTTGTGTAAATAGATTAGTATAAGGGTCGTAGTGTAAATACCCTTTTACTCTTGTATAACTTTAACGTAATGAGAAATCAACCCTAATTTTTCTGGGTTCCCCAATTCTATCGTAATCTTTCGCATTCATTAAGCTAGCTAAACAAATGAACATGGCACATCCAAATTCAACCTGTTGTGCAGGGGCGATTTAGGGGAGGTTCCTTACTATAGTAGCTAACAAGTTTCGAGTTAGCCGTCTGTCCGGATGGAACTCCTATACGGGATATCTGAGAAACAGATTGAGACTAGGCGTAGAGTTGGTTATCTCCATGATCGGGCGTAGAGTTGGTGATCTCTACATTCAGGAGACCTTGCACATTCCTAAAGAATCTACGTCCATCACCATGTCGTCTTTTCCCTTAAATTCTAATCCCTCCCCCTTTTCTCTTTGGCATTCTAGGTTAGGACGTTTGTTTAGTGAGAGTCTAACACTTTTGGGATAAGTAAGGTCTTTTGGGACAAATTTTGGTCAGTGAAATTTCTCGGCGTAGTGGTTGTAGGTTCGCAAAATGTCCCTTTTACCCTTCAATAAAAGTACCTCAGTTTCTACTTCTCCTTTTCAGGTTGTTCATACTGATATATGGGGTCCATCCCCGGCTGCCACTAAAAATGGTTTTGTTTATTATGTATCTTTTGTTGATGATTATAGTAGGTATTCGTGGGTTTACATGATGATGCACAAATCTGATTTTAAATTAATCGTACTGTTCATGTAATGGTTCAAACCTAATCTTCGACATCTATCAAGGTTTTCGTTCTCATTTGGGTAGGGAATATTTTCTTTTAGAGTTTGTTGCATTCTTAGATACACATGAGATATTCATCAATCTTCTTGTTCTGACACACATGTCCAAAAATGCAGTGCCCAAAGAAGCATTGTCACCTTCTTAATATTAATACTGCTAGGTCTCTAATGTTGTCGACCTAAATCCTTCTATATTCTAGGAAGAGGCTGTACTCACTGCACCTTATCTTCTAAATCGAATGACCACTCCTCTTCTCTCTGGCATTTGTGGCTCTATGGATAGGTTCCTAATTACTCTCTCCTTCATGTGTTTGGTTCTAGTTGTATTGTCCTTCTCCCAAAGAAATATCACACTAAGCTTAGAGCTCGTTGTGTCTTCTTGGAGTATGGCGTTAATCAGAAGGGCTATATGTGTTATGATCCTATGACAACAAAGTTGTATATGTCGAGGCATGTTACTTTTCTCGAGTGTCTGCCCTATTTCCTTATTCCTTCCAAAACTGCAGCTATAGCTAAGGACGACTTGGTTTATTTTGATCCATTTCCTTATAATGTGCCCTATAGAGGAGTACATTACTTGTAACGCCCCATGTAGACCAATTGCCCAGTACCTTGATTTTGATCACGAGCCACACCACATGGCCAAAAAATGCTTAAGCCCAAGGTACTACTAGTAGCCCACATGGTTTGTTAGATACCCAAGATGATACAATTTCCCCACCTTTATAGCCTCACGCTTTAGAACTAGAATCACCAAACCAAGTCCAAAATCTAGGGCCCACATGGTCGTGTACACGGATTGCTATGATACCACTTGTAACGCCTCATTTAGACCATTGGCCCAATACCTTAATTTTGGTCCACAAGCCACACCAAATGGCCCAAAATGGTTAAGCTCAAAGTACTAGTAGTAGCCCACGAGTGATGCATCCCCGTATCCGATCCCCAAACCCCATACCCATACCCATCCTCGCCCCGATCCCCAACGGGAATTTGTTTTTGTCCTCCATCCCCGCCCCAAATGGGAAACGGAGATCTCCACGGGGATTCGAAATTTAAAAACAACAAAACAAATTTCTAGGTGTGCAAAACATGTCAACAATTAGATGATATCAGAAGAATTGGCAAGCCTATGCATTGGAAGTTTTCTTGGGTTTGTAGATCTTGTAAAGAATTGTTGGCTTTATGGGGCCAGCATCCACCCCGTACTCGAGACGCCCCCTGCTGGAGCAGGGCAAACGTATTGAGAGGACTAACCGCCTTCACCCGTCGGTGCTGTATGGGCAGCATTGCGAAGCTCCTCATGTCTGCCTGCCGCTAAGTGTAGGGTTTTGCGCTACCCTTTAAAGTTTAAGTTGCGCCTTCCCCTAACAACAATTGCTTTTAGGTGAGTTGGTTAACACCTGATCCAACAAGTGGTAACAGAGCCAAGGTCGCGGGTTCGACTCCCCTTGATGGCATGCTACTTGTGGGCTGGTGCTGGGGGGATTGTTGGTCGCGGGCCAGCATCTTGTCCACGCGGGTCGAACTGTGGCGCTTGGAGCCTGCTATGCTTTGGTATAAAGAAATAAAGTTGTGCCTTTACCATTACCTGCGAGTTTTGGTAAGATGGTAAGCGCTTGATCCTACAAGTGGTATCAGAGCGAGGTCACGAGTTCAAGTCCCAGGTGCTAGGGGGGAGATTGTTGGCTTTATGGGGGCCAACATCCACCCCGTACTCGAGACGCCCCATGTTGGCGCGGGGCAAGTGTATTGGGAGGCCTAACCGCCTTCACCCGTCGGTGCTGTAGCATTGCGAAGCTCCTCATGTCTGCCTGCCGCTAAGTGTAAGGTTTTGCGCTGCCCTTTAAAGATTAATAATATTTTCTTTTTGACATCTAACTGCATTAAAATACATAAAAATAGATAATTTTTCCTAATCGTTCCCGAAGGCGCTCCCACACTTCTATGATCATTCGTTCCCCCGCCCCCGCTACCGCTTTCGCTTCGTACAACTAAGGTTCCGACTCTGCTGCTAATAATGAGGTGAAATGTCATCATTTTGATGCATTTGAAATGGAAGAATTGGGGCCCTTCAGTATTTAATTGGCATTGAGGTTGCCTCCTCCCTTAAAGGTTATCTCATGTCGAAGACTAAGTATGTGACAGACATTCTTCATTGTGCTCAACTCACAGATGACAAAATTGTTGATACTCCTATTGAGCTACATGCTAAGTTCTCTATTTCAGATGGGGTTCCTCTTGATGATCCTCCTGCTTATAGCGAGCTTTTTGGTTGTCTCGTTTATCTCACTGTCACTCAACCGGATATTGCCTACGATGTGCATGTTGTCTACGCATTGGGTAAATGCATTGCTTCATGTCTTACTGGTATGTCGTCGGACCATGTTCTAGTGTTTATTTGTCTCTTCCCCTTCGGGCTTATGCGGATGCTAATTGGGCCGGTGATAAGTTACAATAAACCCAAAATACTAGAGTAAAAAAGTGCATCATCTTACGTCTTCGAATAAGAGATCTTCAACTTTGTCTTTATCTAAAACTCTGTTTTTATAAATATATGACCATATCTAGTATTCAATTCACTTGAGTAGAATTATGGTACATTTTCTCTCTAGTACATAGCTCATCATACTCTTCATGGTCAAATAGTGCCACCAGTTGGGGCCCATTAATGTGGGCGTGGGAGAGGTCTATTGGTATGAATCTAACCCGTGGCGGAGAATAATTTTGTTCACCCTCCTTCAAAAGGGTGAACATTACTTTCCTTCTGATTGGTGAAAATTGTGTGGGTCCTGCCACAAACTAACTCATTATTAGAAAAAAGTGTATTGTTTCTGTGGACCTTACACAATTTCCACCAATCACAGGGAGGGTAATGTTCACCCTCTTTAAAGGAGAGTGAACAAAATTATTCTCCCGTGGCGCTAAATGCATAAAGTGGATGTCCTCACCCCCTAACACCAATCTAGAGGTTGGTAAGCCGAGGTTTTTACCACTGAACCAACAGTGGTCCCCAAAAACCTCTCCTCTCTTTTCCATTCCGTTCCTACAAATTGCCTTCTTTTTCTTCCATATACATGGTCCAACAACTTCTATTCAACCAATGAACATATCTATATAGCATCTCTATTCTTGAATCTATGCATTGGTATAGTACCAAGAAGTGGCCTAAAATCACATGAACAGTCTTTGGTAGACTCATAACTCATCTGACCATCTCCCCATGCAATTTTGTCAGTGTCAAATATCAAGGTAGACTAAACTACAAATTGCTAATAGTAAAGCAAATAACACTATGTACTAAGCATAATGTTGCATACATTAGTTCCCATGGTAGGTTTACCTAAAAGTTTTAGGTTTACGGTTTCTAAGGAAGAGAAAAGTGTATAGAGTTTGTAGATGAAAAGAGATTAGAATTGGCTAGGATTTCAAGGTGCGAGGCTGATGCATTCTCATATTTATGGCGTCTAAGATGTATCAATGGTCCAATTGTAAGGTCGATTAAAAGAGAGATTTATTATCGATTTATAGCATCGGGTTAGAAACCATAACAGAGGTTACACACAAGCACAGTTGAACATCCACTTCAAATTGAAAATCCACAGCAACTTTTATTCCCCAGTGGTAGAAAATAAGAAAAACAAACCAACTAGGAATCCCACTTAGAGACCCCGTACAAAGAGGCTATGCTGGT
This sequence comes from Rhododendron vialii, assembly GCF_030253575.1. Lineage (NCBI taxonomy): Eukaryota > Viridiplantae > Streptophyta > Magnoliopsida > Ericales > Ericaceae > Rhododendron > Rhododendron vialii. The sequence continues at coordinate 38,678,497 of NC_080563.1, read as the reverse complement.
TATGCATGCACCAACAATGTGTCTTAAAAATTTCGGAAGCATTGACCCTTGAACAGATATATTGATTGTAAAATGCTAATATATCTTCATATCACTGGAACTAGGAATCCAAATTAGAAATTAACTACTTATACCACTTAAAACAATGTAGATGTAATAAAAGCATTAACACATTAAAGGAGCAAGCATATAAGGAACCATACCCTTGTGGTTGGCAAAAACTTCTCAGTGACTAGAACACCATTATGTCCAGAACCCTTGATATTGTAACCTTCACTCTTGATTGCCAAGGTAGCGGGCTCCCAAATATCAAGATACCTAGTCTGTACAATTAACACGAACAGAAAACTCAATCACTGATTCTGCCAACTACAAGCAATCAAGTTCTACAATGTCTTATGGAAACATAGATGAATAGGAATGGCACAAAACAGTGAATGAGTCATACCCACGAGGATACCCTGAAAGAAGCATGGCCATTGTGAAGTGTCTTTACTATGGAGTTCTGCATTTTCGGATCTGTAGGCAAATTAAGAAGCAAAATTGAGCTTGTAAAGCATTATCTATATGCGAGATCCATGCGAGAAGTGAATGTTGAAATAAGAAAGAAAGACGAAACTAATTATGTTTTAATGTCATAGAGTACTTTCCAATGTTCTGGGACCAACAAATTATTACAATCCAAGAATTTTTAAATGGAAAAACAAGAAAAGATGGTTCTTTATAATATGGATAAGAATACAACAGAATGGAAGGTCAATTTGTTCCTTTTTATCTCTTTTCCTTTCATCAGAAAGAAGTTTCAATTGTTCTGCAGACTATTTGTGCACTTTATGTCTGGCAACCAACTTTATGCATCCTAGCACCAGAAAATGACGGACTCGTCAAGCAATATAGTGCACACATAATGACTATGTCCCAAGCCCTGTAAGTTTTTTGGTGCCCACATTAAAACTATAATGTCCCACTTATATTACCAAACAACAGTACAACCCTTGATAAGCCCTGGATGTGCATTTCGCCGGCTGCACAAAATCACGAGTCATGACTCCATTAACGTCATTTCAACCAGTCCTCTAAAAGTGGTCCTTTTTGTTTTCATACAAAAAAATACTCCATAATTGTTATTTGCAACCTGACAAGGTATTTTTAATATACTTCCTATGTTAAAGCATCCAACTCAATCCAATTGACAATAAGTAGAAAGGCTGCACAAGTTCATATACTAGTTCACTCGATAAGTAATCAATGTGGGACAAGCTCTAACATTCCTATGTGGCATACTCACACGTGGAGAGGTAGACAAAGGATCCACAATATATGGATCGCAAGGAACCAAGATACACACATAAGACACAAACAACGAGGCAATCAATCAAGCGAGTCTTGTCCAAAAGTCTCCAAAAGCCTAACTTTGATACCATGTTAAATCATCATACTCAAAACCAATTGAAAATGAGTGAAAAGGGCGCTCAGACTTATATACTAGTTTGAGAAGTAACAATTAATCAATGTGGGACAATCTCTGACATGCGAAATACTGCCTACATCCAAAGATTGATATATCGCACTAACAAAATAAATCTTTTTGGGATGAAGGGAGTACATGCTAAACAAAAAATAGGCAGTATGATATTTGTAATACTAGTTTAAAAATCCTTTAAAAAGATTACAAACATCAAACCTTTTCCACACATTATCCACAAACTAGTGTGGTGTGGACAAGAAAAAGCGCACTGAATTTCGCTAACGTTCTTTGAAGGCTGTGACATTTCCTCATGCCGCCAGATTGCTTCAATAGGGGATTTTGGATATAATAGGTTTTTTATAGATCTACAGGGTGGAACCAGTTAATTATACTTCGAGTTTTAAACTATACCAATTAGGGGTGATACCGGTCCGGTTTCGACCGGTTTGAGTGTATTTTTCGGTCGAAACCGGATATCCGGTTTGGGATTTTTAGAAACCGGAACCGGTTGAGATAAAACCGGTCCGGTTTCGACCGGCTCAACCGGTTTCGGTCCGGTTTATCCGGTTTTCATTCATGGGCCATATTTTTTGCTCAACACATCAAAAAATTCACAATTCAACTCATAAAATATCAACTAAAAATCTATAATTCAACCCCTTTTTTTGGGCCCAACAAAAAAGGATCAAATTTGAGCCCAATACATAAAAAAAAAATCCATAAAAACATAATTAAGCCCATAAAAATAGTTTTTATCTAATAAATATATTTATTAGACCAATATACACCACAAAATATCAACCAAAAACCCATAATTCAACTCCTCCCCTATGTTTTTATATACATATATATATATATATATGTATATATTATACATATATATAACCGGCTCCGGTTTCAACCGGTTTTTAAAACACATAAACCGGATCGAAATTATTTTTCCGGTTTATAAAATTTTATAAACCGGAACTGGATCGAAATTATTCAACCAGTTTAAAAAATCCGGTCCGGTCCGGTTTTTCTGGTTTCGATCGATTTTCTGGTTTCGAGTAACAGCCATAATACCAATCCAACAATAACAACTCATCATACTCAAGTCCTTAGTTGCAGGAAACTTGATCCTAGCCAACGTTTCAGAGACGGAAACTCGTTTCAATGACGATGGGAACTTGTTCCTAACTTATACGGGAACTTACAACCGAAAAGCGATTGAGAGACTTACGATTCAAGCTTGCATTGGTAGATGCCTTCTGCTAGATTTCGTTGAAGACGTGTTATACAAAAGTACAAAACACTTTCTTGGAAGAGGAGGGTAATTTAATACAGTAGATTTATGGGGAAGTGTAAAAGTCAATTGCTTCCATGGTATTAATAAAATTCATTTCATTTTATGTGTCGAATTTGAGTTTCTCTATGAAGTTTTTTAATTGTACCTTCTAACCATCTTCAAGAATAATATTTTCTTTTTGACATTTAACTATATAAAAAACATTAAAATATCTATAATTTTTCCTAAACGCTTCTATGATCATCCGCTCCCCTGCTCATACTTCATGCAACTAAGCTCAAGTCATCACATAAAATGGGATGCACATCAACCAAAAATAGGAAAGGCTATCTGGCCCCAACCCAAAAGTGACCCTTCCCACCCGAGCTCGTAGGGTCGATTTCCCACCATCTCTTTCCATTTTAAGATGGTGACGGCAAACTTTTCTTCTTACTGGTCATTCTGACAGGGGGAGACAGTAAGGTTCCCTGGGCCAATTACAATAGAAATATATCATTTGCTTCCTCTACTGGACTCCCACTCTCATGCGACAGTCTGACTCTTCTCAAATCCACCCCCCCAAACACACACACACACACCTCCCCTCTTCTTCTGCTTCTGAGGTATGTTAGGGCAGTCATCTAACTTGTGAAGATACGAAACGCCTTCTAATCATACATAGAAGGCTCTTGTTTGATTCTAGTGAGTCTCTCCCTCGTCTTGACTCCAGTGAGCTCTTCTCTATGTTTTCTCTAACATACATTTTCTCAGAATTATGCATATTGTAAAGCTATGGTATAGTTACATTGACTATTTGGGAATTTTTTATTCTGTTCAGTTGTTTCAAATGCTGCAGATCTGCATCTATGGCATGAATTTTGACTGAATTCACTCGAGCAACTCGTTCAACCTTCATGAACAATAGGTCACTTTATGTGCAAGGGCACATATTCACAACCAGAGTCTTCTTGCCAAAAAAAAAAAAATAATAATAATAATAATTTGCGTTGAGTGAACAAAAACAAATGCAGGGAAGAATTAGTAGAGCAAAAGCAAGAAAGAACCATTGATCGCGGACAAATCACCGATCAACGACATATTACATGGAGCGATGGACGTAAGGGGACATGGAAAACCCCTCTTCATAAGGGGAAGATGGTAACTAACAGTAAAATTATCAGGGAATCAGAGCGGGGACAGATGCAATGAAGTATAGAGTCAGAGGGAGCGGGAAGAGCTTGCCATACATGAAGAGGATTTTTTTTTCCCCTTTTTCTATCCACAAAGCAAACATTAATGAACAGGTATTTTTTATGTGGATGAAAAGCTTTAACTAACCACAATATTGTAACAAGGCCAGTAACAAATGGGCAAGTCATTTCCGACTCACGACGTATTGTTACAACTAGCTGCGCAACATAATTATGTGTGTAGTTTGAAACTTCTCAAAAAACTTGTACATGTCCCAACTACACTTACCACAGGTGATCTTTCCATGCCCATTGGCGAAGACTCTTACAATTTCACCCTGGAGAAAAGGAAACAATCAACATCATAACTGTATTTGACTAGTTTTAGAAGCACACCAAACAATATTCGACCATAACTAAGATTAAATATGCAAGCGATATGTGTTTCGTTATCCAGGCATAAAAAAAGAGTTTCTCCATAGACATAGAGAACCTTATCACCTATTCAGACCAACAGCCTAAATAAATTCTTTAGGGTGGGCCATGGCTCAACGGTAAGGTTGTCCCATTGTGACCTGAGCATCATAGGTTTGGAACACGAAAAACAGCTTCTCAAAATGCAGGGGAAGCTGCAAACAGCAGACCATTTCCAGACTCCGTGGTGTGAGAGCCTCATGTAAGCATGAAATCATTCTTTCCTCTGATCGTTTCCACCACAAAGGACTCCCCTAGTAGAGCAACTCCTGCTCATTCCAACCATATGCTCTCTGGTATCCACCGGGTACTCTGTAACTCCCACTGTCCCCATTTAATGGTCCATATTGGGGATTCCAACTTATTTAGGAGACACAATTATTGCATTTGTCATATTTTTACTCTCTTTTTACCCTCTAAATTTTTTAAAAACATAATCATTGCTTTTTCTTATTACTAGAAGCAATTAAGGTGAAAAGTAAGGGGTAAAAGAGTAAACTCATACTTCTTCCCACTACTTTTGAACAAAGACAATTTTTTTGGGACAATAAAAAGTGCTAAAAGGAACCAAAATTTGGAGACGGAGGGAGTAGTAAACTTTATTAGATCTCCTGCCTTCAGTACCTTGGGGCTTGGGTAGTCATCGTACATTTGTAAAAATTCATTCCTAAAGAGTGTATAATTTGCTTGTAGTTTAGGTGATAATTAGAGTTCCACGAGGGGTTTCAACATGAAGACTGTCTTAAAGCTTCAACAACGGTTATTTCACTTCTTGATAAAGGTAAAAAATGTGCATTATAGCATGAATCCAAATATGATTACGAGTGCTATCTACCTATTAAGGAGATTGGTAGAAAAACACAGAGCAAAAAAGAAGGAACTCCATATGGTTTTCATAGACTTAGAAAAGGCTTATGATAGGGTGCCTAAGGACATCATATGGTGGGTTCTGGAGAAAAGGAGTGACCAAAGGGTATATCAAGGTGATTAGAGACATGTATGAAGGTGTCGTCACTACCATTAGATCACTAGTAGGGGAAACAAGTGAATTTCCAATCACCGTAGGATTTCATCGAGGGTCAGCCCTGAGCCCGTACCTCTTTGCCTTAGTTATGGATGAATTGACTAGACAATTTCAAGAGGATATTCCATGGTGTATGATGTTTGCAGATGACATTGTCCTCGTAGATGAAACCGCTAGAGGTGTTAATACGAAATTAGAAATTTGGAGGGAAGCATCAGAGTCAAATGGTTTTCAGATAAGTAGGAGTAAAACTGAGTATATGGTGTGCAAGTTTAGTGGTACCAGTAGTGCACATGAAGAAAGAGTAATGATCCAAGACCAGGAGATACCAAAGAGTGATCATTTTAGGTATTTAGGCTCAATTACTAGTAGAGATGGAGAGATTGCTGATGATGTGACCCATAAAATCCAAGTGGGGTGGCTCAAGTGGAGAAGTGCTATGGAACTGTCATAAGACCAGCAATGCTTTATGGGACAAAATGTTGGCCTATTAAGAAACAACATGCGAGCAAGATGAGTGTAGCAGAAATAAGAATGTTGAGGTGGATGTGTGGTAAGACTAGACGAGACAAGATTAGATATGAAACAGTTCGTGAGATGGTAGGTGTAGCACTTATAGAGGAGAAGTTGAGGGAAAATAGGCTAAGGTGATTTGGGCATATCTATCGTAGACCAGAAGATACAATAGTTAAGAGAGTGGATAGGATAGCTCTAGGTAGCAATGTTACGGGGAGGGGTAGACCTAAATTGACATTAGATGTTGTAATGCGCAAAAATACGAGTATAATGGGTCTGTGTGAACAAGTGGCCCTTGACAGAGCTCAATGGAGGAAACGGATTCATGTAGCCGACCCCAAGTGATTGGGACGTAAGGCTCGGTTTGGTTTGGCCTAAAGATGATTTAGTTGTTTGGAGTTTGGACTATAAGCTAGTCATAGGTATTGTTTCTAAGCCTATTAACTTTTGGTTACTTGGTTTTGTTCAAGCATTTTAAAATCATACAACATTATTTTTAAAACTTCCAAAAACCTCACATGCAAACACTTTTGGAATGAGTTTTGGAAACCCGTGCTCATTGAAACGCATCCCTAGCATGTGGGAATGCTTCAACCAGAAAAAATTGAGTTTTGCCTCTTCCCTTGTGCATTCCAACGCATGACATTACCAATCAAACGGACGTGCTATTTAAACTTCTTGTAGTTTTGAACCTCGTTCTCATCTGACCGTGTGTTTTCATTACAACAGTGAATACATGCTGACCTATAATAGAGCCACTTAAGCATTTAATGCCCCAGCACACCTTATGCTAGTATATGTGAACCCAAAAACAAAGACAAAAGGCGCGAAGAACAAAACATGTGACACAGCCATAAGTGGTGGCATAGCACATATATATATATATATAGAGAGAGAGAGAGTCCAGATCTCCTAAGGGATCTCGCACGGCCTTACCGGGCGGGACTCCCCTTTCCTGATCGAATTGGGACGATCCGAGCCGCTCAAAGGGATCAGAACGTGATTTTAAGGGTGCCTGCAAGAAATCAGCAAAAAAATGATCGGAAAGGGCTTGATCCGAATAGTTTTTTATTTAACGGTTCAGTAAAAAACTGCTCGGATTAAGCCCTTCCCAATCATTTTTTTTGCTAATTTCTCGCTGGTACCCCTAAAATTACGTTCTCAACATATTGAACGGCTCAGATCGTCGCAATTCGATCGGAAAAGGAGAGTCCCGCGCGGTAAGGCCATGCTGGATCCCTCATTGGATATATTCTAATATATATATATATATATAAAAGCATGATTGGTTATTCTATTAGTCTACATAAAGGAGAATACCTTGCGTTTCCTGTCATCCAGAGGCTGGACTTCAATAGCGAGGACTTTGTCAATATCATCAGCAGTAACAAGATACTTAGGTTGCGTTGCCCCTGTCAAAAAAACCTTCTCATAATCTATCTATTCCTTTTTTCCCCTCCGACATCATCAAACTATTCAAAATAAGGCAGGAACCACTTAAACAAAATATCAAAGACAGGGAAAATACCCTCTATATAGTTCATGGATCCATCTTCCAGATGGCGTACCCACTGCAGAGAGCAGAAGAGAAAGCAAAAATTAGCAATCGAAGCCATTGCATGTAAATAGGCAATCTGAGGCACATCAAAGAAAGATTAAAAACCATAAACAAGATTTTTAGGCTCTGTTTTTTTCTACATAAAATATTTACCCACAAATACAAGAATGAAATTGGAGTAAAATGTTTTACACGAGGGAGCAGAAAAAAACTAACACATTGACTTCCTGTACGTTAATTAACAACCCACATGACTCCAGTCCCGTGCTGGCTACCTGTCATGACTGGGAACTACACAAATTTCTAGACGTGAGGGAAGTAAGCCTGACTCGAGTCTCGTTAGCTGTGAAAGTGAAAACTACATAGCCACTCCAATTTCTCCAAAAATTAACAACGAAAAACAAAATCTCCTCTATGAATTATCAAAACTGAGTCGTTGGGCTTGCAATGAAGGACCAACACATCCTCATTTGGTTTGGTAGCATCAAAATTCAGAGATTCTTTTATCAGCATTTTGGTGTACAAGCTGATGCCAAAAACTTTGGGGGAAATCAAGTTAAATTTTCATGTTTCCTCATAAATAATGTATGACGTATTCGAAACAAATGGAGCTTTAGTCACAAGAAAGAAGCGCAAGCCTGAATTTTAGAAGCACCTCAAAGTTACAACTGGTTGTTCCATTAATAGAGATTCCGCATGCTTGGAGTTCCTTTCCAGGAAAAGCATCACCTGTAATTTGGAGGTCCTCTATACCAGGTAGTGGATCATCTTCTCCAGCTGGATATGGCAGTGAGTTTACTGTGTGACAAACAATATGAATGCCTAAACTAATGAACAAAAACGTTAAATAAGAAGATATTATCACCTTCAGAGTAAGACGAAGAAGGTTCTTCGAGTACTGGTGGTAAATAAGGAGAATACGAAGAGGTGGGATCAACAACTGACGTTGAATAAGGAGAGTTTTTGGAAACCCAATTAGCATTAGGCTCACTCTCATTTTGCTGCCCCTCCACTTGAAGATCATCCACTTCAGTACGACCGAATGGGTCGCTAAATGTCACCTGTTTAGCGGTTGTTTCTTCGGTGTAACGCGCAGAACGCAAATCACGCTGGCTAACAGAAAGCGGTGCATGTACATCTTGGGATGCAGTATTCCTAAAGCACAGGACCAGCAAGTGTACAAGTTATATGTGCTACTAAAAATAAAAATCTTCAAACTATCAACACAAAAATGAAATTTACATTCCAACAAATGGATGGAAGGAGAGAGGTTCTGTGACAGAAGAAAACTTTGCAAGTCCTTTTATACACAAACACATAAAAGGAAGGGGGAGAGAAGGAGCAAAGCATACTTTCACTGCAAGTACCACATCCCTGTATAAGATTGCTGTTCATTTACCACCATATCAATGCAAACCATGCATATTTGTTGTACCAGGAAACTTCAACCATGTTGACCGTTTTGGTGTAGACTCCAAATTCTAACTAATTGCAAACATGTCAGCTAGCTGCAGCTAGACACGGCAGGATTTGATAGGCTGTTATATCTATTTCTTCACTGACAAAAATAAGCCGAGTCCTTTCTATTGATTCCTTCGTTACAAAAAGAAAGGTCGTATCTAGACAAGAAAGCTCTATAATATATTATAATGTCAATGTTGCCTCACTACTTTTATTTGATAGAACAAGAACTTCACAACCATAACTCCCCTTTGTCCCAATTATAAAGAAATCAGGTACAAGTGTATTTCCCTAGGTTCCCCTAGCTTGCTATATTAAAACCCTAAATCGAGGATAATTTAACCATGTTCTATCTTACTCCACAAAGCATCACACCTTTGCCCAGCTCCATTTCCTTATCCCCATAGACAGATCCTCAACTTGCATCATATTCATTTTCCTTGTAAGCGTTTAAGTTGGTTTATCACATCTCAAACCAATGTTAATCGTTCAACACTTCAACTTCAAGTACACGTGCAGCACCATTTCTTAACTTTTACACTAGTACATTTCTTATCCTACTTCTCTGCTAGCATCACACATCATTCTCAAAATTCAAGTTGATTTATAGCAACCCAACAGATGTTGTTCACTTTATTTTCAAGCATAACCGTATCTAACTTTTACCTATTGCACCTGTTAAAGATTGTCGATCAATTATAACCTCCAACACAAGTGCATGAGCTTGGGCGGCCTCTCCACTCATTGCCAATTGGTTTTGAGTTGGACGCTTTAACATGGTAACCAAGCTAGCTTTAGGAGGCTTTTGGACAAGACTCTTGATTGAAAGCCCTGTTGCTTGTGCCATAAATGCACCTTTTGGCTTTTTCGTTATGATCTCTATGATATGCATCCTGATGCAGGGAGGCGTGTTGAAAAAGGAGATCGGGCCAATTGAAACACAGAACTACTAAATTGAGTCCGAATCCTTTGATTCGTAACGAATACCCGGAAATCGAAATCCTTCTCTAAACCTGTTTAGTCAAAGAATACCCAGGAATAAAGGCATCAAACACTTTGTTGATTCCGTAGAATGGCATAAAAGAGAACACTCTTTATAATTTCATTAATCATCAAAAACTCCATAGCCCTAAGGCTTACAAACTTATTATATATTAGTAGGAATCCTAGAGCTTAAAAGGAAACAAAAATATTCGGAAACAATCCTAAATCTTGTAAAACAAGAAAATATAGAATAGGAAATTGACTCAATCTAAATTAAGAAACTAAATAACTCTATGTTAGTAATCCGAAATTATAAGATTCTCAACAAAATACTAAAACTAAAATAGTAAAATAAAAACTAATAAACTTCGATTTTTTTCCAAAATCTAATCTGCATCATTCTCTCCGGCTTGAAGAAACTCGTCCTCGAGTTTGTATAGTTGAATTTGGCGAAACTTGTCCGCATCAATTTTGTACTTCAAATTAATTTTTTTGAACCTGAACGTTAAAGATGAGTCTTCAAAAATTAAGGGAACAACTTCCTTTCCAGGCATATTAACAATGTTGCCTTCAACCAATGTTGCCATATCTCCATTTTTGCATCCAACGAACCACACACGATTGGGGGTTCCCTTGTATGCATCATTAATGACTAAGAATCCATCCCACTCTGATTCCTTTGTGAGAATTTTAGAACTGCCAAAATCAATTCTTACCCCGAGCTCTTCGCTAGGCTGACTAATGTTGGAAACACAAGGCTTAAATGCTTCTTTTACTTGAAGGATTTCAATTTCTTCGTCGAAAAGTGGTGGTTTATTCCAATCCACAACTGGATCAAGAATAACTTTAGATGTAAAAGGCCACCGAACTGGAGCCTCCTCCATGAAGGAGCACAAATTCAATGGGTGGTAGTGAGGTTGATTATCAATGATCAAGGCGGCCCTCTTGACCAAAGCATCATGCGTATCCTTAATCCGTTGAAACCATACCCCTAGTTGTGCACCCCGTGCAGCCTCATCACCTTCGTTCACATCTTTGGCAACAGCATAAAGACCATCACGAACTTCTTGTCGCACCATGATCCGGAATCGAGCGCAGGCTCTGATACCAACTGATGCAGGGAGGCGTGTTGAAAAAGGAGATCGGGCCAATTGAAACACAGAACTACTAAATTGAGTCCGAATCCGTTGATTCGTAACGAATACCCAGAAATCGAAATCCTTCTCTAAACCTGTTTAGTCAAAGAATACCCAGGAATAAAGGCATCAAACACTTTGTTGATTCCGTAGAATACCAAAGAATTTGGCATAAAAGATAACACTCTTTATAATTTCATTAATCATCAAAAACTCCATAGCCCTAAGGCTTACAAACTTATTATATAGTAGTAGAAATCCTAGAGCTTAAAAGGAAACAAAAATATTCGGAAACAATCCTAAATCTTGTAAAACAAGAAAATATAGAATAGGAAATTGACTCAATCTAAATTAAGAAACTAAATAACTCTATGTTAGTAATCCGAAATTATAAGATTCTCAACAAAATACTAAAACTAAAATAGAAAAATAAAAACTAATAAACTTTTATTTTTTTCCAAAATCTAATCTGCATCACATCCTTACCCCGTTCCAGATTCGCTTCTTAAAAAATAAGTACTTATTCCGCTTTATGAGACAGGTCATTCTCTCACAACACATCACCTTTAATTCTCAAAATAAGTACTTATTCCCAAATAAGTACTTATTTTGAGAAAGTGGAACACCGCCTTACCTCTCCACATGCGGGTCAGGGGTCGCACATGCGGGGAGTGTTAGAGCTTGTCCCACATTGGTTGATTAAAACCTCTAAAAATAGTATATGAGCCAGGGCGGCCTCTCCGCTCATTGACAAAGGGTTTTGAGTTGGATACTTTAACAGCACCCAAGTCTTACCAATCTTTTATTCAAACATTACCCATCATTCTAAACATTATTGTTTAATAACCCATTTTTTGTACAAGATTCTAACAACTTCAAGATTCTACGCCACACATCATAAAAGTCAATGTAGTAGGCAAATGATTGGCCAGTGAGGTAGTCATCAAGCCCTCTAGGAATGTAAGCGTGAATCCGGTATAGGGTAACCAGCAACGTGGAGGAGGTGAAGCAATGGCACTCATAGAAGATAGTGACTAAGTCAGGCTAACCAAAAAGCCAATCAAGAAGGTCTTTAAGGAGTTACTTACCCCAAAAAAAGGTCTTTAAGGAGTTCAATGGTATGATGCTTAAGGAGCTCCCTAAGCATCACCCGTCCACGATAGTCAGGGACCATGTGATTCAGTTAAGTGCAGAGCACTAAGCCACCAATGGGTCCTCAATACAAGATCCTTCCAGAGGTGCAAGAGTTGAAGAGATTACAAAGTTGATTGATGCAGGGTTTATCAGGCCTTATGAAGCATCATATGGGGCATTTCTGCCCTTTCAAGCATGAAATTGGGAGTCTAAGAGGACTCTCAACAAGATTACCATCGAGAACGAGTATCCAATTCCCCACAGCACTAACTTAACAGGCCAGTCAGGAAAGTTGAGGTACTTTACAAAGTTTGACTTAAGGTCGAGTTAGTGCCAACCACCAAGTTCAAATCATGGAGAGGAGTAACTTGAAGAAGACATTACAACTTTTAATTGGATCATTCAATTAACTTGTCATGGCATTAGGCCTTACCAATTCAATGTTTTGCACCCCATTGGTTGTGTACAATGTTCTAAATAGCGCTTGGCGGTAGTCGGGCGGAGACCCACCTCCAAGCGCCAAGGCGGCGCCAAGCAATTCGGTGGATTTTTTTTTTTTTTTTAACAAACCATTATCCAATCAAACTATATTTCATGTATCCATAATGCAAGTTCAAACTTCAAAGTACAAACCCAAATGAAATTAAGTAGTAGCAACTAGCAAATAAGTTGAATAAGACAATAAGTAGCAGGGCTTCGCTCACCTCCCTCGTATTATTTTTTTTATATTTTTTTTTAAGGCCGCTAAAGGCCTCCAAAGACGCCGCCGCCGCCGCCAAGGCTGCCAAGACAGCCAAGGTGGCCGCCAAGCCCGCCAAGACAGCCAAGGTGGCCGCCAAGCCCGCCAAGGCTGCCTAGGCAGCCGCCAAACACCGCCAAACCTCCCTGGGCACCAAATCAAACGCCAAGGGCTATTGGCGTGGCGGCAGGGCACCTCCAAGCGCCCAGGCGGGGCCTAGGCGGCCTGGGCGGCCGCCATTTAGAACACTGGTTGTGTACCTTCATGATTATGTGATATTAGCTTCACAATGGAGGAACATGTGGAGCATTTGCAGCTAGTAGAATTAAAGAAGAAAGAAGCTACGTTAAATCCACCTAGATGCAAATTGGAGTAAATGTCAATGCATCAACTTCCAGGAGGGAAGTAGCACCCATTGGTAACAAAAATGCATAGACCATAGCTAAAAGCGCATATTTTCAAATAAAAAGACACACCACAATTAACTCAAATAGCTTAATTAGTCATCCGATTTCAAGCATTGAAGTTTAGAATAAGTAAAAAAGAGTAATTCAGGTGAAATTTCAGATAACCTGGTCAGAAAAAACTGGTTATTTGTCATTTTTGACCATTGATCTATACATGCCCACACATTTTTGCAGAGCATTTCAGACCCACATGATACACCAACAGGAAAATGGAATAACAACAAAACGCACCAACAAAAGCTGATGTGTTGTAGTGGTACAATCAGTTCTCAATAGCAGTCTCCATTTGGTCATTGACCAGGCTCACCTGCTCGCAAGAGGTGAATACCTCACCATATCATCAGGCTCCAGACTTTGTGCAAGCCCATCACCTAAACCACTGTTCTGTTGTCCCCGTGTGTTCCAATCTGCAGTTGTCTGTTGGTCAAAAGTACTAATAAGAGTGTTTTCTTAGAAAAAGCTGGCTGAGGCACCAGTTCGAACCCATTTTCATTCTGTGAACATAAATTTTCCAGAGACTCAACATGAATTTCCCAGAAGAGCTTTAAGCATATATATACGCATACCATGGTCAATTCTAAACCACTAGGATGAGAAGGTGATTGTAGAGGAAAATTTGAGGTGTTCACATCAGTACGCCAAGGTGTCAATTGATAATGAGATTCCTTCAGCTTTGACTGACAATCAGAATGCCATGGTTCCAAGTCAGGAAATATAATGGGTTGAAGATGAAATAAGATATGACATGTGTACGTCCAAATTTGATAACAATATTTTGCTGGGAATAACGGATGAAGAGATGCCACAAGTTCATATTTCTATCACATCTATGTGGTATACCTCTGTAATAATAAGTTTCTCCTGCAAATGTTTAAAGAGGACCTGCAAGAACAAAGTTCCTTGTAGTCAGAGTCATAATACAAGTCTACTAAGTGGAAACAAAGTTCGGTTTAAGACTTTAAACACAATACTCAAAAGTCAAAACTTAAGGGGGGTGATTCACACATCATATATTCGCGGCTTTTCTTTGAAGTCACAGAAAATTGTAGTAAAAGGTAACTAGCTAAGGCTTCTTTCATTTTCAGCTACTTGCAGATATATAATAAGAATCTAGTAAACGATAAAAATACAGCACACCTAATTAAATCCTTAATACACCAGTTGTATACAATATACTTACAAGCTCTCAATGCCCTCCCCATACTATGCATTTTCAAATGGACACTCTTCAAGTTGAGGTCACTACAAAACCATAAACCTCTCTCACCATGTCTTAAACAGCTCCTCAGTGAAAGAGAGCATATCCTCGAGAGGTTTTAAACTAAAAACATCCTGAGATGATAGATGATAATCTAATCCCCGCAGAAGATTAAATTTTTGAGAACTAAATTTCATGCTGAAAGGCGCCTTCAAGGGTGTGTAAGTTTGCATACAGGAAGTGTACAAGAAAACTGTTAAAGCATCCAACTCAAAACCAATTGGCTATAAGGAGTGGCACCCAGGCTCATATACTGGTTTTGGAGATTATAACTAACCCAGGTGGAACAAGTTCTAACACTCCCCCACACGTGCGACCCCTGACTCGCACGTGTAGAGATAGACAATGGGTCCATAACAGAGGGATCACAACGAACAACGAGTGCACTTAAGGCACAAACAACAGGACAATCAATTAAAAAAGTCCCAAAAGCCTCTGAAAGCCCGGCTCTAATACCATGTTAAAGCATCCAACTCAAAACCAATTGGCTATAAGTAGAGTGGCCACCCAGGCTCATATACTAGTTTTGGAGGTTATAATTAACCAATGTGGAACAAGATCTAATAGAAACCAACGCCAACATGTAAACCGAGCTATCCTAGGCAAGCAAACTTAATGTCATATAGTTCTCCCATTGATAGTCTACCAAAATGCAGAAAAACTAGCTTCAAATCCTGCTACAATTGTTTTCCAACCTTGATGGCTCGGAAATGTACACGTGCTATTAGGTAACATTTAACAGGGAACAAATCTCTTATACGCAGCCCTGACGATGATTGCAACAGCCAACCGTAAACATGGGATCAAGCTGAATGCTTCAACAAAAGTTCTCGGAGCGAAACGCTAATAACTACAGAAGATTAAAAAAGTTCAGTTATTTTGTAACTTAAAACAGCTCTTACAGACCTTGAGACTACCAACAATAGATTTGGTATCCGCAACTGGTGGCAGATTATACTCTGCGAGAAGAGGCAGCACAGATGACACAAAAACTGATCTTTCTTCTTCTGCAGCCTAAAAGAAGCGAAGGCCATCCTCAAACATCATTCAGCAATATAAGAAAATGAAAAGCACAAGTCTAATTTGTTCTCTTAACACCGTTCACACTTCACACCATGCCACTACAATGTTTCTATTTGGAATAATGCAAGTTTAGCTTAGCCCATAACATATTCTAGGAATTCTCCTCTTTTAATAGTCCTTTTCATTTTGAGGTGGGGTGTTCATGGAAATGGCATTGATGAAATTGATGAGATGGTTATAAGGACAATGTATATGTGCTTAACATTGACGAGCCGAAATAATTCATAAAAGAACTGAAGGAGCATAAGGGGAAGGATGAATTGAAAATATAGGTGCATCATCTCTCATATCTTGACAACTTGATAGCATAATCCAAAGATAGCTACATCAAATTACCAATACCCTCACATATCATTTTGCATGACTAACTCAACACTAGTGAACTCAAGGAAGTTTAAAACCTGAAACAGTTCTGTCAACATGTCAGATGAAAATCGACCACTTTCGGTTTCAAAGAAGAGGCAAAATTACATGAGCAGGGAAACATAAACTAGATCTGGCAAAAGATACCTGCAAGGCATATGTCAGACGGATATTCTCCTCAATTATGTCTTGTCTGTAGGAGATGGCTTTAGATGCCGCATCAACAAGGTCTTGCTGCTGCTGATCAAATGCCTAATGGTTCATTTAAGATTTCCATTAGTTGTACGAAAAGGCATGTAGAGAGAGGAAAGGAGGAAGTTGTAAAATGTATTATAGAAAGGAGCATGCCGATAATACTGCATACCATACGCATATAAGCAATGCGCTTTTCGAGAATATATTTCTCGTTCCTTATTTGTGCCTCCTGTAAACAGTTGTCATTTTAGAAGTGGAAGTAAGAACAGACAAGGAACGAAGTTGACAACGTGTGAAGATCAGAGCCTTTCACCTTGATTGAATAGTCGCCAAGATGTCTTCGCAACTGCAAAATCTCTTCTTCATGTTCCCGTATCTTATCAAAAAGATCCTAGAAGCATATTTATATTCATCAAAAAGAGGCATGAAGTTCATAAAGATAGAATTACGTTCACTAAAATAAACCTCAATCAGTATGACAAATTAAAAAATTCCCAGAGAGTACCTGCTTCCAAAGGCTAGAATTGTCAACTTCAGCCATGGGCATCAGCCCATGTCCAGATAAATTTAACTGTGGATTCAGCTGATGCCTAAAAACATAACTACAATGTCATTTGCAGTTTCATACACTACCCGCTGCAATAATCACCGAAAATTCAACTCACAGTCCATTTTATTTGAGTATGTTTTCTACATAAGATGCTACATACGTGCTGGGGGAAAAGGGTGTCGTAGATGGTGAAGAAAATTGAGATAATCCAGCACTATCTACCGTTCTCTGACCACCAGACAGCACTTTCACAGTCCCATCGATGTTTCTACTATTTAAGTGGCTTTCAGAACGAGCTTGTATGGACCGATTCTCATTATTTTGCCTTATATGTTGTTGAACCGAGGCCTCAGAATGATCATTTAGAAAAGTGTCGCCAGTGCCTCCAACCCCACCTCCTTCATTTACCACAGCAGAGTCTACTAGATGACCCCTGTGTGGCCCTTGAAAATGCCCATCCAAATGATCAATTAGACTAGGTCTTCGGCCTGTTGAGTTATCAGCTTTCTGCTAGAAAGTTCAGATTTTCAGATATTGAGTAACAAATGGTTAGTTGCATATGCAAAGGCCTAATTTTCAAAGGTACATGTCAAACAGAGACAAGAACCAACATTGGCATTATTGTACAGCATTAATCCTTTACTACATTGGGAACACAAAGCCCACTTCTGACACCATATTCACTGTAAGAAACTTTTTCTTTTGCTCGGCTTCACCGTAAGAAACTTTCCAAACATTAGGTAGGACACTACGATGGCTGGTTTACAGAAGTCGCGAACATGCAATGTAGTTGGGCTTTAAAATAATAAGACCGAAAGAATTGTAGGGATTGACTTGAAGTGAGAATTTAACAAGAGAAAGAAAAATAATTATAAAGGGAATCGTCAAACATTGGCAAAAATCTATGCGTGCCCAAAACTGCATCTTGTGATTTTCTCCTCTCTTTCTCCTCAAACCAAACAATGGAAGAGATTTTTTTCTTCTCTCTTCTTTTCCCCTCTTTTCCACAAGTTCCAAACAAAGTGTAAAATTACCGGAATGAGCAGAATTGACATTTCAAATTTAGAAATTTACAACATGCAATAGGAAACCTTAATTTGCCCTAAATTAAGCAAAGTGACTAATATAATAAGTACGGTGCAGCAAGGAGTTAGGCCTGGTGATCTCAATGTGCCAAGTACGAAGGGAAGTAGAAGATGTCTTCAATGCAAAAATTAGTGGGTCAAAGTTACTGTCATCTTTTCCTCGGCAGATTTCTGACATAACTCTCATTAAGTGACACCTTGTAACTTGGCCTTGGACATCCCCTAGCATACAAGGTTTGCTGTTCGATTATATTCCTATAAATTAATACCCAAATCAAGTTAAGCCTTGTAAAGCCACAAAACTCCGAGGTTTGAACGACAATAATGTTATCATATCCAAGCTCTGAGATCGCACCACAGCTGCAGGCTTTGTATAGGGAAATTGATGATGCAATCCAGACTCTATGCAAGTGACTATGCTTGCAATAATTTGTAACAGGTGCAGATTGATTTGCAATGACTACAGAAAACGGATATGGCTTTAAAGCGAAGGAGACAGCAAATACTAAACGTCACTTCCAGCTTGGTTAGGTATAAGGTCTGCGGACCCAAGGTTTATGAATGGCCTTGTGTCAAGATTCTTAGGACACGCAAGGACGGACAAGTTATGGAAGTTATTGGGAGTTACACTGAAAACCTTCCCTATGTTGCTGACTTCCCATTGAGAAGATAAAAAATGAAGCTCATGAGACCTGCTAGTTTGACTACTCGTCTCTAGTAACAAAGAGAAAATTTGCCACAGTTCCCTCACCATATGTTAGAAGACTTGCAGTGCGCCCCCTCCCAAAGAGGAGAGATTCAGGGTGTTCCAATTCTTGCTAATCAACAATTGTTAGTAACAGTTGGAATGAATGTACCATCTCCAGATGGGACTTCCAAAAGGTTTATGATTAAGTTGATTGCTCACTTGAAGAATTCAGACAGGAAATGCTTTGACGTCCTACGGAGGCGGTGGATTCTGAGTTATGTTTAACTTCCTTTGAAACTCCTGATATTTCAATTTATATTCAACAAGAGTGCAAAGGCACTCTGGGTTATGTAATTCCTAACTGATAAGATCAAACAAAGCCTTTAGGATAGACAAGGACAAGAACTGAAATTTTGATCATATGACAAACAATTAAGGTGTCAAGTCTTACATCATTGTGTTATTCAGGTTCTACTGATGGGGGTGCATGGAGAGCCTTCAAAGTAAAACCCAGCTGGAGGATTTTGGGAACACTAAATCAAAAAATCTCGAAGAGGTCAATTCAGATAAGACCAACACGCATAGTACTATATGTTATTGTTTAGCTATTTATCTTGCTTGGCCCCCATCTAGCAAACTAATAAGCTATATCAGGCAGCCCAACCTGAGGCAAATCATTCTATGTATTATTTCAAAATACGTGGTAACGCGAGTTTTGGCGCACTCGCTATGTTGTGGTCTGTCTTGATGGAAATTTTGGTATGAAAGAAAAATACTAGTGTTTCATATGTCTCCTACGAAATGGAAAACATTTCAGCTATTTGATGGGAACAACTAAACAAATCATGACAAACTCTTAAAGCCATGAGAGAAAACCTATGTCTTCTGAATCAGAGTGTTCCACATATTGTTGCATAAGCTGCCACCAAGGTTGTCATATTCTAAGGAAGTATTGATTGGATCAATCTCAATGAAAGCAATTCTACGTACACTACTAGAAGACCCATCAATATGCATACCGGTAAATATGTGCATGTACAGAAATGTACACTCTAGTTCGCAAAACAAAATTAATGATGACATAGAGTTTGCTTTTGAAGTTCATGGAACTGAAACAAGGCATACATCTTTTCTGGAAAGGATGTTACAACATACATATTTCTCAAGTTCCTGACGCAATATCTGATGTTCAGTCCTTAAAATAGCATTCTCCTCCGCCTGGAAAAGCCACACGAGACAAAATGAGCACTCTGTCTTAACACATGGTATTTTTAATCATATTGACGCATACATATTCAAGCCACTGACAATACCATATATCATTACAGATAAACAACAAATAGAAACATAGTTGGCCCATTAACATGCATATAATGTAGCAGTCAGTTAACTTGGACATCTCTCTACCATACTCCCAAGTCAGAGAGAGGTAAATCTAGACGAGATGTGCGAGGAATGGTCTAATCAACAGCAGTTAATTTAACTAAATAAATGTTTTCTAACAGAGTGAAACTCGTGGAGAAGAACCATTCAGGGGAAGACGCATACACAAACACTAAATTCAGCCATGGAAGCATGATGGGAATGTCAAGTGCATGCATCAGAGGAAGAAGAAAAGACAGTTAACATATGTAGTTTCTGACTTCAACCAGGAAATAATATTGCTGCCCTCAAAAAGTATCATGTAATAAAAGCTTCACGTACTCACGGTTTACTATTTACTCCCCCCGTCCCACTTTAAATGTCCCTTACGGAAATCCGTGCAATTTATTTTTACATATTATTATTTCTTATTTTCTTACACCAAATTAAGGTACTCAATACCAAATTAAAGTACTCATTGAGTACCTTAATTTGGTGTAAGAAAATAAAAAATAATAATTCGTAGAAATATTTTTGGGGGGGGTTTGAAAATGCACGGATTCCTGTAGGGGACATTTAAAGTGGGATGGCGGGAGTAGTTTTTAGCCTTATTCAGCTAACAAATTGTTCCACTTCAAGTGGTCCGCGCACCTAAATTCCTCTCAATGAAAGATAGGATCAGAGCACTTCTTTTGTTGATCACACAACAAAACATGTCTTGGACTCAATTGCAAATGCTTTTTTTCTTCATTAAGGTTAAGAGAACAGGAGGACAAAGAAAACCACTTTGCTCTAAGCAATATTCTATGGTCTTTCAACTAGAAGGAATTAAACTGTGCTTACATGACTTATTTATACACTAAATGCCAGTAAACAGCCCCTAAACATATAAACCTACCCACAAACAGGGCACTTAACCGCAAACAAGCAGCACTTAGGAATCGGACTACAGCAACCAGCAAGTCAAACTTGGGGTGTAAAAGCTGATTTCCATGGTGTTTATATTGCTACATCACTATATGCTATAACAGAATCCACATAAGATAAAAGATTGATCACTTATCAAAAACAAGTAAAATTCGGGTATCTGCATCACACTAAGAAGCACAGACACTTCTAAGAAGGTGTACAATCAATATCGATCAATGTCTAGCAAGCATCCAAACATGTTCCATTAGTTTTTTAATCTTGAAATATATTGAAGAAAGAGGTATTAACGGAATGATATCCATAAGCAAACAAATAATAGGCAAACTTTAAAAGTCTATCAAAGGACCTCCAAGCCATCCAATGGCGCAGACTCCTTTTGCGCCAAATAAGCCACATCAATCAAAGGAATCATAGCCCAAATTCTTCTCCTTCTCCTCCAAACCGTAGTCCCTCTCCAACAAAGAAGTTCTAAAACTCCCCATGGACATATGATGGAAGTGTTCACTTGAACATCCTCAACTGGAAAGTAACACTAGGAAAACATGATATAGCAGTTTCATATTTGTGGTCATACATATATATTGACTAACCTGAAAAACAATGAGCAATCTAATACTTCAATACTGGAACTCAAATGATAAATTAATATCTGAAACCACTTCGTTACTCCAAATACCAAATTAACTTCAGCTCAATCCATTGTACCCACAAACAATTATCTTGGAACCCTTTGTATTATTCTCTAATTAGGTAATACACTTGCCAATTCATCCTGCTTGAATGCCTATACTCTTATTAATTAAATAGAAGGCAACAAGGTTCTTTCCCCTTTTTGCAACCAATGCGGCACTAAATGGGAGATCAATGAAATAATTGTCATGTTACGAAATTGAAAGTGGCATACGTGCACCACAATTAAAAATTCAATAACTCGCCAAACATAATTATAAACATTTATGTCTTTGCCATTTGTTGTCCAAACCATAATATTACTATATCACGTTCATCTTTGTTAAGGATTTCTTATGAGGTTGACCGAATACAAGTTGATTTTCTGGAGGTGCCATTGAAATTTGAATGGATAAGGAGATGATGGCGTGAAACTAACAATGACACAACTGTGAACACCTACCATTTAAATAAAATAAAATCATGAAATATGCATCTTCTGTCGTGTCTATGTATGTGAATCCAACACTTAGATATGTACCAACACAACACCCGCACCCAAGTGCATTGAAGATAGAGCCAAGTTTCTAACCAATCCTACCTCAAAGAACTTTGCATGAGTATCTATAGGACCAAAACTAAGCGAGGCCCAAAAAATTGTTGAACACTGATGATCTTCGAAAATAAAATTTAATGCTTTTCTCCCGGATATTTTGAGGTAATAGATATATATTGTTTTATACAAAAATTTACCTGCCGGGGGGGGGGGGGGGGGGTTGCGGGTGTTCCTTAACTAATCTATCAAAAAATAAAAGAGTAACAGCAATTTTCTGCAAAGCTCTCTTAACAGATAACTTGGTTCATCAGTTCGGACAATGGTTACTCTTCAAAATGCATACCAACGTAGTGGAAAACTCAGAATCCGCAACAATTAAAATCCAGGATGAGCAATTATTACAGGAGATAATACTGACTCGAGGCAAAAAGGGGCCAATAGTTAGCATTTCAAGGAATGTGAACATGGAGGAGGTATATGATCACATATACCGGATATTCTATGCTTTCCTCTCATCACAAGTGCAAGGATTGGATCTAAGAAAGTTGTTCAATACTTTTTCTTGGCTAAAGTCCAGCCAGAAAATTGAAACTCTTGACAAAAATATCAACCCATTATACCTACCAATAACCGTATTCAATCCAAGCAGGCAAAAGAGTTCTATGAACATCACTACAATATCATCCAATACACCGGGGGAAATATTTAACCAATTCCAAACCTAGATTTCAAATAGTTTCAAGCCACCATCCTTAAACACAATATATGGGAAATTGAGAAGAAATTTAGAAGTTAAACCCCACCAATAATACACGGTAGATATTCCAGTGTGTTAAGAACGACCACCCACTGGAAACTAACTTGAGAACAAGCAGTGCGCGTATATTCAGATTATTTGTCAAATATAACAGAAAAAGGTAAGAAAATGATGTACGACCTGTTGTTTGATAGTGACCTCAGCAGCTTCGACAGCTTTAATGACCTGAAACAAGCCATCATTGTTGTTGTTGTTGCCGTTGTCATTGCTGTAGGTTAAGTTGGAGTTGGGAGGACCGTTGTTACAACTACTCAAAGCTAAACCACCAAATTTATGTGCCAAATTAGCTCCTCCGTCCATGCCACCATTGCCATCCATCTTTGCTGTCCAGGTTTCCAGGGATTTTGATCCTGAACCACTACGTCAATGACGAGATGATAATCGATGGTGAGTCACAGTCCTCCCGTGTAGCCAGAAATGAAATGAAAAAGATGGGGGTGACGATTATCGATCAACTCTTTTCCCCAAGCTACCATCTGCAGAATCGAAGACATACACATAAATGTTGGGATTTGCTGTAGAACACCTACAAAACCTACAGAGAGATACGAATTAAGATGAAAATGTACTTCTCCTACGTATACAACAATAGTGAAAATGAACATTGTGACTATACACCATTAAAAGTTGTAAAAATTAACGGAAGAATACATAATGATTTGAAGTATGACAAATACTTAACCCAAATTATAAGTTCGTGCAACTTTTAAGGGGCATTTGGCTAGAGGTGGCGAATTACGTGTATGCAGCATAGATGGCAATTATGCTTGGGAAAAACCAAAGGTGCATATGGAGACTGACATAAGTAGGAAAGGATGAAAATGAAGGAGCATTCCACATCCTAGAGATAATAGTAACAGAGGTGCCAGTGGGCACCAGCCAAGGACAAAAGCAGCATAAAATAGTACAAAAAGAGAAGTGAATCTCTACAACATCTCAACCCTCATAAAGGCTAAAATACCAATAAATAAACAAAAAAAAAATGCTTGCCAATCCAATACTCTAATCAACCCCAAGGGCAGCCAACATAAATCCCCTCCGCTTACCCCACTCTTATCCAACCCTTTTTTTCACTAACCACTTTCTAACTCACTCACAATCGATCTTTGCTTCTTCCACATAGCCTGCATAACACCTCTCTTTGGCCTATTTTTTTGCTCAATTACCATTACAGCTTCAATGCCTCCTTCTCAAACTCCTCACAAGGAATCCGAAAATTTCGGTAACTAAATTAAACAATTACACCAGTACGCCTTAGTTCCATCACTCAAGTCACAAGCTAAGGAGCAACACGCATATCAGCCTCAGGTACCAGTATCCAGGACGTCGGGGACATAGATATGTCCGGACACATCCCAGACATGTGTCCCGAACGCCTTTGACTGTGTCTGGTGACAAATGGTGTGTCGTTGACCGTGTCCCATTATTTTAACTTTTTTTCAGGACACGTGAGGGACACGCCGGTGAGAATTCTCTGACACAAAGGAGGAGGGAGGAGGGAGAGAGGAGAGGGGAGACGGAGACGGAGACAGAGAGAGAGAGCAAGATCGAGAGAGAGAGAGAGAGAGAGAGAGAGATAGAGAGAGAGAGAGAGAGAGAAAGCTGATGCGCCGACGATGAGAATCTGTCCAGCAGCGATCACTGCTCTGCTGATGCTACTGTTTGTTTTAGTATCAGGTCTAGGGCTGATAGGTTGGGGCATCTATTCTTGGGTTGGGCCACTCTCCTTCTATCTCTTATGGGCTCTATTCTTTTATTATATGGTTTAGACTTTGGCCATCTTTATTAGTTAAATTGGATCAGAACTTCTTTTATTAAGGCTTTCTATGTCAAAACAAAAAAGAACTAACTGTTGAAAGAAAAAGATATAAAAAATTAAAATTTTGTATAACATATATTTATTTATATAAAATATATTAAAATTATCTATGAGTATTTTATTCTACATATCCCAACCCATCCGTGTCCTAATTTTCAGAGAAATTATGTATCTGCGTGTCCATGTCGTGCCGTGTCCGTGCTTCTAAGGTCACAAGTGTACAAACTGAAGTATGTTCTATAAGATTCAACCCTACCAATCTAACTATCTCCTCTAGCTGGTGATTTGTCTTCTGGTACCACCAGCTCTCCACACCAAATCATCACTAAAGATGAAACCGACATGAACCAAACTTCCCCCATGCCCTACAACCTGGTTCCTATCAAAGTTTTAGAGTCATTGCCCAGTCAAAATTCTCCAAACATTGTCACCTTCAGACAATACTAAATTAGCTTTGACCCTAGTACCCAGGCAATTTACAAACTATCCTAGGAATATTGAAGCGTGATGGCAGTTAACGATCGCCGATTGAGCAAATAAATCAATTCTAGTTAACGAAAGAAAACACCCGCTACAGATTGGAGACGTCCTAACGGTTAACCGTTATCTTGGAAACAAGTTCTCCTAAGTCAAGGTAGATACTATGTTCCCTGTCATCCCCTAGATAATAAGTATTTTGGTTAAAGAATAAAGAGATAATTAAGTGAAAATAGTACGACATGGATGATAAAAGCATAGGTAATGGAACATCAAAAAATGGGTCATGCTAATAGAATGCAATATCCTCATATGCAACTCCATCAAGCTTCCTTGACAGCAATGATATGGGATGCACTCTTAAGCCTATAGATAAAGGAAGGTAGAACAAGCCATAGTGGGAGGGAGGCCATAGTCCCACCAGATACCACAGTTCACGGTCAAGCCAATGACCTTCACCTCCTGCAGGTTTTAAGGGACGTTTGGCTAGAGGCGGCAAAGTACGTGTATGCAGCATAGATTGCAATTAAGCTTGGGAAAAGACAAAGGTGCATATGTTGACCTGACATAAGTAGGAAAGGATGAAAACGAAGGAGCATTTCATACATCATTAAAATTACACCATCATATAATTTTTCTCTTTATTTTCTTCTTATAGGGGAGCGTGGGCAAACGAACAGGGCATGACTTTAAAACAATATGATTGGGTACTACTAGAGATAACAGTAAGAGAGGTGTAAGGGGGCAACAGCCAAGGACAAAAGCAGCATAAAATAGTACAAAGAGAGAAGTGAATCTCTACAACATCTCAAACATCATAAAGGCCAAAATACCAATAAAGAAACAAAAAAAATGCTAGCCAATCCAATACTCTAATCAACCCCAAGGGCAGCCAACATAAATCCCCTCCACTTACCCCTCTTATCCAACATTTTTTTCACTAACCACTTTTTAACTCACTCGCAATCAATCTTTGCTTCTCCCACATAACCTGCATAACACCTCTCTTCGGCCTCTTTTTTTGCTCCAATTACCATTCCAGCATCGATGCCTCCTCTTCAAACTCCTCACAAGGAATCCGAAAATTTCGATAACTACTTTAAGCGAAAAGTCACAAGTGTACAAACTGAAGTATGTTCCATAGCATTCAATCCTAACAATCTACCTATCTCTTCTGGCCGGTGATATCTCTTCTGGTACCACCAGCTCTCCACACCTAATCATCACTAAAGATGCAACCAACATGAACCAAACTTCCCCCATGCCCTACAACCTGGTTCCGATCAACGCTTTAGAGTCACTACCCCGTCAAAAATCTTCAAACATTGTCACCTTCAGACAATACTAAATTAGCTTTGACCCTAGTACCTTGGCAATTTACAAACTGCCCTAGGAATTGAAGCGTGATGGCAGTTAACGATCGCTGATTAAGGAAAGAGAACGAATCTAGTTAACCAAAGAAAGCACCCGCTACAGATTGGAGATGTCCTAACGGTTAACCTTTATCTCGGAATCAAGTTCTCCCAAATCAAGGTAGATGCTATGTTCCCCGTCATCCCGTAGATAACAAGTATTTTGGTTAAAGAATAAAGAGATAATTAAGTAAAAACAGCATGACATAGATGATAAAAGCATAGGTAATAGAACATCATAAAATGGGTCATGCTAATAGTGTGCTAGTAAGTTTTAGCAGTGTTCTAAAAGTTGGTCTAGGTGGGGGTCCAATGCATAGATTAAAATCAACCTAGGCGCGTGCGATTTGTCAGCTGCTAGGCGTTAGGCGCCCCTCTTCCGCCCGACTAGCACCTAACAATTTTTAGAACACTGATTTTTAGTAATGAAGTAACTATTTATCCCGTAGATAAAATGTATTTTGGTTAAAGAAAAAAGAGCTAATTAAGTAAAAACAGCACGACATGGATGATAAAAAGCATAGATAATAGAACATCATAAAATAAAATAGGTCATGCTAATAGTGTACTTATTTTCAGCAATGAAGAAACAATTTATCCACGGAGATAAATACACAGAAAACTACAAGTGAAACCATCGCATCCGTACAGCAAAAGACGTGCCGGGTACGATGGAGTATTAAGGAACGGTGTCGGAAAACCATGGGTACGGCCGAATCAAGGTTCTGTTCATGTGTTTACCTGAATCGATGGTACTAGGTCGAGGATGGGTCTGGAAAAATGGTGATTAGATTGACGATGGAGATGCTGAATCGAGGCTTGAAAGTTCGATGATCGAGAGACGAATAATCACCTGTCTTCTTCGCAGATCTCTCTCTCTCTCTCTCTCTCTCTCTCTCTCTCTCCGCCCCCTACGAATCAACGTTCCCCATCGTGTCTGTGAATCGAGTGCCGCTAGGAATTTTACTTCGTTGCCCGGCGGTAGGGTTGTTCAAAGAAACTTTGAAGTGGGAAATACTCCTATCAAAATCGTCCAAGTCAACAAAACAACCCAAAAATACCGTCGCTGGAAGTTTTAAGATTGTTGACCGTTTTGACCTTGCTTAAGGTTTAGTCAATTCATGAGGACAACAGTATAAAGTAACAATTAAAGGTAATCATGTAACAATGCAGTAATTATTATTTGGATATCAAATTCTAAAAAATATGGAGTACCTATAAAACTAATATAAAAAAAAGCAACATAAAAAAAAGCAACAATTAAAGGTAATCATGTAACAATGCAGTAATTATTATTTCAAAAATGATACAGGTACAGAAATTTTGGGACCGAATCCGGACCGACGGCCGCCGGCGAGCCATCTCCGGCCACCGGACGGCCGATCCGAGCCGTCCAAACATATACACATACGAAAAGGGGTGCTCCGATCAAGCACCCTACACACCTCGGATGACGTTGATTCCCGCGTGGGGCCCCTCGGTTTTTTTTTTTAGAATTTTTGGACGGCTCGGATCGGCCGTCCGGTGGCCGGAGATGGCTCGCCGGCGGCCGTCGGTCCGGATTCGGTCCCAAAATTTCTGTACCTGTAGTGTTACTCTTATTATTTGGATATCAAATTCTAAAAAATATGGAGTACCTATAAAACTAATATAAAAAAAATCAAATATATTATGTAGATCGTATTGTGTTGCAATGTGGGCCACACTTATATAAATGTAGTTCACGTACTTTGTATTTTGACGTTTTTCTTAGTTTGTTTTTACTGAATTGTCGCAAAAATTGAGGTAGCCCATATTTTAAGATTCCTTTCATATGAACAATTTTTTAAGAAAATCTTACAAGTTCGAGCAATTTGAACCACTTAGCTAGACACCAAAAATTGGGCAAAATTTGCGATATACGTAAAAGTTCAAAATTGTGAACTTTAGAGAAGCAAAGTACCTGAATTCTCTTGAAAAAAGAACATATTTGAAGTTTCTAATTTTGAAGTTTCTAATTTCAATAGTACAAGCATTCATCCGCATAGGATGGACAAAAAAGAGACTATCTTTATTTATTTATTTACATAAAGGTTCACAATGGTATATTTAAATTTTGATAACGCAATTTGAAAGTCATTTTGTTTAATCTTTAGAAAGAAGAAGAGGTTAGACTAATTTATACCTTTTTATGTTCTTATTGTATTTAAAAGTTTAAGACATATCATATCCTTACATACAGAAATTTTTTTTGTGAGAATCTTAAGTGCGGACCTCCTCATTTCTCTTATTTTCCGATCGAATTTTGATGATCTGAATCGCTCAATATGATCAAAACGTGATATTAAGATTACCCACGAGAAATCAACAAAAAAATGACCAGAAAGGGTTTGATTTGAACAGTTTTTTTAACAGTTCAATAAATCTACATTATTATTTTTTGTATAGAGTCAAAAAATACAATTAAAAAATATAATAAAGAGAGAAAATATATTAGAGAGAATGATGTGTGAGATGCGTGGATAAGTTTAATTACACCATAGCTAATTACATAGTAAGTTTTCAAAATTATTGAGATATTTAGTTTAGCGTCAAGAAATAAAAGAATTTAAGCACTAAAATACTTAATTCTTTATTCAAATATTACATGTCTTTTCGTATTGAACTTTCATTTAAAAACGGAGGGAGTATGATATTTTTCCAGCCATATATACACTGTACATAGTGCACACATTGTAAATTACCTTCTAGAAACGAGCAATATGATTTTAAAAAAAAATACAACATCATAATATAAAAATTTTGATTATATGTCAAAAAATTTCACAAATTTATACCTAATCTTCACGTATTTGCAAATTAACATTTTATTAGACGTTCACAAAATTAATAATTTAGAATGATTATAATTTTCTAAGATCTGTAACTAGTGACCCGTGGTTTATTTTATTTTCTAAAAATAAACCCTAGTCCGATTAGGCCTAGTTTGTGATTACGAGAAAAACTGGGTTTGTTTGGTACCTATAAAAAAGAAATACTAGTAAAAGAAAAGGAAAAATAATTTAATGTCCTCTTCCTTTGTTTGATTTGAGGAAAAAAAGAAGAAAAAGAGAAGAAAAAATCAAACAAATGAAGTACTTATGAACAAATATTTTCCTCCTAGATTTTCCTCAACCTTTCCTATACTTAACTTTCCTTTCCTTTCCTTTCCATTGCATAGGTACCAAACAGGGCGTGAACTCTCCATCTGCAATTCCATTATCACGCTTCTCGCTCTGGTTGTCCAACTAGAACTAGGGATACACAGCAGCACATCAACTCTCTCTCTCTCTCTCTCTCTCTCTCTCTGGGATACACAGCAGCACATCAACTCTCTCTCTCTCTCTCTCTCTCTCTCTCTCTGCTCCATCAATGGCTACATCGACCGCGCCGAAAGAGGAAAACTCCACCACCACCACCAACGACGCTTCACCGGCTCCTCAACTACCACCACCTCTCACTGCTGCCACGGACTCGTCTCCCGAGGAAATCGACGAACCGAAGAGCCTCGGAGACTCTCCAACGACCGGAGACGCGGCGGCTGATCCAATGGCCGTGAAAAACAACGGCGCCAACAACGACGACGTTACAGTTTCCTATACCCAGAAGAAGATGCGAAGAGCGGAGCGGTTCGGAGTGCCTGTGCAGATCTCGGAGGAAGAGAAGCGGAATACTCGAGCAGAAAGGTATAATAATTTTCTCCCTTTGTTGGAGGTGCAGTTCCGCTATATTATTGGGCTGCTGGCTAATGACAATAGTTTAAGTTGTTTCTGCTAAATGGTATTTTAGTTGATTATGCGAGGAGAATGACCTGCCCAGAAATCTGTAAAAACATTGGTTTTAGTCCATTAAGTTTAGCAGAAACCCCCCGTAATTATCTTAAGGTACGGTTATGGGATTGGGTTTGTGTTCTGTTATTCTGTTTCAATTGATAGGATTAGGGTTTGGGTTTGGGCTTAATCCACGAACAAAAGGAACTAGTCCTTGCGCAGTCTCACAAACCAGAGCACTTCGTGGAGAAATTAACACCAAAAACAGCTACTAACCCCACAACATCTAGGAAAAGAGAAAGAGGTTCCTATGAATTCTCCCGGCTGCAGAAATGGATAGATTGCGGGAAGAGGCTTTATTCCCTCTCCGAGAATCATGCATACCCAAATGTCCTCCTTGAGAAGGCACTGCAAAGAAGACAGTCCATAATCTGGTGCTGAAAAACCCTCCCGTTTCTTTCCTTCCAAAGCCAGTAAATTGTTGCTCCAAGGACAATGTGAGCCATCGAGTTACCACCTCTGAATTGCCTTGCCCAACTCAAAATCCCAGACAGATCCACTGGATCATTGGTAATCCCATTTCACTCTAGGACAAGAAAAGATGGGAGTGGGATTTATTTTCCCCAAGGCAGAGATTACATCCAAGATGAAAGTCTAGCTTATGAGTTTTTCTTGTTTTAGTACATCTATCCAGTTTCTTTTAATATCAGCACATTTTGAGTAACTGTTACTAATAAGACCACATATTCTTTCCTTGACTCAAACTTTATTTGAATGAAGTAAAAAGTTGAGTAAAAACTTTATTTGATGTGAACCACCCCAATGTGAAAACTCAAATGTATTCATGAATTTCAGTCTTTTCAGAAAAAGCATCATTATGGCTTATGGGATACTTGCGAATATCGAAGGCACAATGACCTTGAAAAGTTTGAGTAAGGATTGGCTCCCTTGATTTTTGTAAAACTCAATTTGATGTGGGTTTGAGTCAAGGAGGATGCAGTTTTGAGGAGTTTTTTTTCACCCAATTTGGAGTTTGTGGAGATTTGAATAAGGGCTAGGATGCCCTCAGTGTAGACCCTGTGTATTACCCCATTCTGTCACTAAATTTTTACTTTCATTAGTCATGGTGTTTATCTTGATAGACAATTTACAGCTTCTATAGCTCATTTATCTAATCTTCTCATATAATGAATGTCTTGTCTTTCCATAGGCTTTTTATGGTTCTTAAACTCTGGGGGAAGTTCAAAAGATACACATACAGCCAACGTAACCGACTTATCTCATTGTTTGTTATACCCTAGAACTTTATGCATCGGAAGGTTACTCTCGAAACATGGTACTTATTCATTCCAAGCCAATGAATCGAACATGCTAAAGTGATCTCAAAAAACGTTTCCTTAGAGCATCTCCAACCTTAGCTTCGAATGTGGGGATTCCAAACTTTTTTGAAGGCCCAAGTGGCAATTTGACATTTTTGAATTGGGCATCTCTAAAATACCCACTCCAATCACTATGCCAGATTTCTTATTCAGGCAAGTTTTCACATTAATTTTAAGTTTTGGGGAGTAAAATAATCCAAGAAACATTTGACATCAGATGTCAAATTTGTCATGAGAGAGGAGATATCAAACGATACCTTGACAATTGACATCTTGGTTGGAGTTGGCTCAAATGCCAATTCATCCACTTGGCATGCCATGTCCACTTTGACATCCTTAGTTGTAGATGCTCTTAGTAGTGAAATCACTCGTCTTGACGTTTCCCATATATATTCAAGTTACTTAAAATATTTGTGGTGGCAGGGATGTTCACTGATAGTTATGACATCATCATTAGAATGTCAATTGGCAATGTTTTGTTTTGTCCATGTTCAAACCTTTGTTACATAGATCCCTGATTTTGTGGGAAGTATGGGTGTCGACACAACGCGACATGGGTACGGGTCTCGGATACACAAGGGATTCGCCCAAATGCATCCAGACATGGCTAGTTTTGCAGAAGAAGATGATAATGAGGTGTGTAGGGTATGGATTGTGTATGGTATTTACGGTATTGAAGAAGTGTGATGTGTGTACAGTATAGTTAACTGATTTTGGTGCTAGTTTTAGATGCGTGTACGCCTGTACGGTATCAATTAAAGCTTAAGGATTTTGATCGTATAGAAATCAAGAAGGTAGATGCTGAAGGGTTTTAATTGTATGTTAAAGTTTAGACATTGGTTGGTTGACTAAATGCCTCAAGTTTTGCTTGTCATTGGTAATTTGATGACAAGTTTCAGTGTTGTGAAATGCACCTATGGCAGTGATTTTCTTCTAGTCCAAGCCATTGTCATTTTTATTTGGCAGCTGCTATCCACTGCTAAAGGAATTTTCTGTATTATAATTCTGCCTTTTAAGAATCAGTTCCAATTCTACTTCTGTGTACAGTTGAGCTTGTTAAAATGCGGGTCTGACTCGTTGCAGGTTTGGGACTGGGTCTGGGTCTGAGTCCGGTGTGCATGGATCAGATGCATTGATGAAATCAGAAGAACAAAAGAGAAAGGCTAGAGGGGAGAGGTTTGATTATCTGCATCCTTAATTATTTGATGAAGAAGTACCTTGTCATTGAATTTGTTACAACCTCTAATCACTTTTCTCTTTGTTTGTTCAAATAGTTTTTGATCGGTCATATTTTCATTTTAGGTTTGGGTCCGTGCAGTCTGTTTCTGCTGATGAGGAGGCGAAGAAGAAAGCCAGGCTTTCCAGGTTTACAGCAGCTGCCCCGATAGATCCTTTGGAAGAGGAAAAAAAGAAAGCAAGGGCATTAAGGTCAGCATCAATGCAACAATATTGGCTTCCCCACATACTATGTTAGGGGTTTGTTACGGTGTTTCTATAAGTCTATGTGATGCAATTTTGATGGTTGTTATTTCTGGTATACATTTAATGATGCGTTAAACATTGGTTTCCAGGTTTTCACAAGCTCCGTCTGGCTGTCCATCACAAGTAAATGGCAAAGCATATGATATTGAAACTTTAAGTCCTTGTGAATTGCTAGTTTAAAGAGCTCTTGATGCCAATGTACCCCTATTAGTTTGTTGCCTCGAGTAGTAATTTTCTGCTTTTGAACTTCAGAAAACAGCTATCACGGGCAAGGCTGGCGGGGAGACCTAAATGCCTTTGTTTTTCTGTTCATGGTAAGATCTGTGTGAAGAGGTTATCTTTAGTGATCAGAATTATCAATTATTGTCATGCTTCGTTAAATTGTCATGCTTTCTCCATGGAATGAATAGGTTTCTTTGGTGAGCTGTCTTAATTAATTTGCCGTCTCATATGGCATGGCGAGTTTTGTGTTTTGGCATGTTGACTCCCCATGGCTTATCTATGGTTATGTCTACTTTCTGACTATGAATTCTTGGATGCAGATCTTCCATTATCAGACACCCTCTCAAGGTGTATGGCAGCATGACGGAGCTTTTTTTTTTTCTCAGATGTATCTGTTCACCTGGTGAGGCCAGGATACTCAACACCTACTTCTCCTTAGTGTTAACCTATTTTAATGACTGACAAAAAGTATCAAAATTCTGAAATTATAGGCGTGGGAAAAATTTCTGCTCTCAGTTTCAGATATAGAACTGAGACTCTTCAGAAAGCACTGACTCCTAATTTTGGTTCTGTACAACTATCCTTATTTTCTTCCTCTATTATTAGCACGTGAGCAACCCCTCATATCTACGCGTAGTGATGTCATATACCGTGGGTTCGCTTGGTATCTGCAATAACATTTAACTTTGTGAGTCTAACATCATCTGATCCAAGAATTTGAGCGTCAAATTTGCTGCATAGTCAGTTCCATACTTGTAGAACAATCCTATTACCAGAAATCACAAAGCATACAACTGTGGTCTTTTCTTTTTTCCTTTTTTTCTTTCCGTCTCTATTTTTAGAGAACTGCAATCTTTTGGATTTGTAAGATTCAAGGCTATAGATAGCCAGAAATATGTAACAGTTTTTGGAGCAAAACATAAAGCAACTGGTTTTGTTTTGCTTTCTAACTCTAGATTGACAGCTTTTAGGAAGGTGCCGTTGATTTTTGGAACCATGCATATTGCCAGTGTTATTGATGCTTAGGTCGAGTTTATGTAATGCATTATTTGTTTTTATGTGCTGAGCTTGTGTGCTTACAAGTTCACTTCGTGTGTCACATTTTGTGGCACATGGTGTGAACATGTTGACTTTTGGATTCGTGGATCAGATGATAGTAACCTTGCATTTTTCAATTGGGTCAAAATTATTTTACTGCTGTTTTCATACTTGAGCACGCAGATATGAGGGGGATTTGGGGAAAGTTTGAGGGTAAAGTTGTCAGAGGATAGAATTTGAACTCATTCTTGTCCTTGGCTCTCACAAAAATTTCCCACAGCTATAATTTCAGAACTTATGGTATTCTTTCTTTGTCAATGGAATTGAATTGATGCTTAGGAGGTGTTTGTTGGTTAACCTTGATCTCAATTGTTGAATTGCCTGGCTATTCAATCGGATTTGTAACAATGAATTGAAGAATTTCGCAAGTTCAATTTTGGAACTTTTAGAAAAATAGAAAGGTCCCTGATTTCTGAATTTCCTAGTCATTGTTTGTTTTTCGGTTTCTTATGTGGTATAAATTTCTGAATTTCCTAGTCTTGTCTGTTATGTTTCTCTGATGTTCCTATTTTGTCAAACGTTCCTAGTTCTTGTTCCCTCACTTTTGGAAGTTTCATCGCTCCTTTGCTTGAAAAGAGTAACCAATAAGTTGAAGAAGAGTCATGGCTCATGGTATCAATAGCATCTTCACTGACTCTCTTGAAAAAAAAGAAAAAAAAGAAAGAAATGGCATCAACAGCATCTCGGTTTTGTATAGTTGGGACAAGAGAGATTGTAATCCATCGCTTGATCAATTTTTAGACTGGTTTGAGCTTTTCCACTCTTTGGAGAGTGTATAGGGCCTTTTTGTCTTGTGGCCTCTTTTTGTATTTGGGTGGCAATCCCTTTATATATATAATTATTTACTTATTAAAAAAAAATAGCATCTCGTTTAATTTATTTTCACCCCGTGTAAGTAGAATGATCTATAACATATTGTTTTTTATTCAATTCATTCTATCAGAAGCATTCAAAAAAAGCAAACCAGTTGTAAGATTTGAGCTACCAGGCTTAGAAGCTTTTGGGGAGTCTACAAGCGATTTGCCACCCTCGCCTCTGTCATCTTTACAAAATGACTAAAAGCCTTTTTAAGTGGAAGTAGAATTGCTAGGAAGTATAAACAAGGAGTAGCACCCTAGGGTTTATAGGGTTTCAAAGTTATTTTAACATTCGTAAGAACCTATTACAAGGTGGGAAAGGGAGGGAGAGGCTAGGTTCGAACCCATGATCTGGCACTTCTTTTTCTTTCCATCGTATCTGTTTCAACAAGAAGGAGATCAGGACAAGCAGAAGATAATAAAGGGTTTCCGGTCTATTCTTGCATCTCTTGGCATAGTGGTGATTCCAAGAAAAACTAGACGACTGGGATGTAATGAGCCTGAACTCCACACAAGAATAGAAATTATAGAATCCTTGTAAGTGCATAGAAATTATAGAATCCTCGTACGAGCACTTACAGTTTCCTCTATTTGTGCTCTGTTGCTAAAATTCATGTGGATAATGCACAGACGAATATGAGATGGAGGTCGATTCATAGTTTACAGTCTTGCAGCAATGAAAGGAGTCATCTGCCAACTAATTCTTCTTGTGTTGATCCAAGATTCAATGGCATAGACCTACAAGAACAAAAGGAGACATGGGAATCCTCACTCACTTAGAGGAAGCCTTAAATCTATGTAAAGATCTTTTGGAATAGAATAAAGAAGAAAAGTAGGGCTTGGAACTTTATATTTTGTTTCAAAGCGATGTTACAAGCTAAACATGCCAATGAGCATGCCAGTGCTCATGGTTAAATTTTGATTAATACTACCTCCGTTCCAAAAACATCGTTTAGTCCGCAAAACGAGAACTTAAAAAAATACATTTTTATCAAGAATTTTTTTTTTAAAAATTCACAAGTTACTAGATATCAATGAGTTATTTCAATTTATGCAAGAAATTTTGGAATTTACTGATAAAGGAACATTATTTGTAAGTTCTCGGGGACTGGATAATCATTATGGTATGGAGGGAGTTTCAAATCCTAATTCCTTTTACCAATCAGTAACGGTAAAATAAATTTGAATAGCTACTCTCGTGCATTTGCTTTCTAACCAAAATGTAGTGCAACAAACACAAATTGAGATAAGTTTGACATTGTCTTTTCACCTAAATACTGGAAAATCTTAACATGCAGAAGACCAGAGTCAATGTATACTGGAAAACTTCTCACCACTGGCAATCGAAAGGCTCCCCTTGCCCATTGGAATAAAAGAGCTGATATATTTTCCTTCTTCCTCTTCCCAAATGACCCAAGATATGGATGTTGTATTCTAGCTACTGGATGGAGGCTCAAGAACTGTTCATTAACTTATCATTCTCAATTGACAGGATCCACCAAATCAATCAACAAAGGGATTGGCAATATCGAGCTAGCCATTCACCAAAGTAGGTTCTTGGAGCTCAATTACAAAGAGCTTCCTCATCAAATTCATCCATCAAAACATATCCTTGGTCTCTCATAAAATAAAGCAATCTGTCTAACATTGCATAAATTTCTTCAGTTCTTTCATTTGTAACATCTTTGGCAATAAAGGTCTGTAACCCACCACTTGTTTCAATCCAACTACTACCAGGTATCTTCTTCAACCCAAGATTTTTCATCTTTTCCCTTACCTTTTCAGCCTCTTCCCATCTTCCAGCTCTCGAAAATAAATTAGCCATAATAATGTAATTCCCTGTATTTTCTGGCTCGATCTCAAACAAACGGTCACAAACAAACATCCCAAGTTCAACATCACCAAAAACCGAAGCCCCATTAAGCAAAGCACCCCAAACCTTAGCACTTGGCTCAATTGGCATTTTAGAAATGAATTCCACCGCCTCAGAGAGCTTTCCAGCTCTACTTAAAACTCCTACCATACAAGCATAGTGCTCCACTGTGGGCTGAATCCTGTATTTCACAAGCATTGCATCAAAGTTCTTCCAAGCTTCATCAACCACCCCAGAATGGGAACAAGCTGTCAATACTGCTGTAAATGTGACGGGATCTGGTTGAGTCCCATTATTCAGCATCTTTTCATGCAGATCCAATGCCGCATTCGCATCACCGTGTGCTGCATGTGCTGAGATTATAGCTGTCCAAACAATCACACTCCTATCTTTTGATTGATCAAACACTCTTTGTGCCCCGTAAAGGAACCCCAATTTTGCATAGGTATCGATAATTGCAGTGGTGACGTAAACATTCCTGTAAAAGCTGTTTCTAATGGCATATGCATGTATTTCTTTCCCACCTTTCAGATTAGAAAAATGGGATACAGAAAGAAGAATGCTTGAAAGTGTAACCGAGTTTGGCCTTAGTTCGGAGGATGGCATCTCTCGAAATAATTCTAGAGCTCCCTCAGGTCGATTGTTCTGTACCAGACCAGAAATAACAGCATTCCACACACTCAATGCTGGGCTTTTCATTTCTTGGAAAAGATCCAAAGCTTGCTCTACAAATCCATGAACCATGTACCCAGAGATAATGGCACCATACGTAACTTCATTCTTCTCACTCATGTTTTCAAGAAGTTCTCTTGCATAATCCAAGCTACCACATTTGGCATACAATGCAATAAGCGAATTGCAAATTGAAAGGTCCATTTCAATGTCATTAGCGACGATGAATTGATGAACATCCATTCCAAACAAAAGATCATTTGACTGCCCGCAAGCCTGCAAAACACTGAGCACTGTAACCCCATTTGGCCTTAAACCTTCCAAATCCAATATTTCTCTGTACAATCTCTTGCAATCTTCATAATACCCTTCTTGTGAATATGCAGCAATCATCGAATTCCATGTCACAATATCTTTCTCTGGCATTGCATCAAACAATTTCCTTGCTGAAGCAACATCATCACACCTCGAGTAGTACGTAACCAAAGGATTCATAGTGAAGACATCCGAATCAAACCCATTTTGCACGACAAAAGCATGGAACATTTTAGCCAGTTTTAAGTCCGGAAACAATGACGACAACGCCTTTAACACTGACGTTATTGTAAAATTATCTGGTTTTGTGAATCCTGAAGGAGAAGATAACCTGTTGGAAAACAACTTAAGTGTTTCGACATGCATGTCGTTGAAGGAATACCTGTTAGACATATAGATTGTAAGTATTCATACTTCCAGCTTCCAAGTCATTATCCCATAGATGCATCACACAACAGAATTAGGACATCCAAATAAAATTTCTATAAAACAGAAAAACCATTACGACAAATACAGCCCCAAAGCCAAAGAACTTGATTTCAGAATCCCAAACGATTGATTATACATTGCCCTAAATATAAACACATTTTGTTATAGGCTTATAGCCGTACCCCAGCTGTAGCCACACCCTAGTTCTTTTAAGTTTCGCTATACCGACATACCTATATCATCTGAACTAGTATCCATACGCGTGCTTCTTAGAAAACAGTAAATAGATTCAATAAATATAGCCAAACTATCAACTCCTTTGGGGCCAGTCAATATAGAGCTTTGCTCTGACTTTAATCAGGACCCCACAAGTGAACGGTGGGATTGGTCTCCAAGATTAGTTGAGATGTGCGTAAGCTAGTCCGGACACCTGAGTTATCAAAAAAAAAGGCAAACGCCCAAAAAAATTGATTTCAGACCAATTTAGTTTTTTTGGCTTGACTTATTGGTTCAGCAAAAATGGTGTAGTTTTTAAGATATCCAAAACGAAGCCTAAGTGATCAACATCACATAAATTAAAGAACATGAACATGGTTGATTGATAAAAACGAATTCCAATTCGTTACTAACCCAAAAGGGTTTAAAACTCCACAAATAAAAGACGTAACAAACAATACCCAGCGAGCAATGCGTTCCAAGAGAACGTGTTCCTGTGGGGAATTTCGTCGAACACCCTGTGGGCTTCGGGTAGGTGACCTGACTTGGAGTAGAACGTGATGAGCTTCGAAGCGAGGAAGTTGTCGAGGACGACGGAGGAGAGCAGGAGGCGAGCGTGGAGCTGCTTGCCTTGGCGGAGGAGGCGGCGGTCGGTGCAGCGTTGGATGAGGCGGCCGTAGGCGGCGTAGTTGAGTCCATTGGCTCCCTGGAGGGTTTGGCGAATGTAGCCGTTGGTGATGGTTGGTGTTTGGCACAGAAGGGACTTCGCTAACTTCATTCATTTGCGCAAGTACGAACAATGTGCTCCCACCATTCTATGTGCAAGCTTTGGCCTTTGAACTTCCCTTGTGAGACCGATCGGATTTGCTTGGCTAATAAAGTAGGTTCAGGGAGATTTTGAGATTTTAGTTTTTAAAAAGTTGTTCTTGTAAATTTTGTTTGATTTTTTTTTCTCTCATAAATATTCTCTTCAAAATATTTGACAATTTCGCCGTTCTCTTCAAGATATTTGACAATTTTGCCATTCGTGTTTGTTCGTTTTTAATGATTTTTTTATCAAATTCTTTTTTTAAATATATATAGTGTACTTCTATTTAATTTAAAAAGTAAAAGAAATTATTAAAATATTAAAAAGGAACAGAGAGATTTTGAGATTTTAGTTTTTAAAAAGTTGCCCTTGTGAATTTTGTTTGGTTTTTTCTCTCGTAAATACTCTTCAAAATATTTGACAATTTCGCCATTCGTGTTTGTTCGTCTGTAATGATTTTTTTATCAAATTCTTTTCTTTTCTTTTTACTTTTTGAATAGAGAATAAATTATACACACCGGCGGTGTAAACATTTATTTTCTCCAAATCAATTGCATTGCGCCATGTCATCAAAACAATGGTCCCAATGAATAGAACATTGTGATTTGGCCCAATGTAATTGATTTGGATGAAACAAATATTTTTGCACCGGCGGTGTAAAGAATTTAATCTCTTTTGAATATATATAGTGTACTTCTATTTAAAAAGTAAAAGAAGTTGTTAAAATATTTAAAAAGGGGAATTTGTAGTGCCAATCCCAAATTGGAGGGTGACATTATCAATCTTATTCAATCCCGATATGGAATTGAATTTGCCACTCTCTTGAGGGTGACATTATAAATTTAGGAAATGACATTATCAATGGCTAACGAAATGACTTAAACAAAAAAAATACACAAACTTATAGATTTATTTTTTTTAATCTCAAAACTGACAACCAACAAAGGTGATTCAATAGGTTTTGAGCATCTATGAAGTCTCTATGAAGTCCCAATAGACATAAAATATGAATCTAGAGAAGCTCGGTTGAGGTGATTTCAGATCAGATTTTAAATTCAAAGTATTTTGGAAGCTAATTTTCAACTTTTGCCGTAAAAACGATCAGCTTTTACTACATCTTAATCATAAATCCATTAATCCGTTCGCCACAGCAGAATCTATATAGCAATAAAATTTAAAATCTAGAAACTAGAGCAGAATCACTGCAAATAATAAATTCCAAATTTCTTAATGCCTCGCTAAAATTCCTAGTGCCACCCTTGTAAGGTTGTGGATGTTTGAGTTAGTACTTAGTTTACGTACACTTTGATTGATTCGAGGGTTCTCAAGTTAACAATCGAGTAAACCTTCTAGTAGAATTCGAACATGTTTGCCTCCCATGGAATTTGAACATGCGATTTTATGAAAGAAAAATATGAGTCAATGCTTGACACGATGGCAATTAATTAAAATGGACGCTCATTAGTTATTTAAGGCTTCATTCTTTGTAAGTTTTTAGTCTTTTTGGTTATGTGTACTTTGTTCGTCTTTTCTAAATTTTTGTTAGATTCGCGACGAGAAAAGTCTAAAAATTAAGAATCTATGACCAAAAGCAAGAAAAAGTTTACGAAAGGCATAAAAAAAATACCAAACAACTGTCTGTTTTTTTAAAATGTTGTCTTATATGAACTTCTTTTAATATCGGTCCACATTTTGACACTTGTCGAGAAGAATGATTAACCTTAAAATTATGATGAAAACTAATAAAAAAGTTGGAAAAACTAAAAGAATACCGGAAAAAAAAATTGACAAAAAAAAAAGAAGAAGGAAGAAGGGAGCCTTAAGTCTATGTAAATGTTGAATACACCTTAAGAGCTAGATTTCGTTATTCCTTGTAATTAAAACTTATAATTGAAACGGTTCTTTTTCTCCTAACTAAATTCAAATAAGTACTTATTTTGTGATGTATTTGAGACAATGACCGATCTCATAAAACGAAAAATAAATAATTTAAAAAAGAAGAACCTTATTAAAACGGGCAAATTGCTATTCCCCCTCACACCCCAAAGCCCAATTTCCCTTATTACCCTCGGTCCCCCCTCCCGTCCCCCTGTTACCCCCGTCAACCCCCTCCCTTTAAACTAATATTTTATTTATTTAATTTATAAATTATTTTATCTTTTACGTTTATAAGAATAATTTTTCTTTTTTATTTTCAATTATAACCCCTCATTCAGATTTTCTTCTCATTTTCTTATCTTCATTTATAACCACTTCTTCAGATTTTTTTTTCTTACCTTCTTATCTTTAATTATAACTAGAGGTGGTAATCCCAACCCATATTTTTGAACCTGCCCAAACCCGTCCACTCACCTTCAGTGACTCCTCCAAAAACAAAACCTAGCTAAACCAGAAATTGTCTCTCTCCATTTTCGTGAAAACACAAATCATCTCACACCCAAGCCGTTCTACTAGCATTAAAATCAATTCTCTCTATCACACACACACTTCGGGTAGGTTTGAATTAAAAAGTAGGGAGTGATTTTTTTTCATCTTAATTCAATATTTTTTTTTGCATTTGGTAGTTTTGCGTCACACTTTTTTGACTTACTGGTTCATCTCCATGAGAGGAACTGAAAAAATAAAAAAATTTGATCGAAACTCATATTTTTTTTTAAAAGACAAAAATAAGTCAAAAAGACATCTCTTTGACTTATTTTTTTCTCTTTTTCAAAAAAAATTGGGTTCTGATAAAAAAATTATAATTTTTTTGTTACTCTCATCAAGATGAACCAATAAATCACAAAAATTTGACGCAAAACTAACAAATGCAAAAAAAATTGAATAAAGGTGAAAAAAAATCACTCCCTACTTTTTAATTCAAACCTACCCGAAGTGTGTGTGATAGAGAAAATTGATTTTAATGCTAGTAGAACGGCTCGGGAGAAAATCACTCCCTACTTATCTTTTTTAGTTTGGGAGAAAATACTTTGTTTTGCTTGTCTATAATTATTTTGGCATTATCAATTTCCTATTTGCGAATCTTTCGTGTTTGTTAAACTGTTTTCTTTGCTTTATTTTGTGTTTTTTCAAAAATTTTTGAGTTCCAATCATAATTTTAAAATTTTCAATTCCTCTTAGCAAGATGAACTAATAATACTTTTTCATTTAAGCAAACACTTCTAATATGAAGGGATCCAAACGAAATGTGGTGGAGGGAAATTTTTTTTTTTTTATCAACTACTTTCACAAAAGTGGGTTTAATTAATCTTGTTTAATGAACATGATAGGATTAGAAGATGGAAACCCAATTTTTTGTTTGAAGTATTAGATGAATGTTTATGTTAATATGATTTTTTTGAATAGATATTGGGTTTGCAAATCTTCTTTTTATCTAACATGAGTTTGAACATAATGCTCATGAGACGGAAATAATATGTCGAAAGTTGTAGAATCAAAATAAGTGTCCATTGAAAGACCTAAGAGCCAAAAATCCATTATGACCATTTAAGATAAAATGACCAAAAAATAAGATTTTTGCACTGGTTTAAACATATTGAAAATTAAAACACTTAATTTCTTAACTATATTTTTAATATATAAACTATGTAAAAAAAATAAGTGTTCCAATTTTTAATCCGTTTGAATCGGTGCGAAAATATTATTTTTTTGATCATTTTATTCTACATGTTCGTAATGAATTTTTGACTCTAAGGCCTTTCAACGAGCACCCTAAGACTATTTATTTAGTTTTACGACTCTCTTAGGATGCTCGTTAAAAGACCTTAGAGCCAAAAATTTATTATGACCATTGAGAATAAAATGATAAAAAAATTAGATGTTTGCACCGATTCAACCGGATTGTAAATCGGAACATTTAAATAATATTTAATAAATAAAAGAGAAAAAAGATATAAATATTACTATTAAGTAAATAAAGGAGAAAATGGGATTGAGTAGGCTGGGGGTATATTTGGAAGAGGGAGGGTGGGGTCGGGAGGGGTGTGTGTCAGGAGGGGGGGGGGGGGGGGCCGGAAAGCACCTCTCTTGAAACGGAATCTAGTGTCAAGATTAATCAGTTAATTTGGTATTTCAAATATGCCCACACAATCCACGTGTAAATTGCTTTTCCCACCCTCCTGACACCACACCCCTCCCGGTCCCACACCCTTTTTCTGCTTTTACCCTCCCTCAGCCTTTTTAATTACCTCCCTCCGCCATTTTAATTCCCTGGGCTCTGCTGCCCCTAAACGTCAACGTTTGGATTAAAAAAAAATTCTCACCATCAATTTGCAATCCTATAGAGCAGAAACGTAATTATGAGAGCCTTAGAGACAAAATTTGATTATGTCTCTTTAGAATAATATGATCAAAATAAAAAGATCTTCACACCCGTTCAAACGCATTAAAAATTGAAGTTTTAATATATTTTTTAATATATAAACGGTCTAAAAAAAACTTAAGTGCTCAAATTTTCACTCCGTTTGAATCGGTGCAAAAATCTTGTTATTCTGATTATATTGACAAGATCTTTGCACCGATTTAAACGGAGTGAAAATTTAAGTACTTAATTTTTTTAGACCGTTTAT
Source organism: Rhododendron vialii (assembly GCF_030253575.1). Lineage (NCBI taxonomy): Eukaryota > Viridiplantae > Streptophyta > Magnoliopsida > Ericales > Ericaceae > Rhododendron > Rhododendron vialii. The sequence continues at coordinate 38,634,108 of NC_080563.1, read as the reverse complement.
ATATATTAAAAAATATGGTTAAAAAATTAAGTGCTTCAATTTTTAATGCGTTTGAACGGGTGTGAAGATTTTTTTATTCTGATCATATTATTTTAATTTATTTCTTTATGTAATTACTCATATCTTTTTAAGGCCTTTCAACAAAACACCCTAAGACTTATTTTTTAGTTTTAAGACTCTCTTAGGATGTCCATTGAAAGGCCTTGGAACCAAAAATTTATTATGACCATTTAAGATGAAATGATCAGAAAAATAACATCTTTGCAATGGTTCAAACGGATTGAAAATTGAAACACTTATTTTTGTAACTATATTTTTTAATCTATAAAGGACAAAAAAAGAAAAATAAAACAGTCGTATAAATATGATCAATTGAAACACTTTTTTTTTAATTACTTTACAAAGTCTAGAATTAGACTTGAACCTATTATTAAAGAAATAAAATTCAAACTAAAAAGAAATAAAAAGAAATAAAATGAAAAAAAAAATCAAACCGGAAAGAAAAGAAAAAAAAAGAAAGAAAGAAACTGTAAAGAAAGAAAGAAAGAAAAGGAAGAGAGAGAGAGGCGGGGGGGTAATCCGGAAAAGGGGAGGTGGAGCCGGGGGGTGTGTGTCAGGGAGAGGGGGGAATAGCAGCTCTCAATCCACATGGATCTCTTGTTTCTTAAGTTACCGTTTTTTTAATCTCAGGTGGCATTTCGCTAAGCATTTTTTGAGTTTTTTTTTTTGTTTCGGTCTCATTCAATTTTTTTTTTTTTTACGTTCGTTAATTTTGTGCCTCACTTTTTGCTTGACGAGACGAATCGAAAAAGTAATAAATTATGATTTTTGTCTAAATATGTTTGGAAATATCCAAGATAAAAGTCCAAAAAACCGGCTTTATCTTGCATATTTTTAAAAATATTTAGATTAAAATCATAATTTTTCGAGACAAATTGAAAAATAAAAAAATGAGTCGCAAAAACTAAACCAACGAGTTGTTTTTATTTATTTTATATACAGTATATATGGACAAAATAAGAAAAAGTGAGTCGCAAGCAATTTACAAAGATCCTATGTTAAACCGCTCGTGGATCTCCTAAATCCTCCGTCATGCAAGTACTCCTAACTTTTTTGTACTCTCTCTCAACACATTCTAGAGAGAGAAAGAGAAGCGGTTGTGTCTGTGCACAATGCAACGAATCGTACCGTTGAAGGTGTGTTTGGGAGCATTTTTCTTCTCGTACAAGTTTTGTTCCGGAGGGGTTCGTTTCCAATTTCAAAATCCCTCTCTCTCTCTCTCTCGGAGGAAGGAGGAAGGAGATAATGCAGGTTGGCAATTGCTCCAGAGCGGTTCATGTTTGTCTTCGTTTGCTTCTTCTGCTCGACCTTTTCGCTTACGATTTCTGTAGGTAACTCCGTGAGAATTTGTTTGGGTGTTTTTAGTTTGTTTGAGAGGTGTGACTTTTTGGGTTGTTTTGTTCTCGAAACTGTTAATTCGCTCAATGCGCTCTCTCTTTCTATCTCTCTCCTAGGTTCGGGTTTGATTTACAAAGTTCGTTTTTTCCCCTTCGGATTTGGAACTGATCCCTACATTTTTTGTTTTGTTTCCGTAGTTAATAAGATCAGTTACTTTGTTTTTGCTCGAAACGAATATAAAGATTTTTGTGGGTTCAACGAGCGCCTATATTGAAAAGAGATTGACAAAATCGTATGTGCCTCTCTCTCTCTCTCTCTCTCTCTCTCTCTCTCTCTCTCTCTCTCTCTGTTATTAGGTTCTGTCTCTGCGGCTTCAATACAACCGTCGGAAAACCGCCCTGGCGGACATCAGCACAAGACAACTCCCAGTTCTGAAGATCAGCCTCGACGGCGTTGCCAACAACCACCAGCGGTTGGAGATTACAAACCGAAATTTGGGAGATAACGGAGACGTGAGACTTTTCCAGGTGATGAGGAAGGGAGGAATTGGGAAGTGACGCGAGCTTCCGAAACGTTCCCTTTTCTACCTCTCTAATTATACAGATTTTTGTTTAGCTTCTGCACCCGTATTTTGTTGCCTTCATCAAAGTGAAGTCTGTTTGAACCCCAAAAATTGGATTGTTTATGTTTTTTGTATCATAAATACATTCTAATCCGGAAATTCTCATGGTGTCATAGACCGAATAGAAGCTACGTGTCTGTGACATCTGTGGAGCATTTTTGAGCATCTAGGTAGGACAGGTAAATCTTCTTTTTAGTCTTCTGTAATTGCAGTTACCGTTCTACTTTGTTAAGGACGACAAAGATCTAGTACTTGGGGTTTTAGGTACTTCAGCTTTTGACATGGTGATTATACCTCCTTGTTGCCCGCAGGCTTTTCACCCAGTTTTGGAGGATAAACTTTTGCAGCTAAAGAATGTGCGTCCTTTTCTGTTTTACGCTTGTAGATCATGTTATTAGCAGCTCTAAATTTATGGGGCTAATGTATTACCTTTCTAGTTATCCACTGAAGGATCTTCTTTACTAATGCTAGTTTGATGTTTTATGTAGTCTCTAGTGACCGCTGTTTAGCTGATCATTTTGGAGGAAAGCTTAACTTGGGCTATATGCAAGTCCGTGAGAAGTTAGCTGAGCTTCTGGTAAGATGATTTAATTCGATCTTTGTGTAGATTTTGTGGGGCTATTTACCTCTTATTTTGTTGAAGAAAGTTCGTTTAAGATGGAATAGAAAACAAAATGTTTGCCAAGTTGTATAGTTTTGTTGTTCCGATCTAGGATTTGGGCTTTTGCTTTATCTGTTTCCTTGGATGCCTAATTAATGTCATCTGCAAATTTGTTAGTAGCTCCTGTTAACAGTGCTATGGTGTATGTGTTGAATACTTAAAATTGGTACTTTGGATATGTGATTCAAGTGCTGGTATAAATGTTTCAGTCGCTTCTGAGAGATTCTCAATTAATATGGATCTGTGAGTTTTTCTTGACTCGGGAAGAGTGTTCTTCCATATTTTGTCTGTCTCTTATTGGACGATGGCGTTGTATTGACGTTCTCTTGTTTGACATTGGAATTCCAGCTGCATTTGTCTCTTGATTGACTTCCAACACAATTGACAATATGGGAGCTGAAGTATAGTTATAAAAACCAGTTCTTTGTTATGGACTGGTTAGGCAAATCAGCTTAATATTGTGCTTGTGTTTAAGAACATCGTGAATCGTGATCAAACTTCAGACCATTGCTTTGGTCACCTTATCCAAAGTAGGGCCGTAAACAAGTTGAGTATCTGACACGTGTTCAAACTTGGTTTTTTAGAGCTTGTAGTTTGTGGCAGACGTGTGGTGCTTGAGTGATCTGCTGCAGCTTGGTTAGACGTAGCTTTTTTTAAACGAATTTTAATTTCGGCTTGCTGTCTCTTAGAATGATGATCCTCGAGCTGCCAACCCTTAAATTCACATGAAAGTGAGTAAAATCATAAATTGTGGCCACTAATGGGTTTTTTTTTTTTTTTGGCTGTTCCTGTACTTCCCATAAGCTGCATTATATGTAAGATTGGCTTCTGATTTGACTTGCCAAATGTCCTTTTCAACCTTTGGTCATGGCAAGACGCTCCTTGAAAATTTTCACTTGCAAGAGTAACTTACTAACTTTTCTTGTCCTTTATTTGCACACGAGTTAGCATGTTAGATGATCTATTCATTAAGCCTCGATGAGGTGAGCTAGGCCTTGGTCTTGGCTGGAACAAGAGCTGAGCTCCAACGGGAATTAACGTGCAACCAAGCTTGAGTATCACCTGACTTTTAGGGGCTGTAAACAGTCATATGGTGGCTTGACTCTACTGTTTTGAACTCTATTTCAGAGTTTTGGGGATCTTTTTAATTGAGAATGGTACTGAGAGTTCTTTCACCTGTGTCATCGATTTGTCTAATCATCTCTTGTTCACGCTCGGTCACCTATTTGTGGGAAAAAATCTGAATATGAAATGCCTGCTTTTTGTCATAGACTAGGCCTTGCTGTTTAGCAATTACCAATAACAAAAAAGCAATAAAGAATTGTATGCATCTAGTTCAAGGAAATTTTAACGAGAAACATAAGAATTCCAGAATGCAGGCATATCATGCCTTTAAATGGGCACGACAATATACACATACAACAACAATATACACATAACATGTCAAAATGTTTACGTTTTGAAAATTCGTTAATTTGTTACGGGTTGTCGTTATGTGCCTTGCATGCATCTATCAATTTATACTTCTCTTTTTGGAGTCATGTGATGTCATTCTTGTTCAATAACTTGTGCTTGTACGTTTTAAGGTTCTTGTTGACCTGATGCTTAAACTTGTGTTTATTTCTCACTTTTCGGATTTTTATATTAAACCTAAAGTTGTGTATGATTGTGTGACATGTCCAATATGGTTTACTTGATTCATCTTCTCTGCCTTCTGATTCGTATATCGGATTACGTTCCTGTTCAGGTTCTGCTGGAGTCACAATTGCCTTTTTATGATATTTAGTTCTTGTAAGTATAATGACTTCTCTTATTAGACCCTTGGTTGTTGGAGGTTGAGGTCGAAAAACTTGAATATAATTGCCATTTGATTGAGATTTCAGTTGAAAGCATGGTATTTAACCCGGGCAAATAAATATGGTTTTTAATTGACCCAGTGAATTAAATTATTCTTCAGTTGAAGTTGAACAGGTTCTTGTTGAGTGGGCTTTGGAGAAAAACAGTTTTCTAGTGGTATTTAACCCGGGCAAATAAATATGGATTTTAATTGACTCGGTGAATTAAACTATTCTTCAGTTGAAGTTGAACAGGTTCTTGTTGAGTGGGCTTTGGAGAAAAACAGTTTTCTAGTGGAACTTGAACATGTTTGTGTTGACTAGGCTTTCAGACATTGAGAGGCTATGGTTAATGCATAGCTTATGTAGAGTGTCTATAGGGAATATCTCTAGCTTGACTGCCTGATGCATTGAATTTTTTTCAAATGGGTGTTTCAGTAGTGCTCTCCTCTCAATTAATTTTTCAGGAAGAGAGGAACAATCAATAGATGGTCTTAGAAGAGGAGAGAAGCTATTTCAGATTCATTTTTTTGTTTTGTTTTCTCTCTTCCTTATCTAGAGGCCTTTAAACCACGACCTCCCTAGTGGGGCTGGGTCTTGGATTGATTCTCTAATTGTACAGATTTTTTTCGGCTTCTGCACCCGTATTTTGTTGCCGGAGAAGCTAAACGAGGTTTTGGGAGGGCTGGAGACGCTGCGGCTGTGCAAACGAGGTATTGGAAGGGCTGGCGATGCTTCGGCTATGCAAAAGGGTAATGTATTTCTTCACACTAGAGGTCAGGGACTCAGGGTACACACGATGCGTGTGCAAGTCCAATTTTGCAAGCATAATAGCTTTCTGCTTATTTGCTAATTACTTAACTGGTATGATGAGGTACCCTAATGGTAATACATTCGTGTTACACTGCTCTTGATTTGAGATTGACACGGAAGCGTTACCATTTCTCCTCGGCGTAGGCCATTTGAAGGTATTGAAATTGCCCCAATGCCAGTCTCACGTCTATAAATGTATGAAGGTTTGTAATTAGTGTTCTTTCACTGCAAATTTGGTCTTTGTTTAGTACTGCTTCAGTACTTATCCCCTATTTTATCCTGTGTGTTTGTTCCTGGGTCAATTTCAGTGAATTTGCTGTTAGATTGCAATGAGGATGAAAAAAGCCCCGTCTTTTGCCTCTAAAGTCGAGGACGGATTGAAGCCAAGAAGACTTTTATCTACTCAAAAAATACCCTCATTAAAAAATCACCTAATCAAAAAGTAACACTTGTTACGACAGTTACAAACCAAGAGCTCACACCCCACGTTCAGTTCCCTCCAAAAACCAACCAACTCCTTTCTCTTCTTCCCCACGCATTACTCCCACAAAAAACAGTTTGCTCCAAAACCCACCCTACTCCTTCCCCACGCACAGACATGGTTCTAAATTCATAAAGTTTTCTATGCAGGTTCTCTCTCTCTCTCTCTCACACACACACACACACACGTGCGCACGTGCGCGCGCGCACACACACACACAAAGCTAAGCTTTGATCAAAGTTAAAGTCCCTTTCTACCTCTCTGACTGTACAGATTTTTGTTTAGCTTCCGCCCTCCTATTTTGTTGCCTTCATCAAAGTGAAGTCTATTTGAACCCCAAAATTGTAGTGTTGATTGTTTCTTGTATCATAAACACATTCTAATCTGGAAAATCTCATGATCTCATAGACGGGTCAGAAGATGCGTGTCTGTGACATCTGTGGAGTATTTTTGAGCGTCTATGACATGTAAATCTTCTTTTTAGTCCTCACTAATTGCAATTACCATTCTACCTTTTTAAGGATGACAAAGAACTAGTACTTGGGGTTTTAAGTACTTCAGCTTTTGACATGGTGATTATACCTCCTTGTCACCAGCAGGTTTTTGGCCTGACTCGACTTTTTTGCTTTCTATTTAAGAGTTTTGGGGATCCTTTTAATCGGGAATGTTACTGAGTGTTCTTGCACCTGTGTCATCGATTTGTCCAATCATCTCTTGTTCATGCTCGTTCGCCTATTTGTGTGGAAAAAATCTGAATATGAAATGACTGCTTGTTGTCATAGTGCTTGTTGTCATAGACTACGCCTTGCTATTTGGCAATTAGAAATATCAAAAAGTCGATAAAGAATTTTATGCATCTAGTTCAAGGAAATTTTAACTGAAAACGTAAGAACTCCTGAATGCAGGTATGTCATGCCTTTGAATGGGCATGACTATAAACACTTCTATATCTATCTATCTATATCTATTCTATACTGGTTATAAAAGGTTGACATGTTTGTCGACTTTTCTCTTCCTAAACTACCCTTTGTTATTTTAAAATTTTCCAAAATCATAAGCACAACTTCATTCCTCAAGACTCCAAAGTCCAAGCGACATCTATCCTTCTTCACACTCCAAACGTCACGTATGTCCAATCGAAATAACAAACGGCCCCCAAACTACTTCAAGTGCTTCAATGATCGCATTCACCGGACAGAAACTCTCCCTCCAACTCTCTCGCCCCCTCTTCAATGTCGACAAAATTCATCAAACCTCTCAATCTTTGCCCCTCTCATTCAGTTATCACTGATACGGAAAATCTCTCTTGGCTGCCGAAATTCCGGCCCCCAACACTAGATGCAGACAGTGCAAAGTAAGTACAATCTTATCCATTGTCTAGATTGCATCGCCCTTTCTTTTAATCATCAATAGCAGACTGATATCCCAAAGAAAAGCCTCCATTTTTTTAATGTTAGGTACACCATTTGATCCATGAAATTCCTCAACATTTTGGGTTTATGGATTTAAGGGGTTTCTTTTCTCTTTGTGCCAAGGGACCACGCATTGATGGTTTTATTTAGAATTAGTTACTGCTTTTTTGCGTGTTTGCGCAATAAGTTCAGTCTTATCCATGGTCTATGCATCCATTGGCGTTAGTTGTAAACATCGATAGAACTTGTTTTGAGTTATGTAGACCAACTGTTCGATGGAATTCCTCAACATTTTTTGGTGTTGGATTTAAGGGGTTTCTGTTCCCTTGGTGCGAACCGACTACAAATTTGACAATTTTATTTACAACTTGTTGAGTCCGTGTCCGTTCCTCAATATCACAACAACAACTCATGTTTTCATAGTTTTGAACAAAGCAAGACACTGACCATTGAATTGTTATCACATTTTGCTGATTATTTGTTGCAAACTTCTGACGCAGAAGTGAGAAAATTAAATCAATGATACTTGTAGTGTCTCCGTCGACATTTGTACACTATCTCTTTTATCTTCTACTGATGTCTTGAATTTGGGCAGGTGCTTTTTGAACTGGACTTTGTAAAATTCTATATGCTGAAGGCGGCCAAAGATGAGAACCAAAGAAGGTAAGAATTTGGCATAACTAATTCCGAATCATACGAGAAACTCATAAACCTGTGACATTCACCTAAAACCTGTGATTTTACTAAACCTGCACAGTTACTCATGCTCGACTCATTAAAATCTTGTTCAAGAACGGTTTGTTATACGAGGCTGTTGCAGCCTTCTATTTTGTTTTCAAATGTTGAGCCAGGCCCAAGTTTATTGTCATTGATTGGTTCTTAATCAAAACAGCTATCTGGGGGCGAAGTTAATATCCTTGAACATAGACTGGAGACTACAGAGAAGACTATCCAAATTTCTGGTACTCTAGAAGGTGACCTTTGAATTCATGTGGTACTGTGTGTATCCAGGGTTTTATAGGGGATATTGCTTTTGGTTTTTTTGTATTCTAAGTCAGTCTTCCCTTGGCATACGTCATGATCCTTTTTGCAACATCCAGAGACTTGGTCGCAGTTATGAATCTATCTATATGTACAAGTCTTGAGGAATACCGCCACAAATAGTACATGCGTGTCTATCAACCACTCCATCATCCTCAGCTCTTTGTTTGAATAGCCTTGGTGGTTAGTGCTTATTGACTTTGTTAATGCAACTGCTATATTATATAAACTGTTGTTTGCACAAAAACTTGCACTGGCCAATTATTGCAAGAACCCAGCATAGATGAATTATAGCCTATGAAGGACGGACCCGTTGTAAGAGGTATGTACTGGTGTCTGACGGCGACACTTTCCGTGTATTCTTTGGACACATGCCCGACTTTAAAAACCGATGCATCCAAAGGAAATCTACAATGAGCTCGGGGTGTCAAATGAAATAGTATGGTCCAGCTAAAGCTAATGGGTGTCTCCTTTTTGTGTTAGTTATAATGGTTGGTTGGTTATCATCCCAAAGATGAATGATTACACACTTTTTGTTGGAAGTTGGAACACTTTCACAAATAAGGTAATAAAAAATTAGAGTTCTGTTATGACATTAGGGAATGAAGGCACTTATGGTAATGTTACTATAATTAGAGCCTTAATTTTGTCTTTACATAATTTCAGTGTAACATTCAACATACATGTCAATACATGAATATGGCTTTTTAACATGTCCCAACGCGCTCTCCTTTTGTATAGTGTACGGGTATTGTGCTATTGTCATGTCACATGTCTGAATCGGTGAAACTTAAATCTTAGCATAAGTTAAGATAACCCATAAGGAAGAGCATGTCATGTTGTGATTTGAATGGAGATTGGAAGAACATAGGTCAACATGTTAGGGAAAAGACATAATTCAAGACTCTTTAATGAATGAATATAACTTGAAGTAATTACGAAGGGCAAAAGATCGGACTATCCAGCATCACAAAGTTAGGATTGCTCGATACATTTAGTTAAAAAGTAGCTTTACCTATTTTATTGCCCTGAGTTTGTCGTTCATAGCTCGCTTTTCATTTTGGCAGTTCTCCATCCGGGCAATTGTTTATATTATTGATTTTGCTTTGTGCTATAGTGGCTGTGGTTATGTTAGAATTTGTAGTAGTATCTTAATGATTACATGATACCACAAAAGAGAGTAGCAAAAGGACTAACAGAGTAGGGTACCACATTTAGATGAATATATACCCTATTAATCCAAAACTGTTTTTTTTGTAGGGAAGCGCAAGCCAGAATTTAGTATGAAACTTTAACATGGAGATAGTGTGGATGTACTTAAAGTTCATTATCTCTGCTTGATCTCAAGCAACTGTAGAAGACCCATTGTCTTAAGCAACTATCCCTATATTGTTTGCTGGGCAAGGATAATTGCAGAGGAGATGTTCGCCAAAGATGTCCCATTCTACCTTGAAATGGATGTGCCAAAGAAGCACAATTGTGGAGGGAGGTAATGCAAATTCATTTTTAACAATAAAATATTGTGCACGTTAGAAGGCTGGAAGAACATTTTGTTACATGTTTGTAGTTTGTCTACGCCTCTTTTTGAGTGGTGTTCTTGTTATGCGTTTCCCATCTTACTGTAGGATAAATTCCTAAAAAGTTTCTCTATTTCTTAGGTTAAAACAAAATGATTACAAAGCGTATTCATTTCTAATCAAAAAGATAATTTCCAAAAATCCCAATTCAATTGAGACTCTATTAAGACAGATTTCATCAATGTTTACCATCTGCCAACGCTAGAGATAAGAATTTTAGCCGTTCAATCTGGTCGAGGAAGTGAGATTGAGGTATTGCTTTGGGAGTTGGATGAATGTGGATTATTAAGTGCATTCTTTTAGTTCAAAAGCATCATCATACATATATTCCTGTTCTGCGTTCTATGTTCATTTGGCATTATTTGTTATGTTATTCCTGTAAACTTGGTGGTACTAAATCTAATAGGAGTTTCGAATTCTATATGTTGTATGTCGGCCTTAGACACGAAACCATGTTTTGCTTTGCTTAACACTGTATGTGTCAAGATGAAAGCAAGGGAAGCTTATTTTATCGAAGGAAGGGGGTTGTGTCAATTGGGATCGTTTCCTTTGTAATTCTGCATTCAATTTTTGGAGGTTCTACCACGGTTTTGGGATCTCACCCGGGAAGACCACAGTTTTGGGCCCGTGCGATGCTAATAACTCTGATATTTGTTGTAATTTGGAGTAGAGATTACACAAACAAATGTTAAATTGTGTTTAATTGCCCCCTTGAGGACAAGCTTTGGAGATTGTTTATATGATGTAAGTGATTATGTATCTGGCATATTTTTTTGGGCCAATAACCCTTCTTCAACAAATCTGTCCCAACCGCTGAATAGTGTGCACATTGTGTGTGTGTGTGTGTGTGTGTGTGTGTGTGTGTTTGTTTTTCTGTTATAAACCTTCAACCAAGTTATGGTGAAAATTAGATGTACGGGAAAGGTCTAACATATTCAATTTGTGACTAATATACTTCAATTTGTGACATTGAGAGTTTGTTCTTCTGCTCAGTTGAAATCAATGTGGTGGTCTGTATTACCTATTCATTCCTGCACGACTTCCCTCGCAAGTATCTGTTCTTCAAACCTGTTAGAGAGGATCTCGAGTGTCTACCTATAGGATGGATGAGAGGTTGAACCAGAGTCATTCTTCTGATAAGACTAATTCTTTTCTTTTTCTCCCAAAATTTTACAAATGCCAATACCATAGTGTTAAGAAAGAAGTTTGTACCACATGCACTGAATTCTATTCTTTATCATCCAACCCAAACATATAGCCTTCTGATAAAAATGTATGATGACTAAAAAGTCTACTATTCTTACATAAAATTGTTCTCTATGTTACAAGTAGTGGTGCAACTTCCACGTGCAATGCATGTGAGCTTTTACTAGTAACATGTAAAACTTGTATACTTTTTAAAAAATTCGTCAATTTGTTATTGGTTGTCGTTATGTGCCTTGCATGCATTCATCTATATATACTTATCTTCTTGGAGTCATGTGATGTCGCTCTTGTTCAATAACTTGTGCTTGTATGTTTTTATAGTTCTTGTTGGCCTGATGCTTAAACTTGTGTTTGTTTCTCATTTCAGATTTGTATATTGAGCCTGACATTGTGTTTGATTGTGTGCCATGTCCAATATGATTTACTTGTTTCATCTGCTATGCTTTTTGATTCGTACATCTGATTATGCTTCTGTTCAGTTTCTGCTCGAGTCACAATCACCTTTTTAAGCTATTTAGTTCTAGTAAGTTTAATGACTTAGCTTATTGAAGCCTTGGTTGGTAGAGGTTGAGGTAGAAAAATATGAAGATAATCTCCATTTGCTTGAGATTTCAGTTGAGAGCATGGTATTTAACCTGGGGAAATAAATTATTGTTCAGTTGAAGTTATGTTCTTGTTGTGTGGGCTTTGGAGCAAAACTGTTCTCTAGTGGGACTTGAACATGTTCATGTTGACTAGGCTTTCAGACATCGAGGTGATATGGTTAATGCATAGCTTATGTAGAGTGTCTATTGGCAATATCTCTAGCCTGACGCATTGGTATTTTGTCAAATAGGTGTTTCAGTTGTGCTGTCTTCTGAATTAACATTAGAAGGTATTTCAAATTCATTTTCGTTTTCGTTTTCTCTCTTCCTTATCTAGAGGCTTCAAAACACGACCTCCCTTGTGGGGCTAGGTCTTGGATTGAGTCTCTAATTGTACAGATTTTTGTTTGGCTTCCGCACCTGTATTTTATTGCCGGAGAAGCAAAACAAGGTTTTGGGAGGGCTGGAGATGCCGAGCAAAAAGGTAATGTGTTTCTTCACACATGCTAGGGCACACGCATCGCGATGCGTGTGCAAGTCCAATTTTGCATGCTTAATCAGTGTACTAAATGGCGCTCGGCACTAGTCGGGTGGCGACCTGCTGCCCGAGAGATTCGGCGTTTTTTTTCAAAATATATTTTAAAATATTTTTAAGGCGATCAAGCCCCGCCAAGACGGCCGCCTAGCTCCCCCAAGCCCCGCCTAGCTCAGCCAAATCTCCCTTAGCCACCCGCCAAGCTCTGCCAAGCTCTGCCAAATCTCCCTATTTGCCAAATCTCCCTATTCGCCAAATGAGCCGTCTAGGGTGAAATCATGGCGCCAAGGTGGCCGCCATTTAGGACATTGTGCATAATAGCTTTCCACTTATTGTTTGTTTGATTTTTGACAATATGCATACAGTAGCTTATCGCTTAGTGTTTGCTTGATTTTTGACAAAATATGCAAAATTGGAATTGCACACGCATCGTGTGTCCCCCGGCCTCTAGTATTAACAATTAGTTAGCATCTGCAGTTTTGTTTGTAATGGTTGTTCATGCTAATTACTTGACTAATACGATGAGGTACCCCTAATGGTAATACATTCGTGTTACACTCTTGATTTGAGATTGACACGGAAGCATTGCCATTTCTCCTCAGTGAGCCTCGTGGCAATTTGAAGGGATTGAAATTCCCACAATGTGAGTCTCAGGTCTACAAATGTATGAAGGTATGTAGTTAGTGTTCTTTGACCGGAAATTTGGTCTTTGTTTATTACTATTGTTTCAGTTTTTTACTTATCCCCTATTTATCCCGTGTGTTTGTTCCTGGTTTAATTTCAGTCAATTTTCTGTTAGATTGCAATGAAGATGAAAAAGCCCCGTCTTTTGCCTCAAAAGTCGAGGACGAATTGAAGCGATGAAGACTTTTCATAATCCAAAAAAAATTACCTAATCAAATACGGGCAGTTACACTTTGGGCGAAGTGTTAAGTTTACAAACCAATAGCGCACCCCACGTTCAGTTCCCTCCAAAAACCAACGAACTCCTTTCTCTTCCTTCCCGCGCATTACTCCCACAAAAAACAGTTCGCTAAAAATACCACCCTACTCCTTCCTCTTCTTCCCCACGCACAGACATGGTTCTGAATTCATAAAAGTTTTCCATACAGGTTCTCTTCCCCCGGACTCACAAACGCACGCACAATGCTAAGCTTTGATCATAGTTAAGTCCCTTTTCTAACTCTGTAATTGTACAGATTTTTGTTTTGCTTCCGCACCCGTATTTTGTTGCCTTCATCATAGTGAAGTCTGTTTGAACCCCAAAAATTGGAATGTTGATGTTCCTTGTATCATAGAGTCATAGACACATTCTAATCTGGAATATCTCATGTTCTCATAGACCGATCAGAAGCTACGTGTTTGTGCCATCTGTGGAGCATTTTGAGCATCTATGACAGGTAGACCTTCTTTCGAGTCCTCAGTAATTGCCATTACCATTCTACTTTGTCAAGGACGACAAAGAACTTGTACTTGGGGTTTTGAGTACTTTAGCTTTTGACGCGCCCAATTTTGGAGGATAAACTTTTGCAGCTAAATAATGTGTCTTTTTCTGTTTTATGCTTGTTGCAATGTTATTAATACCGTTCCGTACCGGCCGGTACGTACCGTTTTTGACAAAATCCGGTACCCTACACCTCTAATTTCGTTCCGGCTCAAATACCGGTCAGTACCGGATGGTACCGGACTACTTTTAAATTTATTTTTTTCTTCAAGTACCGGACAATACCGGACGGTACCGGACAAATACCGGACGGTACCGGGCAAATACCGGATGGTACCGGACAAATACCGGATTTTTTATTTTTTATTTATTTTAAAAAAGTGTATATTATACTATAAATTCTTTTAAGTAAGAAAATAACACTAATAGCGATCAATCCGAAACGGTACCCGGTATTTGACCGGTACCGGTACGTACCGTACCAGTAGGAAAACCGGTACCCTGACCGATACGGTATTTAGAACATTGGCTTGTCGATCATGTTATTAGCAGCTCTAAATTTATGGGGCTAATGTATTACCTTCTTAATTATCCGTTGAAAGATCTTCTTTAGTGATGCTATTTTGATGTTTTATGTGGTCTTCAGTGACCGTCGTTTAGCTAATCACTTTGGAGGAAAGCTTCACTTGGGCTATATGCAAGTCCGTGAAAAGTTAGCTTAGCTTCAAAGGTCATTAACATGCAACCAAGCTTAAGTATCTCCAGACCTTGAGGGACCGTAAACAGACATATGGTGGCTTGGTTTGACCTTTTTGCACTCTATTTAAGAGCTTTGGGGATCTTTTGAATCGAGAATGGTACTGTGAGTTCTTTCATCTGTGTCATCGGTTTGTCCAATCATCTCTGGTTCATGCTCGTTCGCCTATTTGTGGGAAAAAAAATCTGAATATGAAATGTGGCTGCCCTTGTCATAGACTATGCCTTGCTATTTTTTTTTTTGTTGGGAGGGAAATTTTATTAAACGACCACGCCTTGCTATTTATCAATTAGCAATACCAAAAAAGCAATGAAGAATCATATGCATCTAGTTCAAGGAAATTTTAACTGAAAACATAAGAACTCCATAATGTAGGTATATCATGCCTTTGAATGGGCATAACTATTATATACACATTATGTAAAACTGTTTCCTTTAGACTCAACAAGCTTTTCAACGGTTCCAACCCTGCTAAAATCGGAGTTTGGGAATGTCTGGGATAAACCCGCAAAGCTTGAACAATTTTCGAGTTTCAATGTGCCTCATGCACAAATCCATGTGCCCGAGCTGCAACCTTGAAATTTCAAAACTAACCAAATTTGCGGCCTTGTCACGGGCTCTCCTAAACTCTGATTTGTACGTGATTTGAATCGTTAGAAAGTTTGTCTAGTCTACTTCCTAAACAAATTAGTTTGACTCCCAAATTGTTTATACATCAGAAGATATAATAATTTCACACTCAAACTGGTCAAAAAATAACTAATATTTGGAAAGTCATTGAATCACACCAACATTAAACTGGAGCGAAACCTAATTTATATTGATAAATAAGGTATTCAAAGTACTAAAACATAGTGTGATCGAATCATAAAAATATTTTTTTTTTTGGTTTATGAAAAAATTGTCAAGATTAGACCAACTCAAAAATCGTTGGAGTCACTAAATGTAAAGAAGTGGTCCGATGCTCTCACCAAATGTACGACACAATTGGGAAAACTGAATGCCTCCCTGTAAGATATCCCTCAACTGATGTTTGTATTTCAATTTTTTTGTTTACTGAACAATCAAAGAACTAATTACAGGGGGATTGTGGGGAAGGTCACCGAGGTAATTACGAACCCAGTTATGTTCCATTCAAAACTCAATAGCTTCCTCAAAACTTTTTGACAACTAGCTCAAAGAAGGGTGAAACTGCAAGTAATATAAAATAGGGAAAATTTCTCTTATATCTCTTCGACTTTAAGCGAAAATTCAATTTGGTCTTTTACCTTTCAATTTGGACAAATAAATATTTCTAGTTTTGAATTTGTTCCAATGTCAACCCTCCGTCGGCTTCCGTTAATGTTTTTGGACAAAAAATGATCAGCCCAGCACATGACCAATTTTGAGGGGTATATTTGTACATTCAGCCATTATTCCCCTCTAATTTCTCAAAATCCGTCTCTCTCTCATCTCCCATGTCACCACCACCACCAGAAACTCAGACCACCACAAGCTATCATCACCACAAACCACCAAAAACCATCAGCCACTACACTAACCACCAGAAACCACCTTAAATAACCACAAACCGCCATCAGTCACCACTCCCACCGCAATCACTGCGAAACATCATCACCCGTTTCACTACCACCACCAGTCAACACCACCAATCACCGCCAACACAAACCCGAATTCAAAATCCCAAACACACCAATTTCGAATTTCAGAACCCCAATGTTAGAAACCCCTAAATTCGAAATTAAAACCCTAACCTCAAACCCCCAATTTTGGATTTCAATCCCCCAATTCGGAATTCAAACCCCAATGCAAATCGTATGAGAACCAAGCCCTTACCTCAATCGTGTCGCCATCCATAACCCCAACCACTACTCGTCACCATCATAAACCCCCAACTCCACTGCCGTACATCAGTCACAGAGAAGAGAGGGGATTTCGAATTCCCCAAACCTAAGAACCCTAGAATCGCGCAGAAAATCCGAATAAGGGGGAGATTGATGGGTGAAATTTATTTGAGAGAGGAGAATCTGAGGGGGGGGGGGGTGGGCAGAGTGGGTTTTCTTCTTCGTTAGGTGGTGGCCGGTGGGAGATGGGAGAGGTGAGTTCCAGATATGCATATGGTTTCACTTTATGTGAGAGGAGTATTACAAATTACTCTAGGCCGCATCGAATTGCACTTGGTCGTTACGAATTGCACTTGGCCGCTACGAATTGCACTTGGCCGCTACAAATTACTCTTGGCCGCATCGAATTGCACTTGGCCGCATCGAATTACTATTGGCCACGTAGAATTGCTCTTCACCGCAAAGAATTGCAATTGGCCGCTTGTAATTGCACTTGGCCGTGTAGAATTGTGAGACCATAAAGTAATTAGTGGCGGCCAAGAGTTATTTGATGCGGCCAAATGCAATTTGAAGCGGGCAAAATTATGAAACATTAATTTTAGTTTTTCATTCATCCTTCTTGCAAATATTCATTATTTCCAAGTATATTTCTAGTCTTATACTCGTAAATCTCAGCTATAGAATAAATATGTACAAATCCAATGGCCCAAAATATAGAGAATTCAAAAAATGCTGCTCCATATTATATAGATTTCACTTTGGAATTAAGGAGAAAGACCACATTGTTTGTCCTGACTTCATCAGAGAAATATTCTCAGTTGAGGCCCTCTATCAACTGTGTTCGTTCCAATCCGCAATCGATAAATTCTGCTGCTTAACGAATTAGGTGGATGGAGATTTGAAGACGGACCATCGAAAGGATTCCAGGAACCTTGTAGTGCAAAGTCCTTTGCCATGAAAGAATCAATGGCTCATAAGGTTGAACATCTGTTTTTTTTTTTTCTTCTTTTGAAGAAAGATGTTTTCTGATTATGAAACTATCAATATCTGAGCAATCTAATATTTTGCACGGATGATTTGCTCAGCTAGTAGAAAAATGGAGGTGGTCCGACGCTACCACCAAATGCACGACGCAACTGGGAAAATCGAATGAAGAGAAAAAGCCCTATCCATATACCTAACCCTAGGATTGGATTTCACTAACTTCTGGCACTTTGAAAATCTTCTCTTTATCGATATAGGGGAAAAAACCGAAATGGTCCCTATGGTTAATTGTTTGTGTCAGCTTGGTCCTTACAGTTTAAATTGGCTTGATTTACACTATGTATTTTCATTTTGTTCCAATTTGGTCCAATTACTAACTGTCGTTAGCCTTTTTAACGCCAAACGAGAATGGGTCTCTTTTCTGGGGTTAAAACAATAATTCTCCTACTCCCTTCTTGCCTTAATATACCTCTGAACCAAAATACAACTCATTCTCCCATTCCTAATGTTGATCACTGGTATTAAGTTTGGATTTTGGTAATGAGCAAAATTTGGTTATAGTTTTCTACAAAAAAAAAAAGTTGCCCTCCATTTCAGCATTTTCATGATCAGCCATGAGGCAATATAATCACTGGTATTAATACTAAGATGCTTTATTTTTCTGCATAGTACTTTGAACTTAACTTAAATCTGAAAATTGTCCTTATTTGATTTTTTTTTCCACATTTGTTAGTTTTGCGCAAAACTTTTGTGGGTTATTGATTCGTCTCGACGAAAGGAATTGAAAAAGTAAATTTTTTTTTTCGTTGAGATGAATCAATAACCCATAAAAAGTTTGGCGCAAAATTTACAAATGCAAAAAAAAATTCAAATATGGACAAAATTTCAAGATTTAAGTTAAGTTCAAAAGAACACAACTTGAAAATGCATATAGAACTATGTCCAAAAGTCACAATATGATATAGATCCAAAAGTCACAACATGATAAAGAAACCATGTTCAAAAGTCAGAATATTACATAAACTCAGTTCCAAATTTAGCAAGTCATAACCTAATACATAGACATAAAAAAAACCACTCAACTAGGTTACATTAAACCTAACTTAACAGCCCAAATGGTTACAAAAAATAATGCCTGGTCTTTCCATTCATTTTCCTACACTTGGCCCATGCACTGATTCCTAATTAGGGATGTTGAAGTTTGAGTAGTCTCACAGAGGGGAATAGGAGAATTATTATTTTAACCCCAGAAAAGGGGCCTATTCGCGTTTGGCATTAAAAAGGCTAACGACAGTTAGTAATTGGACCAAGTTGGAACAAAAGGGAAAGTACAGAGTGTAAATCGAGCCAATTAAAATGATAGGGACTAAGTTGACACAAACACTTAACTACAGGGACCATTTCGGTTTTTTTCCCATCGATATATAATAGGTTTTTAACCGATTTAAAATGAGGGAGAAACGAGTTTTTTACTGAAATATTTTCTTTTCAACTCTCTGAGTGTAAATTGATCATATCTTTCAATGTCCAAATAATTATAGATTTAGACTCCTCAGGTAAGAAATTATACTCAACAAGCTTTTTAACGTTTCCAACCTTGTGAAAATCGAAATTTGGAAATGTCCGGGATAAACATGCAAAGTTTGAACAATTTTCGAGTTTCAATGCGCCTCAGGCGCAAATCCTTGCTATAGATTGAAAACATCAAGAATATTCTCAATCGTTATTCTCAATTTTCGTTGAATTTATAATGCCGGTAAAATAATTAATGTCAATAGTAGTGGTGAAGTAAATAAGGGTTCCGATGGTGGAGTGGAGGCCTGCGGTTATGCATGTGGTCCTAAAATGATGATGACGTGGAAGTGTAGTAGTCGTGGTGGTGTTGAATGGGGTGGTGTGATCGTCGTAGCAGTGAAGTTATGGCCGTGCGTGTTTGTGACAGTGGTTAAATGAAAACGGAGGTGGTAGGGTTGAGATGCAGTGCCAATGGTGGTAGCAGAGTGGAACTGTGGTGGTAGTGATGGTGAAGTGATGTTGGTGTAGGTGGTGAAGGGATGGAGGTGGAGGGGTTGTATTATGGTGACAATGTTGGTGGTGGAGTAGTGGGAGTACTTCGATGAGGTTTATAGTCTTCTTACTACCCAATTTTCAGAAAATAAAAGAATTATTTTTATGATTGGATTTCACCAACTTTTAGTACTTTCAAAATCCTCGTTATTGATAAACAATAGGTCTTTATCCAATTAAAAATGAGGGAGATGCGAGTATTTTACTGAAACAATTTACTATTCAACTCTCTGAGAGTAAATTGGTCATAGTTTTAAATGTACAAATATTTTAAAATTTAAACTACTTGGGTTAGAAATTAAACTCAACATGCTTTACAACGATTCCAACCTTGCAAAAATCGGAGTTCGGGAGTATCCGGAATAAACCCGCAAAGTTTGAACAATTTTCGAGTTTCAATGCGCCTCAGGCGCAAGTGCATGCTCCCCAGGCGCATCCTATTGCGCCCAGGCGTGACCTCGATATTTCTATACTAACCAAACTTTGCGGCTTTGTCACGGGCAATTCCGAACTCCGATTTGCACGTGGTTTGAACCGTTGGAAAGCTTGTCTATCCTACTTTCTAATTAACCAAATTAGTTTGACTCCCAAATTTATTTTACATCAAAATATATGACAATTTTATTCTCAACTTGTCGAAAATAACCTATATTGGGAAAATCCTTGAATCATGCCAACATTAAACCGGAACGAAGCCTACTTTATATTGATATAAAGGGTATTGAAAATGCTAAAAGATTGTGGGATTGAATCATAAAAACAATGTATTTTGGTATATGAAAAATTAGTCAAGATTAGACCAACTCAAAGATCGTTGGAGCCACTAAATGCATAGATCGAATTGGTCTGACGCTCCCACCAAAATTTACGACGCAATTGGGAAATCCGAAAGCCTCCCCTGTAACGTTTCCCTCTGCTGATGTTTATATTTCAATTTTTTTTCTTCGCTAAGAATCAAAGAACTAATTACAGGGGGATTGTGGGGAAGGTCGCCGACGTAATTTACGAAATCTTATGGGGGGCATTATTCTCAAGGGGGGCTTGATCGGGTCTAGAGGAATGAATCGGCCAAAATCATACCGAGTTGAACCTCAGCTCGAGTGGTTAGGTGCAGGTTGTCCGGTTCCAGCTCCAATCCCTGGGCATCAACACATTTCACATTTTCAAGGTCTAATCCCAACTGGGCTCCTCTCACTTGCTCAAGAAAATGGCCTTGTGCTGATGCCAATGCAATGTACCAACAAAAATCATAAGATTGTTATGGATCATGTACATTTTCAACTGGGCTCTTCTCACTTGCTCTTTGCTCGTAGTTTTAATTTTTTTTCGTGGCATGACGTCTTTTGAGTTCCTTGACTTTTGATGGTTTTTTGGGCCGCTATTTTAGTGGTAAACTTTTCAGAGAACGGGCACTTTGTGCTTATGTTACAAGGGTCAAATTTGTCTCCAGTCATGTCCCGTCCAGAGCCCCGTCAGGATTCTTTTAGCTATGCTTGATTCTGGCTCGGTCCAGGTCCTTTTTATTTTTATACTTCCTTAATACCAAAAGACCAACTCCTCCAACTGGTAATCTTGTATGCTCTTTCTTGTGGCCAAGGTAGCGTTGGTGAGTTGGTAAACCATATTACAAAAACTTCGACAACAAGCTGGACTTAGCTCCATCTACTCGTTGGTGAGTTGGTAAACCATATTACAAAAGCTTCAACAGCAAGCTGGACTTAGCTCCATCTACTCGAATATGAGACCTCTCTATGCCGCTGAGCCAAAGGCCCATTGGCACGGAGGGGGCCTAAGTGAGAACATCCATGTTGCTATTTATGAAGCTCGGCAATTTCTTACCAGAAAGTCTATTGTCAATTTTGCTGTGTACCGAGATTTATTTGAGTTTGTAGAGCATCGACTAACCAAACCAAACCGAGTCTTGTTTCTCAATCAATTGTGGTCCGCTACATGGGTGTGTAGGATCGACTCATCCAAATGAATCAATACTAAGATGTGAATTCTGAAAGGTAGTCCAATTAGTGTACATGTATTATTAGTAGTGAAGGAGACTCGAGATCGCATCTTAGATCCTGAAAGAACTTCGATGGTTGCCCCATGTACAACTCCGCGTCCTCTTGTAACTCCAAATCACTCTCCCCCTGATACCATAGCTTCGCCTGGATCTTCCCTCCGCCTTGCACGGTGGCTCTAGCCCTGCTCACCAAGCGGTCATAAAAAAAACTCCCCTGACCCCAACTACTTATGTTGGACCCGCCTAATGCACAGGGCACCAATCCCACCATGCCGACGCTCAGGTCTTTCGCCAATACCGAATTGGCAAACGAAATCCCGGGGCCCACCCCAAACGTGATGTTCACGTTGATGTCCCTGTGGAGTGGCTCGGCCGCAGGAACCCACGTGAGGTTTGGGGCCAGGCTGAGGATCGATGGGTTGGGGGCGCATTTGGGTGGGCCGACGCCGTCCCAGGTGCCGTTGGTTGTGCTGCCGTGGCCAGACATGTTGCTTTGTCAGGCAACCAGGAATAAGTTCATGACTTGCGATGAGAAAGGGGACACCGCGGTTGCCAGAAGAATTAACCAAGGATAGGGAGCATTGCTTTGGTTTGTGACACTGTAGTCAATGTTAGTAAGGAAGATGATTGCACAACGTTATAAAGACATCCACGTCTCATAGTGACTATATTTATTTGGTCGTGAACACGTCTAAAATAATTATTTTAACGTTAATGAACTACTCAAATCATTTGTGTGGGATCGATCTTCTACCACCATTGATACCACACCTCATCCCTACTGCCTGCGCCTTCCTTTTACCATAACAACCAACACAAACACTTCATTGCCACGGCAATCAAACCGCAACATGCAACTCTAGCACGACTACTACTCCTCCACCACCACCACCATTTTAACACATCATAAAGCACCACTCCTCCACTCCACCACCAATGTCATGACCACCAAAGTTTCGTTTCCTAAATTAATAAGCCTTGTAAACCATACCTCTTGGGCATATTCGGGTGATTAAGCAGTTTTTATGTGCATTTGTGATGCGAGGAAAGTCAAATCAATTCTCAAGAACTCATAAAATATGAAAGGGTACCATAGAACTGTGAATGTGAGTAGCAAATGGAACGTAGGATGAAAAATGTGTAGAAAATAGACAACTACATACGAAGATCGTGGAAGCAGTACCACCCCTCTGCCACATACACTGTCACTATGACACAACCCCTCCACCACCATCACTTGACCAAATATACCACCATAATTTCACCACTACCACCACACTTCCACTCTTCTACCACCATTGACACCACACCTCATCCCTACTGCCTCCAACTTCCTTTTACGATAACAACCAACACAAATACTTCATCGCCAAGACAATCAAACCGCAACATGCACCTCTAGCATGACTACTACTCCACCACCACCACCATTTTAACACATCTTAAAGCACCACCCCTCCACTCCACCACCAATATCATGACCACCACAATTTCGTTTCCTAAATTAATAAGCCTTGTATAGCGTACCTCTTGGGCATATTCGGGTGATTAAGCAGTTTTTATGTGCATTTGTGATGTGAGGAAAGTCAAATAAAATCTCAAGAACTCATAAAATGTGAAAGAGTACTATAGAACTGTGAATGCGAGTAGCAAATGGAACTTAGGATGAGTGGAAGGGGTGTGAAAATATATTTTAACTTATGTGGCTCTAACGATGTTTGAATTTGTCTACTATTGACCAACTCTTAAAAAACCAACATAAATTAGTTTATATGGTTTGACCCCACCATATTTTAGTACTTTGAGAATCCTCTTTATCAATATGTAGACGATCTTTATCCGATTTAAAATGACGAAGATGCGAGCGTTTTACAAGAACAAATCATTTTTGGACTCAGTGAGTGTAAAATAGTCATATATTTTGATGTACAAAAAAAATTGCATCCATACTAATAGGGTTTGAAAGTAGACTTAACAAGCTTCTTAACGGTTCAAAGCTTGCCAAAATCGGAGTTCGGTAGTGTCCGGAAGAAGGCCGCGAAATTTAAGAAATTCTGAACTTTCAATGCGCCTGTGGAGCATTTCTTTGCAGGCGGGGCGCACTACATTAAGCTTGAGGCGCCTAGGAGCTCCACAATTTGTCAAACTTTGCAAGTTTGTTCCCATCATTCCCGATCTCCGATTTTTGCAAGGTTTGAACCATAAAAAAGCTTGTCAAGTCTACTTTGTAACCCAATTAGTTTGGATGCAATCATTTTTGTAAATAAAAAATATGACTATTTTACCCTCACTGAGTCAAAAAATAAAATTTTCTTGTAAAATGCTCGGATCTCCTTCCTATAAAATCGGATAAAGACCTTCTTTATATCGATAAAAAATGAATTTCAAAGTACTAAAAGATGGTGCAATATGACTATACAAATAATAAAGTTGAGTTTATGAAAAATGTGTAGAAAATAGACAACTATATACAAAGATCGTGGAAGCAGTAGCACCCCTCAGCCACAAACATTGTCACTGTAACACAACCCCTCCACCACCATCAATTGACCACATATACCACCATAACTTCACCACTTCCACCACACTTCCACTCTTCTACCACCATTGACACCACACCTCATTCCTATCGCCTCCGCCTTCCCTTTACCATAACAACCAACACAAACACTTCATTGCCACGACAATCAAACCGCAACATGAACCTTTAGCACGACTACTACTCCTCCACCATCACCACCATTTTGACACATCATAAAGCACCACCCCTCCACTCCACCACCAATGTCATGACCATCACAATTTCGTTTCCTAAATTAAAAAGCCTTGTAAAGTGTACCTCTTGGGCATATTTGGGTAATTAAGCAGTTTTTATGTGCATTTGTGATGTGAGGAAAGTCAAATCAAATCTCAAGAACTCATAAAATATGAAAAAGTACCATAGAATTGTGAATGGGAGTAGCAAATGGAACTTAGGATGAGTGGAAGGGGCGTGAAAATATGTTTTAACTTATGTGGCTCTAATGATGTTTGAATTTCTCTACTCCCGGCCAACTCTTCCAACACCAACATCCATTAGTTTATATGGTTTGACCCCACCATCTTTTAGTACTTTGAGAATACTCATTATCGATATGTAGACAGTCTTTATCCGATTTAAAATGATGGAAAATGCGAGCGTTTTACAAGAACAATTCATTTTTGGACTCAGTGAGGGTAAAATAGTCATATACATTGATGTACAAAAAAAATTGCATCCATACTAATTAGGCTAGAAAAAAGACTTAACAAGATTTTTAACGGTTCAAACCTTGCCAAAATCGGTGCTCGGTAGTGTTCGAAAGAAGGCCGCGAAATTTAAGAAATTTTGAACTTTTTATGCGCCTGAGGCATTTCTTTTCGCCCAAGGCGCACTACAATGCGCCTGAGGCGCCTAGGAGCTCCACAATTGTCAAACTTTGCAAGTTTGTTCCCAACATTCCCGAACTCCGATTTTTGCTAGGTTTGAACCGCAAAAAAGTTTGTCAAGTCTACTTTATAACCGAATTAGTTTGGATGCAATCTTTTTTGTACATCAAAATATATGGCTATTTTACCCTCACTGAGCCAAAAAATTAAATTTTCTTGTAAAACGCTCGCATCTCCATCCTTTTAAATCGGATAAAGACCTTCTTTATATCAATAAAGAGGATTTTCAAAGTACTAAAAGATGGTGGAGTAAAACTATACAAATAATGAAGTTGAATTTATGAAAAATGTGTAGAAAATAAACAACTACATACAAAATCATGGTACCAGGACCACCCCTTTGCCACAAACACTGTCACTGTGACATGACCCCTCCACCACCATCACTTGACCACGTATATTACCATAACTGCACCACTACCACCACACTTTCACTCTTTTACCACCATTGACACCGCACCTCATCCCTACCGCCTCCGCCTTCATTTTACCATAAGAACCAACACAAACATTTCATCGCCAAGACAATCAAACCGCAACATGCAACTCTAGCATGACTACTACTCCTCCATCACAACCACCATTTTAACACATCATAAAGCACCACCCCTCCACTCCACCACCAATGTCATGACCACCACAATTTTGTTTCCTAAATTAATAAGCCTTGTAAAGCATACCTCTTGGGCATATTCGGGTGATTAAGCAGTTTTTATGTGCATTTGTGATGTGAGGAAAGTCAAATCAAATCTCAAGAACTCATAAAATGTGAAAGAGTAACATAGAACTATGAATGAGACTAGCAAATGGAACTTAGGATTGGTGGAAGGGGTGTGAAAATATGTTTTTAACTTATGCGGCTCCAATGATGTTTGAATTTGTCTACTCTCGACCAACTCTTCAAAAACCAACATCTATTAGTTTATATGGCTTGACCCCACCATCTTTTAGTACTTTGAGAATCTTCTTTATCAATATGTAGACGGTCTTTATCCGATTTAAAACGATGGAGATGCGAGCGTTTTACAAGAATAATTCATTTTTGGACTCAGTGAGGGTAAAATAGTCATAGATTTTGGTGTACAAAAAAATTGCATCCATACTAATTGGGTTAGAAAGTAGACTTAACAAGATTTTTAACGGTTCAAACCTTGCCAAAATCAGAGTTCGGTAGTGTCCGAAAGAAGGCCGCGAAATTGAAGAAATTCTGAACTTTCAATGCGCCTGAGGAGCATTGCGTTGCACCCGGGGCGCACTACATTGCGCCTGAGGCACTAGGAGATCCACAATTGTCAAACATTGCAAGTTTGTTCCCAACATTCCTGGTCTCCGATTTTTGCAAGGTTTGAACCGTTAAAAAGCTTGTCAAGTCTACTTTGTAACCCAATTAGTTTGTATGCAATCTTTTTTGTACATAAAAATATATGACTATTTTACCCTCACTGAGTCAGAAAATCTAATTTTCTTGTAAAATGCTTGCATCTCCTTCATTTGAAATCAGATAATAACCTTTTTTATATCGATTAAAAGGGAATTTCAAAGTACTAAAAGATGGTGGAATACAACTATACAAATAATAAAGTTGAGTTTATGAAAAATGTGAAGAAAATAGACAACTTCATACAAAGATCGTGGAAGGAGTACCACCCCTCTGCCACAAAAACTTTCACTGTAACACGACCCCTCCACCACTATCACTTGACCACATATACCACCATAACTTCACAATTACCACCACACTTCCACTCTTCTACCACCATTGATACCACACCTCATCCCTATTGCTTCCGCCTTCCTTTTACGATAACAACCAACACAAACACTTCATCGCCACGACATTCAAACCGCAACATGCAACTCCAGCACGACTACTCCACCACCACCACCACCACCACCACCATTTAAACACATCATAAAGCACCACCTCTCCACTCCACCACCAATGTCATGACCACCAGAATTTCGTTTCCTAAATTAATAAGCCTTGTAAAGCGTACCTCTTGGGCATATTCGGGTGATTAAGCAGTTTTTATGTGCATTTGTGATGTGAGGAAAGTCAAATCAAATCTCAAGAACTCATAAAATATGAAAGAGTACCGTAGAACTACGAATGGGAGTAGCAAATGGAACTTAGGATGAGTGGAAGGGGCGTGAAAATATGTTTAAACTTATATGGCTCTAATAATGTTAGAATTGGTCTTCTCTCGACCTACTCTTCCAAAACAAACATCCATTAGTTTATATGGTTTGACCCCACCATTTTTAGTCATTTGAGAATCCTCTTTATCGATACAAAGAAGGTCTTTATCCGATTTAAAATGGCGGAGATGCGAGCGTTTTACAAGAAGAATTCATTTTTGGACTCAGTGAGAGTAAAATAGTCATATATTTTGATGTACCAAAAAAATTGCAACCATATTAATTGGGTTAGAAAGTAGACTTAACAAACTTCTTAACGGTTCAAACCTTGCCAAAATCGGTGTTCGGTCGTGTCCGTAAGAAGGCTGCGAAATTTAAGAAATTCTAAAGTTTCAATGCGCCTGAGGCGCATTTCTTTGCCCCTGGGATGCACTACATTGCGCCTGAGGCGCCTAGGAGCTCCACAATTTGTCAAACTTTGAAAGTTTGTTCCCAACATTTCCGAACTCCGATTTTTTCAAGCTTTGAACCGTTAAACCGTTAAAAAGCATGTCAAGTCTACTTTGAAACCCAATTAGTTTGGATGCAATTTTTTACATACATCAAAATATACAACTATTTTACCCTCACTGAGTCAAAAAATCTAATTTTCTTGTAAAACGCTCGCATCTCTGTTCTTTTAAATCGGATAAAGACCTTCTTTATAATTGTAAAGAGGATTTTCAAAGTACTAAACGATGGTGGAATACAACTACACAAATAGTAAAGTTGAGTTTATGAAATATGTGTAGAAAATAGACAACTACATACATAGATCGTGGAAGCATTACCACCCCTCAGCCACAAACACTTTCACTGTAACACAACCCCTCCACCACCATCACTTGATCACATATACCTCCATAACTTCACCACTACCACCACACTTCCACTCTTCTACCACCATTGACACCACATCGCATCCCTACCGGCTCCGCCTTCCTTTAACCATAACAACCAACACAAACACTTTATCGCCACGACAATCAAACCGCAACATGCAACTCTGGCACGACTACTACTCTTTCACCACCACCACTAATTTAACACCTTATAAAGCACCACCCTTCCACTCCACCATCAATTCTGAACTTTCAATGCTCCACAATTTGTCAAACTTTGCAAGTTTGTTCCCAATATTCTTGTAAAACGCTCTCATCTCCGTCTTTTTAAACCGAATAAAGACCTTTTTTTTATTGATAAAGAGGATTTTAAAAGTACTAAAAGATGGTGGAATATAACTATACAAATAATAAAGTTGTGTTTATAAAAAAATGTTTAGAAAATAGACAACTACATACAAAGATCATGGAAGCCTTACCACCCCTCAGCCACAAACACTTTCACTGTAACACAACCCCTCCACCACCATCACTTGACCACATATACCACCTTAACTTCACAATTACCATCACACTTCCACTCTTCAACCACCATTGACACGGGACCTCATCCTTACAGCCTCCGCCTTCCTGTTACCGTAATAACCCACACAAATACTTGATCGCCATGACAATCAGACCGCAACATGCAACTCCAGCACGACTACTACTCCTTCACCACCACCACCATTTTAACACATCATAAAGCATCTCCCCTCTACTCCACCACCAATGTCATGACCACAAGAATTTTGTTTCCAAAGTTAATAAGCCTTTTAAAGTGTACATCTTGGGCATATTCGGGTGATTAAGCAGTTTTTATGTGCATTTGTGATGTGAGGAAAGTCAAATGAAATCTTAAGAACTCATAAAATATGAAAGAGTACCATAGAACTGTGAATGTGAGTAACAAATGGAACTTAGGATGAGTGGAAGGGGCGTGAAAATATGTTTTAATTTATGTGGCTCTAATGAAGTTTTAATTGGTCTACTCTCGACCAACTTTTCAAAAACCAACATCCATTCATTTATATGGTTTGACCCCACCGTTTTTTTGTACTTTGAGAATCCTATTTATTTATATATAGAAGGTCTTTATCCGATTTAAAATGATGGAGATGCGAGCATTTTTTAAAGAATCATTCATATTTCGACTCAGTGAGGGTAAAATAGTCATATATTTTGATGTACAAAAAAAATTGCATACATGCTAATTCGGTTAGAATGTAGACCTAACAAGCTCTTAACGGTTAAAATCTTGCCAAAATCGGAGTTCAGTAGTGTCTGGAAGAAGGCCGCGAAATTTAAGAAATTTTGAACTTTCAATGCGCCTGAGGAGCATTTCTTTGCGCCCGGGGTGCACTACATAGCGCCTGAGGCGCCTAGCAGCTCCACAATTTGTCAAATTTTGCAAGTTTGTTCCCAACATTCCCGAACTCCGATTTTTTCAAGGTTTGAACCGTTATAAAGCATGTCAAGTCTACTATGTAACCCAATTAGTTTTGATGCAATTTTTTTCGTACATAAAAACATACAACTATTTTCCCCTCATTGAGTCAAAAAATGAAATTTTCTTGTAAAACGCTCGCATCTCCGTCCTTTTAAATCGGATAAAGACCTTCTTTATATCGATAAAGAGGATTTTCAAAGTACTAAAAGATGGTGGAATACAACTATACAATTAATAAAGTTGAGTTTATGAAAAATGTGTAGGAAATAGACAACTACATACCAAGATCGTGGAAGCATTACCACCCCTCAGCCACAAACACTTTCACTGTAACACAACCCTCCGCCACCATCACTTAACCACATATACCACCATAATTCCACCACTACTACCACACTTCTACTCTTCTACCACCATTGACACCACACCTCATCACCACCGCCTGCGCCTTCTCTTTGCCATAAAAACCAACACAAACACTTCCTCGCCACGACAATCAAACCGAAACATGCAACTCTGGCACGACTACTACTCCTTCGCTGCCACCATCATTTTAACACCTCATAAAGCACCGCCCCTCCACTCCACCACTAATGTCATGACCAACACAATTTTGTTTCCAAAATTAATAAGCCTTGTAAACCGTACCTCTTTGGCATATTCTGGTGATTAAGCAGTTTTTATGTGAATTTGTGATGTGAGGAAAGTCAAATCTAATCTAACGAACTCATAAAATTTGAAAGGGTTCCGTAGAAGTGTGAATGTGAGTTGCAAATGGAACTAAGGATGAGTGGAAGGGGCGTGAAAATAAGTTTTAACTTATGCGGCTCTAATGATGTTTGAATTGGTCTCCTCTCGACCAACTCTTCAAGAACCAACATCCATTAGTTTATATGATTTGACCCCACCATGTTTTAGTACTTTGAGAATCCTCTTTATCGATATATAGATGGCCTTTATCCGATACAAAATGACGAAGTTGCGAGCGTTTTACAAGAACAATTCATTTTTGGACTCAGTGAGGGTAAAATAGTAATATATTTTGAAGTACAAAAAAAATTGCATCCAAACTAATTGGGTTTGAAAGTAGACTTAACAAGCTTTTTAACGATTCAAACCTTTCCAAAATCGGTGTTCGGTAGTGTCCGAAAAAAGGCCGCGAAATGTAAGAAATTCTGAACTTTTTAATGCGCCTGAGGAGCATTCCTTTGCGCCCGGGGCGCACTACAATGCGCCTGAGGCGCCTAGCGGCTCCACAATTTGTAAAACTTTTTAAGTTTGTTCCCGACATTCCTAAACTCCGATTTTTGCAAGGTTTAAACCGTTAAAAAGCTTGTCAAGTCTACTTTATAACCCAATTAGTTTGGATGCAATCTTTTTTGTACATAAAAATATATGACTATTTTACCCTCATTTAGTCAAAAATAAAATTTTCTTGTAAAACGCTCGCATCTCCTTCCTTTTCAATCGGATAAAGACCTTCTTTATATCGATAAAGAGGATATTCAAAGTACTAAAATATGGTGGAACACAACTATACAAATAATGAAGTTGAGTTTATGAAAAATTTGTAGAAAATAGACAACTACATATAAAGATCGTGGAAGCAGTACCACCCCTCTGCAACAAACACTGTCACTGTGACATGACCCCTCCACCACCATTACTTGACCACATATGCCACCATAACTTCACCACTACCACCACACATCCGCTCTTCTACCACCATTGACACCACACCTCATCCCTACCGCCTCTGCCTTCCTTTTACCATAAGAACCAACACAAACATTTCATCGCCAAGACAATCAAACCGCAACATGCAACTCTAGCATGACTACTACTCCTCCATCAAAACCACCATTTTAACACATCATAAAGCACCACCCCTCCACTCCACCACCAATGTCATGACCACCACAATTTTGTTTCCTAAATTAATAAGCCTTGTAAAGCATACCTCTTGGGCATATTCGGGTGATTAAGCAGTTTTTATGTGCATTTGTGATGTGAGGAAAGTCAAATCAAATCTCAAGAACTCATAAAATGTGAAAGAGTAACATAGAACTATGAATGAGACTAGCAAATGGAACTTAGGATTGGTGGAAGGGGTGTGAAAATATGTTTTTAACTTATGCGGCTCCAATGATGTTTGAATTTGTCTACTCTCGACCAACTCTTCAAAAACCAACATCTATTAGTTTATATGGCTTGACCCCACCATCTTTTAGTACTTTGAGAATCTTCTTTATCAATATGTAGACGGTCTTTATCCGATTTAAAACGATGGAGATGCGAGCGTTTTACAAGAATAATTCATTTTTGGACTCAGTGAGGGTAAAATAGTCATAGATTTTGGTGTACAAAAAAATTGCATCCATACTAATTGGGTTAGAAAGTAGACTTAACAAGATTTTTAACGGTTCAAACCTTGCCAAAATCAGAGTTCGGTAGTGTCCGAAAGAAGGCCGCGAAATTGAAGAAATTCTGAACTTTCAATGCGCCTGAGGAGCATTGCGTTGCACCCGGGGCGCACTACATTGCGCCTGAGGCACTAGGAGATCCACAATTGTCAAACATTGCAAGTTTGTTCCCAACATTCCTGGTCTCCGATTTTTGCAAGGTTTGAACCGTTAAAAAGCTTGTCAAGTCTACTTTGTAACCCAATTAGTTTGTATGCAATCTTTTTTGTACATAAAAATATATGACTATTTTACCCTCACTGAGTCAGAAAATCTAATTTTCTTGTAAAATGCTTGCATCTCCTTCATTTGAAATCAGATAATAACCTTTTTTATATCGATTAAAAGGGAATTTCAAAGTACTAAAAGATGGTGGAATACAACTATACAAATAATAAAGTTGAGTTTATGAAAAATGTGAAGAAAATAGACAACTTCATACAAAGATCGTGGAAGGAGTACCACCCCTCTGCCACAAAAACTTTCACTGTAACACGACCCCTCCACCACTATCACTTGACCACATATACCACCATAACTTCACAATTACCACCACACTTCCACTCTTCTACCACCATTGATACCACACCTCATCCCTATTGCTTCCGCCTTCCTTTTACGATAACAACCAACACAAACACTTCATCGCCACGACATTCAAACCGCAACATGCAACTCCAGCACGACTACTCCACCACCACCACCACCACCACCACCATTTAAACACATCATAAAGCACCACCTCTCCACTCCACCACCAATGTCATGACCACCAGAATTTCGTTTCCTAAATTAATAAGCCTTGTAAAGCGTACCTCTTGGGCATATTCGGGTGATTAAGCAGTTTTTATGTGCATTTGTGATGTGAGGAAAGTCAAATCAAATCTCAAGAACTCATAAAATATGAAAGAGTACCGTAGAACTACGAATGGGAGTAGCAAATGGAACTTAGGATGAGTGGAAGGGGCGTGAAAATATGTTTAAACTTATATGGCTCTAATAATGTTAGAATTGGTCTTCTCTCGACCTACTCTTCCAAAACAAACATCCATTAGTTTATATGGTTTGACCCCACCATTTTTAGTCATTTGAGAATCCTCTTTATCGATACAAAGAAGGTCTTTATCCGATTTAAAATGGCGGAGATGCGAGCGTTTTACAAGAAGAATTCATTTTTGGACTCAGTGAGAGTAAAATAGTCATATATTTTGATGTACCAAAAAAATTGCAACCATATTAATTGGGTTAGAAAGTAGACTTAACAAACTTCTTAACGGTTCAAACCTTGCCAAAATCGGTGTTCGGTCGTGTCCGTAAGAAGGCTGCGAAATTTAAGAAATTCTAAAGTTTCAATGCGCCTGAGGCGCATTTCTTTGCCCCTGGGATGCACTACATTGCGCCTGAGGCGCCTAGGAGCTCCACAATTTGTCAAACTTTGAAAGTTTGTTCCCAACATTTCCGAACTCCGATTTTTTCAAGCTTTGAACCGTTAAACCGTTAAAAAGCATGTCAAGTCTACTTTGAAACCCAATTAGTTTGGATGCAATTTTTTACATACATCAAAATATACAACTATTTTACCCTCACTGAGTCAAAAAATCTAATTTTCTTGTAAAACGCTCGCATCTCTGTTCTTTTAAATCGGATAAAGACCTTCTTTATAATTGTAAAGAGGATTTTCAAAGTACTAAACGATGGTGGAATACAACTACACAAATAGTAAAGTTGAGTTTATGAAATATGTGTAGAAAATAGACAACTACATACATAGATCGTGGAAGCATTACCACCCCTCAGCCACAAACACTTTCACGGTAACACAACCCCTCCACCACCATCACTTGATCACATATACCTCCATAACTTCACCACTACCACCACACTTCCACTCTTCTACCACCATTGACACCACATCGCATCCCTACCGGCTCCGCCTTCCTTTAACCATAACAACCAACACAAACACTTTATCGCCACGACAATCAAACCGCAACATGCAACTCTGGCACGACTACTACTCTTTCACCACCACCACTAATTTAACACCTTATAAAGCACCACCCTTCCACTCCACCATCAATTCTGAACTTTCAATGCTCCACAATTTGTCAAACTTTGCAAGTTTGTTCCCAATATTCTTGTAAAACGCTCTCATCTCCGTCTTTTTAAACCGAATAAAGACCTTTTTTTTATTGATAAAGAGGATTTTAAAAGTACTAAAAGATGGTGGAATATAACTATACAAATAATAAAGTTGTGTTTATAAAAAAATGTTTAGAAAATAGACAACTACATACAAAGATCATGGAAGCCTTACCACCCCTCAGCCACAAACACTTTCACTGTAACACAACCCCTCCACCACCATCACTTGACCACATATACCACCTTAACTTCACAATTACCATCACACTTCCACTCTTCAACCACCATTGACACGGGACCTCATCCTTACAGCCTCCGCCTTCCTGTTACCGTAATAACCCACACAAATACTTGATCGCCATGACAATCAGACCGCAACATGCAACTCCAGCACGACTACTACTCCTTCACCACCACCACCATTTTAACACATCATAAAGCATCTCCCCTCTACTCCACCACCAATGTCATGACCACAAGAATTTTGTTTCCAAAGTTAATAAGCCTTTTAAAGTGTACATCTTGGGCATATTCGGGTGATTAAGCAGTTTTTATGTGCATTTGTGATGTGAGGAAAGTCAAATGAAATCTTAAGAACTCATAAAATATGAAAGAGTACCATAGAACTGTGAATGTGAGTAACAAATGGAACTTAGGATGAGTGGAAGGGGCGTGAAAATATGTTTTAATTTATGTGGCTCTAATGAAGTTTTAATTGGTCTACTCTCGACCAACTTTTCAAAAACCAACATCCATTCATTTATATGGTTTGACCCCACCGTTTTTTTGTACTTTGAGAATCCTATTTATTTATATATAGAAGGTCTTTATCCGATTTAAAATGATGGAGATGCGAGCATTTTTTAAAGAATCATTCATATTTCGACTCAGTGAGGGTAAAATAGTCATATATTTTGATGTACAAAAAAAATTGCATACATGCTAATTCGGTTAGAATGTAGACCTAACAAGCTCTTAACGGTTAAAATCTTGCCAAAATCGGAGTTCAGTAGTGTCTGGAAGAAGGCCGCGAAATTTAAGAAATTTTGAACTTTCAATGCGCCTGAGGAGCATTTCTTTGCGCCCGGGGTGCACTACATAGCGCCTGAGGCGCCTAGCAGCTCCACAATTTGTCAAATTTTGCAAGTTTGTTCCCAACATTCCCAAACTCCGATTTTTTCAAGGTTTGAACCGTTATAAAGCATGTCAAGTCTACTATGTAACCCAATTAGTTTTGATGCAATTTTTTTCGTACATAAAAACATACAACTATTTTCCCCTCATTGAGTCAAAAAATGAAATTTTCTTGTAAAACGCTCGCATCTCCGTCCTTTTAAATCGGATAAAGACCTTCTTTATATCGATAAAGAGGATTTTCAAAGTACTAAAAGATGGTGGAATACAACTATACAATTAATAAAGTTGAGTTTATGAAAAATGTGTAGGAAATAGACAACTACATACCAAGATCGTGGAAGCATTACCACCCCTCAGCCACAAACACTTTCACTGTAACACAACCCTCCGCCACCATCACTTAACCACATATACCACCATAATTCCACCACTACTACCACACTTCTACTCTTCTACCACCATTGACACCACACCTCATCACCACCGCCTGCGCCTTCTCTTTGCCATAAAAACCAACACAAACACTTCCTCGCCACGACAATCAAACCGAAACATGCAACTCTGGCACGACTACTACTCCTTCGCTGCCACCATCATTTTAACACCTCATAAAGCACCGCCCCTCCACTCCACCACTAATGTCATGACCAACACAATTTTGTTTCCAAAATTAATAAGCCTTGTAAACCGTACCTCTTTGGCATATTCTGGTGATTAAGCAGTTTTTATGTGAATTTGTGATGTGAGGAAAGTCAAATCTAATCTAACGAACTCATAAAATTTGAAAGGGTTCCGTAGAAGTGTGAATGTGAGTTGCAAATGGAACTAAGGATGAGTGGAAGGGGCGTGAAAATAAGTTTTAACTTATGCGGCTCTAATGATGTTTGAATTGGTCTCCTCTCGACCAACTCTTCAAGAACCAACATCCATTAGTTTATATGATTTGACCCCACCATGTTTTAGTACTTTGAGAATCCTCTTTATCGATATATAGATGGCCTTTATCCGATACAAAATGACGAAGTTGCGAGCGTTTTACAAGAACAATTCATTTTTGGACTCAGTGAGGGTAAAATAGTAATATATTTTGAAGTACAAAAAAAATTGCATCCAAACTAATTGGGTTTGAAAGTAGACTTAACAAGCTTTTTAACGATTCAAACCTTTCCAAAATCGGTGTTCGGTAGTGTCCGAAAAAAGGCCGCGAAATGTAAGAAATTCTGAACTTTTTAATGCGCCTGAGGAGCATTCCTTTGCGCCCGGGGCGCACTACAATGCGCCTGAGGCGCCTAGCGGCTCCACAATTTGTAAAACTTTTTAAGTTTGTTCCCGACATTCCTAAACTCCGATTTTTGCAAGGTTTAAACCGTTAAAAAGCTTGTCAAGTCTACTTTATAACCCAATTAGTTTGGATGCAATCTTTTTTGTACATAAAAATATATGACTATTTTACCCTCATTTAGTCAAAAATAAAATTTTCTTGTAAAACGCTCGCATCTCCTTCCTTTTCAATCGGATAAAGACCTTCTTTATATCGATAAAGAGGATATTCAAAGTACTAAAATATGGTGGAACACAACTATACAAATAATGAAGTTGAGTTTATGAAAAATTTGTAGAAAATAGACAACTACATATAAAGATCGTGGAAGCAGTACCACCCCTCTGCAACAAACACTGTCACTGTGACATGACCCCTCCACCACCATTACTTGACCACATATGCCACCATAACTTCACCACTACCACCACACATCCGCTCTTCTACCACCATTGACACCACACCTCATCCCTACCGCCTCTGCCTTCCTTTTACCATAAGAACCAACACAAACATTTCATCGCCAAGACAATCAAACCGCAACATGCAACTCTAGCATGACTACTACTCCTCCATCAAAACCACCATTTTAACACATCATAAAGCACCACCCCTCCACTCCACCACCAATGTCATGACCACCACAATTTTGTTTCCTAAATTAATAAGCCTTGTAAAGCATACCTCTTGGGCATATTCGGGTGATTAAGCAGTTTTTATGTGCATTTGTGATGTGAGGAAAGTCAAATCAAATCTCAAGAACTCATAAAATGTGAAAGAGTAACATAGAACTATGAATGAGACTAGCAAATGGAACTTAGGATTGGTGGAAGGGGTGTGAAAATATGTTTTTAACTTATGCGGCTCCAATGATGTTTGAATTTGTCTACTCTCGACCAACTCTTCAAAAACCAACATCTATTAGTTTATATGGCTTGACCCCACCATCTTTTAGTACTTTGAGAATCTTCTTTATCAATATGTAGACGGTCTTTATCCGATTTAAAACGATGGAGATGCGAGCGTTTTACAAGAATAATTCATTTTTGGACTCAGTGAGGGTAAAATAGTCATAGATTTTGGTGTACAAAAAAATTGCATCCATACTAATTGGGTTAGAAAGTAGACTTAACAAGATTTTTAACGGTTCAAACCTTGCCAAAATCAGAGTTCGGTAGTGTCCGAAAGAAGGCCGCGAAATTGAAGAAATTCTGAACTTTCAATGCGCCTGAGGAGCATTGCGTTGCACCCGGGGCGCACTACATTGCGCCTGAGGCACTAGGAGATCCACAATTGTCAAACATTGCAAGTTTGTTCCCAACATTCCTGGTCTCCGATTTTTGCAAGGTTTGAACCGTTAAAAAGCTTGTCAAGTCTACTTTGTAACCCAATTAGTTTGTATGCAATCTTTTTTGTACATAAAAATATATGACTATTTTACCCTCACTGAGTCAGAAAATCTAATTTTCTTGTAAAATGCTTGCATCTCCTTCATTTGAAATCAGATAATAACCTTTTTTATATCGATTAAAAGGGAATTTCAAAGTACTAAAAGATGGTGGAATACAACTATACAAATAATAAAGTTGAGTTTATGAAAAATGTGAAGAAAATAGACAACTTCATACAAAGATCGTGGAAGGAGTACCACCCCTCTGCCACAAAAACTTTCACTGTAACACGACCCCTCCACCACTATCACTTGACCACATATACCACCATAACTTCACAATTACCACCACACTTCCACTCTTCTACCACCATTGATACCACACCTCATCCCTATTGCTTCCGCCTTCCTTTTACGATAACAACCAACATAAACACTTCATCGCCACGACATTCAAACCGCAACATGCAACTCCAGCACGACTACTCCACCACCACCACCACCACCACCACCATTTAAACACATCATAAAGCACCACCTCTCCACTCCACCACCAATGTCATGACCACCAGAATTTCGTTTCCTAAATTAATAAGCCTTGTAAAGCGTACCTCTTGGGCATATTCGGGTGATTAAGCAGTTTTTATGTGCATTTGTGATGTGAGGAAAGTCAAATCAAATCTCAAGAACTCATAAAATATGAAAGAGTACCGTAGAACTACGAATGGGAGTAGCAAATGGAACTTAGGATGAGTGGAAGGGGCGTGAAAATATGTTTAAACTTATATGGCTCTAATAATGTTAGAATTGGTCTTCTCTCGACCTACTCTTCCAAAACAAACATCCATTAGTTTATATGGTTTGACCCCACCATTTTTAGTCATTTGAGAATCCTCTTTATCGATACAAAGAAGGTCTTTATCCGATTTAAAATGGCGGAGATGCGAGCGTTTTACAAGAAGAATTCATTTTTGGACTCAGTGAGAGTAAAATAGTCATATATTTTGATGTACCAAAAAAATTGCAACCATATTAATTGGGTTAGAAAGTAGACTTAACAAACTTCTTAACGGTTCAAACCTTGCCAAAATCGGTGTTCGGTCGTGTCCGTAAGAAGGCTGCGAAATTTAAGAAATTCTAAAGTTTCAATGCGCCTGAGGCGCATTTCTTTGCCCCTGGGATGCACTACATTGCGCCTGAGGCGCCTAGGAGCTCCACAATTTGTCAAACTTTGAAAGTTTGTTCCCAACATTTCCGAACTCCGATTTTTTCAAGCTTTGAACCGTTAAACCGTTAAAAAGCATGTCAAGTCTACTTTGAAACCCAATTAGTTTGGATGCAATTTTTTACATACATCAAAATATACAACTATTTTACCCTCACTGAGTCAAAAAATCTAATTTTCTTGTAAAACGCTCGCATCTCTGTTCTTTTAAATCGGATAAAGACCTTCTTTATAATTGTAAAGAGGATTTTCAAAGTACTAAACGATGGTGGAATACAACTACACAAATAGTAAAGTTGAGTTTATGAAATATGTGTAGAAAATAGACAACTACATACATAGATCGTGGAAGCATTACCACCCCTCAGCCACAAACACTTTCACTGTAACACAACCCCTCCACCACCATCACTTGATCACATATACCTCCATAACTTCACCACTACCACCACACTTCCACTCTTCTACCACCATTGACACCACATCGCATCCCTACCGGCTCCGCCTTCCTTTAACCATAACAACCAACACAAACACTTTATCGCCACGACAATCAAACCGCAACATGCAACTCTGGCACGACTACTACTCTTTCACCACCACCACTAATTTAACACCTTATAAAGCACCACCCTTCCACTCCACCATCAATTCTGAACTTTCAATGCTCCACAATTTGTCAAACTTTGCAAGTTTGTTCCCAATATTCTTGTAAAACGCTCTCATCTCCGTCTTTTTAAACCGAATAAAGACCTTTTTTTTATTGATAAAGAGGATTTTAAAAGTACTAAAAGATGGTGGAATATAACTATACAAATAATAAAGTTGTGTTTATAAAAAAATGTTTAGAAAATAGACAACTACATACAAAGATCATGGAAGCCTTACCACCCCTCAGCCACAAACACTTTCACTGTAACACAACCCCTCCACCACCATCACTTGACCACATATACCACCTTAACTTCACAATTACCATCACACTTCCACTCTTCAACCACCATTGACACGGGACCTCATCCTTACAGCCTCCGCCTTCCTGTTACCGTAATAACCCACACAAATACTTGATCGCCATGACAATCAGACCGCAACATGCAACTCCAGCACGACTACTACTCCTTCACCACCACCACCATTTTAACACATCATAAAGCATCTCCCCTCTACTCCACCACCAATGTCATGACCACAAGAATTTTGTTTCCAAAGTTAATAAGCCTTTTAAAGTGTACATCTTGGGCATATTCGGGTGATTAAGCAGTTTTTATGTGCATTTGTGATGTGAGGAAAGTCAAATGAAATCTTAAGAACTCATAAAATATGAAAGAGTACCATAGAACTGTGAATGTGAGTAACAAATGGAACTTAGGATGAGTGGAAGGGGCGTGAAAATATGTTTTAATTTATGTGGCTCTAATGAAGTTTTAATTGGTCTACTCTCGACCAACTTTTCAAAAACCAACATCCATTCATTTATATGGTTTGACCCCACCGTTTTTTTGTACTTTGAGAATCCTATTTATTTATATATAGAAGGTCTTTATCCGATTTAAAATGATGGAGATGCGAGCATTTTTTAAAGAATCATTCATATTTCGACTCAGTGAGGGTAAAATAGTCATATATTTTGATGTACAAAAAAAATTGCATACATGCTAATTCGGTTAGAATGTAGACCTAACAAGCTCTTAACGGTTAAAATCTTGCCAAAATCGGAGTTCAGTAGTGTCTGGAAGAAGGCCGCGAAATTTAAGAAATTTTGAACTTTCAATGCGCCTGAGGAGCATTTCTTTGCGCCCGGGGTGCACTACATAGCGCCTGAGGCGCCTAGCAGCTCCACAATTTGTCAAATTTTGCAAGTTTGTTCCCAACATTCCCGAACTCCGATTTTTTCAAGGTTTGAACCGTTATAAAGCATGTCAAGTCTACTATGTAACCCAATTAGTTTTGATGCAATTTTTTTCGTACATAAAAACATACAACTATTTTCCCCTCATTGAGTCAAAAAATGAAATTTTCTTGTAAAACGCTCGCATCTCCGTCCTTTTAAATCGGATAAAGACCTTCTTTATATCGATAAAGAGGATTTTCAAAGTACTAAAAGATGGTGGAATACAACTATACAATTAATAAAGTTGAGTTTATGAAAAATGTGTAGGAAATAGACAACTACATACCAAGATCGTGGAAGCATTACCACCCCTCAGCCACAAACACTTTCACTGTAACACAACCCTCCGCCACCATCACTTAACCACATATACCACCATAATTCCACCACTACTACCACACTTCTACTCTTCTACCACCATTGACACCACACCTCATCACCACCGCCTGCGCCTTCTCTTTGCCATAAAAACCAACACAAACACTTCCTCGCCACGACAATCAAACCGAAACATGCAACTCTGGCACGACTACTACTCCTTCGCTGCCACCATCATTTTAACACCTCATAAAGCACCGCCCCTCCACTCCACCACTAATGTCATGACCAACACAATTTTGTTTCCAAAATTAATAAGCCTTGTAAACCGTACCTCTTTGGCATATTCTGGTGATTAAGCAGTTTTTATGTGAATTTGTGATGTGAGGAAAGTCAAATCTAATCTAAAGAACTCATAAAATTTGAAAGGGTTCCGTAGAAGTGTGAATGTGAGTTGCAAATGGAACTAAGGATGAGTGGAAGGGGCGTGAAAATAAGTTTTAACTTATGCGGCTCTAATGATGTTTGAATTGGTCTCCTCTCGACCAACTCTTCAAGAACCAACATCCATTAGTTTATATGATTTGACCCCACCATGTTTTAGTACTTTGAGAATCCTCTTTATCGATATATAGATGGCCTTTATCCGATACAAAATGACGAAGTTGCGAGCGTTTTACAAGAACAATTCATTTTTGGACTCAGTGAGGGTAAAATAGTAATATATTTTGAAGTACAAAAAAAATTGCATCCAAACTAATTGGGTTTGAAAGTAGACTTAACAAGCTTTTTAACGATTCAAACCTTTCCAAAATCGGTGTTCGGTAGTGTCCGAAAAAAGGCCGCGAAATGTAAGAAATTCTGAACTTTTTAATGCGCCTGAGGAGCATTCCTTTGCGCCCGGGGCGCACTACAATGCGCCTGAGGCGCCTAGCGGCTCCACAATTTGTAAAACTTTTTAAGTTTGTTCCCGACATTCCTAAACTCCGATTTTTGCAAGGTTTAAACCGTTAAAAAGCTTGTCAAGTCTACTTTATAACCCAATTAGTTTGGATGCAATCTTTTTTGTACATAAAAATATATGACTATTTTACCCTCAT
This sequence comes from Rhododendron vialii, assembly GCF_030253575.1. Taxonomy (NCBI): domain Eukaryota; kingdom Viridiplantae; phylum Streptophyta; class Magnoliopsida; order Ericales; family Ericaceae; genus Rhododendron; species Rhododendron vialii. The sequence goes on along the minus strand of NC_080563.1, from coordinate 38,591,864 downwards.
TCAGTCAAAAATAAAATTTTCTTGTAAAACGCTCGCATCTCCTTCCTTTTCAATCGGATAAAGACCTTCTTTATATCGATAAAGAGGATATTCAAAGTACTAAAATATGGTGGAACACAACTATACAAATAATGAAGTTGAGTTTATGAAAAATTTGTAGAAAATAGACAACTACATATAAAGATCGTGGAAGCAGTACCACCCCTCTGCAACAAACACTGTCACTGTGACACAATCCCTCCACCACCATTACTTGACCACATATGCCACCATAACTTCACCACTACCACCACACATCCGCTCTTCTACCACCATTGACACCACACCTCTTCCCTACAGCCTTTGCCTTCCTTTTACCATAAGAACCAACACAAACATTTCATCGCCACGAAAATCAAACCGCAACATGCAACTCCAGCACGACTACTACTCCTCCACCACCACCACCATTTTAACACATCATAAAGCACCACCCCTCTACTCCACCACCAATGTCATGACCACCACAATTTCGTTTCCTAAATTAATAAGCCTTGGAAAGCGTACTTCTTGGTCATATTCGGGTGATTCAGAAGTTTTTATGTGCATTTGTGAAGTAAGGGAAGTTAAATCAAATCTCAAGAACTCATAAAATATGAAAGAGTACGATAGAACTGTGAATGTGAGTAGTAGATGGAACTTAAGATGAGTGGAAGGGGCGTGAAAATATGTTTTAATTTATGTGGCTCTAATGATGTTTGAATTAGTCTACACTCGACCAACTCTTCGAAAACAAACAGCCATTAGGTTATATGGTTTGACCCCACCATCTTTTTGTACTTCGAGAATTTTCTTTATCGTTATAGAGACGGTGTTTATCCGATTTAATATGACGGAGATGCGAACGTTTTACAAGAACAATTTATTTTTGGACTCAGTGAAGGAAAAATAGTCATATATTTTGATGTACGAAAAAAATTGCATGCATACTAAATTGGTCACAAAGTAGACTTAACGAGCTTCTTAATGGTAGAAACCTTTCCAAAATCGGAGTTCGGTAGTGACCAAAAGAAGGCCGCGAAATTTAAGAAATTCTGAACTTTTAATGCGCCTGAGGGGCATTTCTTTGCGCCCGGGGCGCACTACATTGCGCCCGAGGCGCCTAGGAGCTCCACAATTTGTCAAACTTTGCAACGCTGTTCTTAACATTTCCGAACTCCGATTTTTGCAAGGTTTGAACTATTAAAAAACTTGTCAAGTTTACTTTGTTACCCAATTAGTTTGGATGCAATCTTTTTTGTTCATAAAAATATATGACTATTTTACCCTCATTGAGTCAAAAAATGAAACTTTTTTGTAAAACGCACGCATCTCCTTCCTTTTAATCGGATAAAGACCTTCTTTATATCGATAAAGAGGATTTTCAAAGTACTAAAAGATGGTGGAATACAACTATACAAATAATAAAGTTGAGTTTATGAAAAAGGTGTAGAAAATAGACAACTACATACAAAGATCGTGGAAGCAGTACCAATCCTCTACCACAAACACTTTCACTGTAACACAACCCCTCCACCACCATAACTTGACCACATATACCACCATAACTTCACCACTACCACCACACTTACACTTTTCTACAACCATTGACACCACACCTCATCACTACCGCCTCCACCTTCCCTTTACCATAACGACCAACACAAACACTTCTTTGCCACGACAATCAAACCGCAACATGCAACTCTGGCACGACTACTACTCCTTCACCACCACCCCCATTTAACACCTCATACAGCACCACCCCTCCACTCCTCCACTAATGTCATGACCACCACAATTTCGTTTCCTAAATTAATAAGCCTTGTAAAGCGTACCTTTTGGGCATATTCGGGTGATTAAGCAGTTTTTATGTACATTTGTGATGTAAGGAAAGTCAAATCAAATCTCAAGAACTCATTAAATGTGAAAGAGTACCATAGAACTATGAATGCGAGTAGCAAATAGAACTTAGGATGAGTGGAAGGTGCGTGAAAATTTGTTTTAAGTTATGTGGCTCTAATGATGTTTGAATTGGTCTACGCTCGACGAACTCTTCAATAACCAACATCCAAGAGTTTATATGGTTTGACCACACCATCTTTTAGTACTTTGAGAATCCTCATTATCGATATATAGACGGTCTTTATCCGATTTAAAATGACGGAGATCCGAGCGTTTTACAAGAACAATTCATTTTTGGACTCAGTGAGGGTAAAATAGTCATATATTTTGATGTACAAAAAAAATTGCATCCATACCTATTGGGTTAGAAAGTAGACTTAACAGGCTTCTTAGCGGTTCAAACCTTGCCAAAATCGGACTTCGGTAGTGTCCAGAAGAAGGCCATGAAATTTAAAAAATTCTAAACTTTCAATGCGCCTGAGGAGCATTACTTTGCGCCCCGGGCGCACTACATTGCGCCTGTGGCGCGTAGGAGCTCCACAATTTGTAAAACTTTGCAAGTCTGTTCCCGACATTCCCGAACTCCGATTTTTGCAAAGTTTGAACCGCTAAAAATCTTATCAAGTCTACTTTATAACCCAAATAGTTTGGATGAAATCTTTTTTGTACAAAAAAATATATGACTATTTTACCCTCATTTAGTCAAAAAATAAAATTTTCTTGTAAAATGCTCGCATCTCCTTCCTTTTCAATTGGATAAAGACCTTCATTATATCGATAAAGAGGAGATTCAAAGTACTAAAAGATGAAGGAATAAAACTATACAAATAATAAATTTGAGTTTAGGAAAAATGTGTAGAAAATAGGCAACTACATACAAAGATCGTGGAAGCAGTAACACCCTTGTGCCACAAACACTTTCACTGTAACACAACCCTTCCACCGCCATCACTTGACGACATATACCTCCATAATTTCATCACTACCACCACACTTCCACTCTTCTACCACCATTGATACCACACCTCATCCCTACTGCCTGCGCCTTTCTTTTACCATAACAACCAACACAAACACTTCATTGCCACGACAATCAAACCGTAACATGCAACTCTAGCACGACTACTACTCCTCCACCACCACCACCATTTTAACACATCATAAAGCACCCCCCCTCCATTCCACCACCAATGTCATGACCACCACAATTTCATTACCTAAATTAATAAGCCTTGTAAAGTGTACCTGCTGGGCATATTCGGGTGATTAAGCAGTTTTTGTATGCATTTGTGATGTGAGGGAAGTCAAATCAAATCTCAAGAACTCATAAAATATGAAAGAGTACCATAGAACTGTGAATGTGAGTAGCAGATGGAACTTAGGATTAGTGGAAGGGGCGTGAAAATATGTTTCAATTTATGTGGCTCTAATGATGTTTTAATTGGTGTACTCTCGACCAACTCTTCAAAAAAAAAAACATCCATTAGTTTATATGGTTCAACCCTACAATCTTTTAGTACTTTAAAAATCCTCTTTATCGATATATAGACGGTCTTTATCCGATTTAAAATGACGGAGTTGCGAGCGTTTTACAAGAACAATTCATTTTTGGACTCAGTGAGGGTAAAATAGTAATATATTTTGAAGTACAAAAAAAATTGCAACCATACTAATTGGGTTAGAAAGTAGACTTAACATGCTTTTTAACGGTTCAAACCTTTCCAAAATCGGTGTTCGGTAGTGTCCGAAAGAAGGCACCGAAATTTAAGAAATTCTGAACTTTAACTGCGCCTGAGGAGCATTTCTTTGCGCCCGGGGCGCACTAACATTGCGCCTGAGGCGCCTAGCAGTTCCACAATTTTTATAAAACTTTCCAAGTTTCCTCCCAACATTTCTAAACTCCGATTTTTGCAAGGTTTGAACCGTTAAAAAGCTTGTCAAGTCTACTTTGTAACCAAATTAGTTTGTATGCAATCTTTTTTGTACATAGAAATGTACGACTATTTTACCCTCACTGAGTCAAAAAATAAAATTTTCTTGTAAAACGCTCGCATCTCCTTCCCTTTCAATCGGATATAGACCATCTTTATATCGATAAAGAGGAATTTGAAATTACTAAAAGATGGTGGAACACAACTATACAAATAATAAAGTTGAGTTTATGAAAAATTTGTAGAAAATAGACAACTACACATAGAGATCATGGACGCAGTACCACCCCTGTGCCACAAACACTTTCAAAGTAACACAACCCCTCCACCACCATCACTTGACCACGTATACCACCATAATTTCACCACTACCACCACACTTCCACTCTTCTACCACCATTGATACCACACCTCATCCCTACTGCCTGCGGCTTCCTTTTACCATAACAACCAACACAAACACTTCATTGCCACGGAAATCAAACCGCAATATGCAACTCTAGCACGACAACTACTCCTCCACAACCACCACCATCACCATTTTGACACATCATAAAGCTCCACCCCTCCACTCCACTACCATTGTCATGACCACCACAATTTCGTTTCCTAAATTAATAAGCCTTGTAAAGCGTACCTCTTGGGCAAATTTGGGCGATTAAGCAGTTTTTATGTGCATTTGTGATGCGAGGGAAGTCAAATCAAATCTCAAGAACTCATAAAATATGATAGAGTACCATAGAACTGTGAATGTGAGTAGCAAATGGAACTTGGGATGAGTGGAAGAAGCATGAAAATATGTTTTAAGTTATGTGACTCTAATGATGTTTGTATTGGTCTACTCTCGACGAACTTTTCAAAACCCAACATCCATTGGTTTTTATGGTTTGACCCCACCATCTTTTAGTCCTTTGAGAATCCTCTTTCTTGATATATAGACGGTCTTTATCCGATTTAAAATGACGGAGATACGAGTGTTTTACAAGAACAATTAATTTTTTTGACTCATTGAGGGTAAAATAGTAATATATTTTAAAAAAACAAAAAAAATTGCATCCAAACTAATTGGGTTAGAAAGTAAACTTAACATGCTTTTTAACGGTTCAAACATTTCAAAAATCGGTGTTCGGTAGTGTCCGAAAGAAGCCCGCGATATTTTAGAAATTCTGAACTTTCAATGTGCCTGAGGAGCATTTTTTTGCGCCCGGGGTGCACTACATTGCGCCTGAGGCGCCTAGCAGCTCCACAATTTGTAAAACTTTCCATGTTTTTTCCCGACATTCCTAAACACCGATTTTTGCAAGGTTTGAACCGTTAAAAAGCTTTTCAAGTCTACATTGTAACCCAATTAGTTTGGATGCAATCTTTTTTGTACATAAAAATGTATGACTATTTTACCCTCCCTGAGTCAAAAAATAAAATTTTCTTGTAAAACGCTCGCATTTCCTTCCCTTTCAATCCGATATAGACCTTCTTTATATCCATAAAGAGGAATTTGATATTACTAAAAGTTGGTGGAACACAACTATACGAATAATAAAGTTGAGTTTATGAAAAATGTGTAGAAAATAGAACACTACATACAGAGATCATGGAAGCAGTACCACCCTTGATCCACAAACACTTTCAAAGTAACACAACCCCTCCACCACCATCACTTGACCACGTATACCACCATAATTTAACCACTACCACCACACTTCCACTTTTCTTCCACCATTGATACCACACCTCATCCCTACTGCCTGCGGCTTCCTTTTACCATAACAACCAACACAAACACTTCATTGCCACGGCAATCAAACTGCAATATGCAACTCTAGCATGACTACTACTCCACCACAACCACCACAATCACCATTTTAACACATCATAAAGTTCCACCCCTCCACTCCACCACCAATGTCATGACCACCACAATTTCGTTTCCTAAATTAATAAACCTTGTAAAGCGTACCTATTGGGCATATTCGGGTGATTAAGCAGTTTATATGTGCATTTGTTATGCGTGGGAAGTCAAATCAAATCTCAAGAACTCATAAAATATGATAGAGTACCATAGAATTGTGAATGTGAGTAGCAAATGGAACTTGGGATGAGTGGAAGGGGCGTGAAAATATGTTTTAAGTTATGTGGCTTTAATGATGTTTGTATTGGTCTACTCTCTCGTCGAACTCTTCAAAAACAACATCCATTAGTTTATATGGTTTGACCCCACCATCTTTTAGTACTTTGAGAATCCTCTTTGTTGATATATAGACGGTCTTTATCCGATTGAAAATGACGGAGATGCGAGCGTTTTACAAGAACAATTCATTTTTGGACTCAATGAGGGTAAAATAGTCATATATTTTAATGAACAAAAAAAATTGCATCCATACTATTTGGGTTAGAAAGTAGACTTAACAAGTTTCTTAAAGGTTCAAGCCTTGCCAAAATCAGTGTTCGGTAGTGTTCGGAAGAAGGCCACGAAAATTAAGAAATTCTAAGGCCAGGAAATTTAAGAAATTCGGAACATTCAATGTGTTTGAGGAGCATTTCTTTGCGCCTGGGGCGCACTAACATTGCGCCTGAGGCGCACTAACATTGCGCCTGAGGCGCTTAGGTGCTCCACAATTTGTCAAACTTTGCAAGTTTGTTCCCGACAATTTCGAACTCTGATTTTTGCAAGGTTTGAACCGATAAAAAGCTTGTCAAGTCTACTTTGTAACCCAATTAGTTTGGATACAATCTTTTTTGTACAACAAAATATAGGACTTTTTTACCCTCACAATGTTAAAAAATGAAATTTTCTTGTAAAACGCTCGAATTTCCGTCCTTTTCAATCGGATAAAGACCTTCTTTTTATTGATAAAAAGGATTTTCAAAGTACTAAAAGATGGTGGAATAAACCTATACAAATAATAAAGTTGAGTTTATGAAAAATTTGTAGAAAATAGACAACTACATACAAAGATCGTAGAAGCAGTACCACCCCTGATCCACAAACACTTTCAAAGTAACACAACCCCTCCACCACCATCACTTGACCACATATACCACCATAATTTCACCATTACTACGACACTTCCACTCTTCTACCACCATTGATACCACACCTCATCCCTACCTCCTCGACCTTCCTTTTACCATAACAACCAAAACAAACACTTCATCGCCACGGCAATCAAACCGCAACATACAACTCTAGCACGACTACTACTCCTCCACAACCACCACCATCACCATTTTAACACATCATAAAGCATCACGCCTCCACTCGACCACTAATGTCATGACCACCACAATTTCGTTTCCTAAATGAATAAGCCTTGTAAAGTGTACTCCTTGGGCATATTCAGGTGATTAAGTAGTTTTATGTGCATTTGTGATGTGAGGGAAGTCAAATCAAATCTCAAGAACTTATAAAATATGAAAGAGTACCAAAGAACTGTGAATGTGAGCAGCAAATGGAACTTAGGATGAGTGGAAGGGGCGTGAAAATATGTTTTAATTTATGTGGCTCTAATGATGTTTGAATTGGTCTACTCTAGACCAACTCTACAAAAACAAACATCCGTTAGTTTATATGGTTCAACCCCACCATCTTTTAGTACTTTGAGAATCCTCTTTATCGATATATAGACGGTCTTTATCCGATTTAAAATGACAGAGATGCAAGCGTTTTACAAGAACAATTCATTTTTGGACTCAGTGAGGGTAAAGTAGTCATATATTTTGATGTACAAAAAAAATTGCATCCATACTAATTGGGTTAGAAAGTAGACTTAACAAGCTTCTTAACGGTTCAAACCTTGCCAAAATCGGAGTTCAGTTGTGTCCGGAAAAAGGCCGCTAAATTTAAGAAATTCTGAACTTTCAATGCGCCTGAGGAGCATTTCTTTACGCCCGGAGCGCACTAAATTGCGCCTAAGGCGCCTAGGAGCTTCAAATTTGTAAAACTTTGCAAGTTTGTTCCCGACATTCCCGAACTCCGATTTTTGCAAGGATTGAACCGTTAAAAAGCATGCCAAGTCTACTTTGTTACCCAATTAGTTTGGATGCAATCTTTTTTGTACATAAAAATATATGACTATTTTACCCTCACTATGTAAAAAAATGAATTTTTTTTTGTAAAACGCTTGCATATCCTTCCCTTTCAATCGGATAAAGACCTTCTTTGTAACGATAAAGAGAAATTTCAAAGTACTAAAAGATGGTGGAATACAACTATCCAAATAATAAAAGTTAAGTTTTTGAAAAATGTGCAGAAAATAGACAACTACATACAAAGATCGTGGAAGCAGTACCACCCCTCCACCACCATCACTTGACCACATATAACACCATAATTTCACCACTTCCCCCACACTTCCACTCTTCTACCACCATTGATACCACACCTCATCCTTACTGCCTGCGCCTTCCTTTTACCATAACAACCAAGACCAACACTTCATCGCCATAGCAATCAAACCGCAACATGCAACTCTAGCACGAGTACTACTCCTCCACCACCACCACCATTTTAACACAACATTAAACACCACCCGTCCACTCCACCACCAATGTCATGACCACCACAATTTCATTTCCTGAATTAATAAGCCTTGTAAAGCATAGCTCTTGGCCATATTCGGGTGATTAAGCAGTTTTTATGTGCATTTGTGATGTGAGGGAAGTCAAATCAAATCTCAAGAACTCATAAAATATGAAAGTGTACCATAGAACTGTGAATGTGAGTAACAAATGGAACTTAGGATGAGTGGAAGGGGCGTGAAAATATGTTTCAATTTATGTGGCTCTAATGAGGTTTGAATTGGTCTACTGTCGACCAACTCTTCGAACACAAACATCCATTAGTTTATATGGTTTGACCCCACCATCTTTTAGTACTTTGAGGATCCTCTTTATCGATATAAACAAGTTTCTTAACGGTTCAAACCTTTCCAAAATCTGAGTTCAGTATTGTCCGGAAGAAGGCCGCGAAATTTAAGAAATTCTAAACTTTCAATGCGCATGAGGCGCATTTCTTTGCGCCTGGGGCGCACTACAATGCGCCTAGGAGCTCCACAATTTTTCAAACTTTGCAAGTTTGTTCCCAACAGTCCCGAACTCCGAGTTTTGCAAGGTTTGAACCGTTAAAAGGCTTGTCAAGTCTACTTTGTAACCCAATTAGTTTGGATGCAATCTTTTTTGTATGACAAAATATAGGACTATTTTACCACCATTGATACCACACCTCATCACTACCGCCTTCGCTTTCCCTTTACCAAAACGACTAACACAAATACTTCCTCACCACGACAATCAAACCGCACATGCAACTCTGGCACGACAACTACTCATTCACCACCACCGCAATTTTAACACCTCATAAAGCACCAACCCTCCACTCCACCACCAATGTCATGACCACCACAATTTCATTTCCTAAATTAATAAGCCTTGTAAAGCGTAGCTCTTGGGCATATTCGGGTGATTAAGCAGTTTTTATGTGCATTTGTAATGTGAGGGAAGTCAAATAAAATCTCAAGAGCACATAAAATATGAAAGAGTACCCTAGAACTGTGAATGTGTGTAGCAATTGGAACTTTGGATGAGTGGAAGGCGCGTGAAAATATGTTTTAACTTATGTGGCTCTAATGATGTTTGAATTGGTCAGCTGTTGACCAACTCTTCAAAAGCCAACATCCAATAGTTTATATGGTTTGACACCACCATCTTTCAGTACTTTGAGAATCCTCTTTATCGATATATAGACGGCCTTTATCTGATTTAAAATGACGGAGATGTGAGCGTTTTACAAGAACAATTCATTTTTGGAGTTCGGTAGTGTCCGGAAGAAAGCCGCGAAATTTAAGAAATTCTGAACTTTCTATGCGCCTGAGGAACATTTCTTTGCGCTCGGGGCGCACTAACATTGCGCCTGAGGCGCCAATGAGCTCCACAATTTGTTAAACTTTGCAAGTTTGTTCCCGACATTTTCGAACTCCAATTTTTGCAAGGTTTGAACCGTTAAAAAGCTTGTCAAGTCTACTTTGTAACCTTATTAGTTTGGATGCAATCTTTTTTTAACAAAAAAAATATAGTACTCATTTACCCTTACTGAGTCAAAAAATGAAATTTTCTTGTAAAATGCTCCCATATCCGTCCTTTTAAATCCGATAAAGACCTTTTTTATATCAATAAAGATAATTTTAAAAGTACTAAAAGATGGTGAAATACAGCTATACAAATAATAAAGTTGAGTTTATGAAAAATGTGTAGAAAATATACAAATACATACAAAGATAGTGAGCAGTACCAACCCTCTGCCACAAACACTGTCATTGTAACACAACCCCTCCACGACCATCACTTGACCACATATACCACCATAACTTCACCACTACCACCACACTTCCACTCTTCTACCACCATTGATACCACACCTCATCACTACCGCCTCCGCCTTCCCTTTACCATAACAACCAACACAAACACTTCCTTGCCACGACAATCAAACCGCAACATGCAACTTTGGCACGACTACTTCTCCTTCACCACCACGGCATTTTAACACCTCATAAAGCACCATCCCTCCACTCCACCACCAATGTCATGACCACCACAATTTCGTTTCCTAAATTAATAAGCTTTGAAAAGAGTACCTATTGGGCATATTCGGGTGATTAAGCAGTTTTTATGTACATTTGTGATGTGATGGAAGTCAAATCAAATCTCAAGAACTCATAAAATATGAAAGAGTACCATAGAACTGTGAATGTGAGTAGCAAATGGAACTTAGGATGAGTAGAAGGTGCGTGAAAATATGTTTTAACTTATGTGGCTCTAATAATGTTTGAATTGGTCTGCTCTTGACCAATTCTTCAAAAATCAACATCCATTAGGTTATATGGTTTGACCCCACCATCTTTTAGTACTTTAGAATCCACTTTATCGATATAAAGAAGGTATTTATCCGATTTAAAATGACGGAGATGCGAGCGTTTTACAAGAACAATTCATTTTTGGAGTCAGTGAGGGTAAATTAGTCATATATTTTGATGTACAAAAAAAGTTGCATCCATACTAATTGGGTTAGAATGTACACTTAACAAGCTTTTTAACGGTTCAATCGTTGCCAAAATGGGAGTTCAGTAGAGTTCGGAAGAAGGCCGCGAAATTCAAGAAATTCTAAACATTCAATGCGCCTGAGGCGCATTTATTTGCGCCCGGGGCGCACTAACATAGTGCCTGAGGAGCCTATGAGCTCCACAATTTGTCAAACTTTGGAAGTTTATTCCCAACATTCCCGAACTCTAATTTTTGCAAGGTTTGAACCGTTAAAAAGCTTGTCAAGTCTACTTTGTAACCCAATTAGTTTGGATGCAATTTTCTTTGTACATCAAAATATACGACCATTTTACCCTCACTGAGTCAAAAAATAAAATTTTCTTGTCAAACGCTTTTTTCTCCGTCCTTTTAAATCAGATAAAGACCTTCTTTATATCGATAAAGAGGATTTTCAAAGTACTAAAATTTGGTGGAATAGAACCGTACAAATAACATAGTTGAGTTCATAAAAATGTGTAAAAAATAAAAAACTACATACAAAGATCGCGGAAGCATAACCACCCCTCGGCGACAAACACTTTCACTGTAACACAACCCCTCCGCCACCATAACTTGACAACATACACCGCCATAACTTCACCACTACCACCACACTTTCACTCTTTTACCACCATTGACACCACACCTCATCCCTACCGCCTCCGCCTTCCTTTTACCATATCAACCAACACAAACAATTCATCGCCACGACAATAAAACCGCAACTCTAGAATGACCACTACTCCTCCACCACCACCACCATTTTAACACATCATAAACCACCACCCCTCCACTCCACCACAAATGTCATGACCACCAAAATTTCGTTTCCCAAATTAATAAGCCTTGTAAAGCATACATCTTGGGCATATTTAGGTGATTAAGCAGTTTTTATGTGCATTTGTGATGCGAGGAAAGTGAAATCAAATCTCAAGAACTCATAAAATATGAAAGGATACCATAGAACTGTGAATGTGAGTAGCAAATGGAACTTAGGATGAGTGGAAGGGGTGTGAAAAGATGTTTTAACTGATGTGGCTCTAATGATGTTTGAATTGGTCAACTCTCGACCAACTCTTCAAAAACCAACACCCATTAGTTTATATGGTTTGACCCCACCATCTTTTAGTACTTTGAGAATCCTATTTATCGATACATAGATGGTCTTTAGCCGATTTAAAATGACGGAGATGCGAACATTTTTACAAGAACAATTCATTTTGGACTCAGTGATGGCAAAATAGTCATATAGTTTGATGTACAAAAAAAATTGCATCCAAACTAATTGGGTTAGAATGTAGATTTAACAAGCTTTTTAATGGTTCAAACCTTGCCAAATTCGGAGTTCGGTAGTGTCCGAAAGAAGGCTGCGATATTTAAGAAATTCTGAGCTTTCAATGCGCCTGACGCGCATTTCTTTGGGCCCGGGGCGCACTACATTGCGCCTGAGGCGCCTAGGAGCTCTACAATTTGTCAAACTTTGCAAGTTTGTACCCAACATTCCCGAACTCTGATTTTTGCAATGTTTGAGCGGATAAATAGCTTGTCAAGTCTACTTTATAACCCTATTACTTTGGATGCAATCTTTTTTGTCCGTCAAAATATATGACTATTTTACCCTCACTGATCCAAAAAATCAAATTTTCTTGTAAAATGCTCGCATCTCCATCATATTCCATTGGATTAAGACCTTCTTTATATCGATAAAGAGGATTTTCAAAGTACTAAAAGATAGTGGAATACATCTATATAAATAATGAAGTTGAGTTGATGAAAAATGTGTAGAAAATAGACAACTACATACAAAGATCGTGGAAGCAGAAAAACCCATCTTGCAAAAACACTGTCACTATGACACAACCCCTCCACCACCATCACTTGACCACATATACCGCCATAACTTCACCACTACCACCACACTTCCACTCTTCTACCACCATTGACACCACACCTCATCCCTACCGCCTCCACTTTCCTTTTACCATAACAACCAACACAAATACTTCATCCCCAAGACAATCAAACCGCAACATGCACCTCTAGAACGACTACTACTCCTCCACCACCACCACCATTTTAACACATCTTAAAGCACCACCCCTCCACTCCACCACCAATGTCATGACCACCACAATTTCGTTTCCTAAATTAATAAGCCTTGTAAAGTGTACCTTTTAGGCATATTCGGGTGATTAGGCAGTTTTTATGTGCATTTGTGATATGAGGGAAGTCAAATCAAATCTCAAGAACTCATGAAATGTGAAAGAGTACTATAGAACTGTGAATGCGAGTAGAAAATGGAACTTAGGATGAGTGGAAGGGGTGTGAAAAAATGTTTTAACTTAAGTGGCTCTAATGATGTTTGAATTTGTCTACTATCGACCAACTCTTCAACTAATATGGTTTCACCCCACCATCTTTTAGTACTTTGAGAATCCTCTTTATCAATTTTTAGACAGTCTTTATCCGATTTAAAATGACGGAGATGCGAGCGTTTTACAAGAACAAATCATTTTTGGACAAAGTGAGGGTAAAATAGTCATATATTTTGATGTACAAATTTTTTTTTATCCATACTAATTGGGTTAGAAAGTAGAATTAACAAGCTTCTTAACTCTTCAAACCTTCCCAAAATTGGAGTTTGGTAGTGTCCGGAAGAAGGCTGCGAAATTTAAGAAATTCTGAACTTTCAATGCGCCTGAGGAGCATTTCTTTGCACCCGGGGAGCACTACATTGCGCTTGAGGCGCCTAGGAGCTCCACAATTTGTCCAACTTTGCAATTTTTTTGCCAACATTCCCGATCTCCGATTTTTGCAGGGTTTGAACCGTTAAAAAACTTGTCAAGTCTACTTTGGAACCTATGCAAATAATAAAGGTGAGTTTATGAAAAATGTGTAGAAAATAGACAACTACAAACAAAGATCGTAGAAGCAGTACAACCCCTCTGCCACAAACACTTTGAATGTAACACAACCCCTAAACCACCATCACTTGACCTAATATACAACCATAACTTCACCACTTCCACCACACTTCCACTCTTCTACCACCATTGACACCGCACCTCATCCCTACCGCCTCCGCTTTTCTTTTACCATAACAACCAACACAAACACTTCATCGCCACGGCAATCAAACCGCAACATGCAACTTTAGCACGACTACTACTCCTCCACAACCACCACCATCACCATTTTAACACATCATAAAGCACCAGCCCTCCACTCCACCACCAATGTCATGACCACCACAATTTCGTTTCCTATATTAAAAAACCCTGTAAAGCGTACTTCTTGGGCATATTCGGGTGATTAAGCAGTTTTTATGTGCATTTGTGATGTGAGGGAAGTCAAATCAAATCTCAAGAACTCATAAAATATGAAAGAGTACCGTAGAACTGTGAATGTGAGTTGCAAATGGAACTTAGGATGAGTGGAAGGGGCGTCAAATTATGTTTCAATTTATGTGGCTCTAATGATGTTTGAATTGGTATACTCTCGACCAACTCTTCAAAAACAAACATCCATTAGTTTATATGGTTCTACCCCACCTTCTTTTAGTACTTTGAGAATCCTCTTTATTGATATATAGATGGTCTTTATATGATTTAAAATGAAGGAGTTGTGAGCATTTTACAAGAACAATTAATTTTTTGGACTCAGTGAGGGTAAAGTAATGTATTTTAAGAAAACAAAAAAAATTGCATCCAAACTAATTGCGTTAGAAAGTAGAGTTAACATGTTTTTAACGGTTCAAACATTTCCAAAATCGGTGTTCGGTAGTGTCCGAAAGAAGCCCGCAATATTTTAAAAATTCTGAACTTTCAATGCGCCTGAGGAGAATTTTTTTGCGCCCGGGGTGCAGTACATTGCGCCTGAGGCGCCTAGCAGCTCCACAATTTGTAAAACTTTCCAAGTTTTTTCCCGACATTCCTTAAAACCGATTTTTGCATGGTTTGAACCGTTAAAAAGCTTGTCAAGTCTACTTTGTAACTCAATTAGTTTGGATGCAATCTTTTTTGTACATAAAAATTTATGACTATTTTACCCTCCCTGAGTCAAAAAATAACATTTTCTTGTAAAACGCTCGCATTTCCTTCCCTTTTAATCGGATATAGACCTTCTTTATATCGATAAAGAGGAATTTGAAATTACTAAAAGTTGGTGGAACACAACTATACAAATAATAAAGTTGAGTTTATGAAAAATGTGTAGAAAATAGACAACTACATACAGAGATCATGGAAGCAGAACCACCCTTGATCCACAAACACTTTCAAAGTAACACAACCCCTCCACCACCATCACTTGACCACATATACCACCATAATTTAACCACTACCACCACACTTCCACTTTTCTTCCACCATTGATACCACACCTCATTCCTACTGCCTGCGGCTTCCTTTTACCATAACAACCAACACAAACACTTCATTGGCACGACAATCAAACCGCAATATGCAACTCTAGCATGACTACTACTCCTCCACAACTACCACAATCACCATTTTAACACATCATAAAGCTCCACCCCTCCACTCCACCACCAATGTCATGACAACCACAATTTCGTTTCCTAAATTAATAAGCCTTGTAAAGCGTACCTCTTGGGCATATTCGGGTGATTAAGCAATTTATATGTGCATTTGTTTATGCGAGGGAAGTCAAATCAAATCTCAAGAACTCATAAAATATGATAGAGTACCATAGAATTGTGAATGTGAGTCGCAAATGGAACTTGGGATGAGTGGAAGGGGCGTGAAAATATGTTATAAGTTATGTGGCTTTAATGATGTTTGTATTGGTCTACTCTCTCGTCGAACTCTTCAAAAACCAACATCCATTAGTTTATATGGTTTGACCCCACCATCTTTTAGTGCTTTGAGAATCCTCTTTGTTGATATATAGACGGTCTTTATCCGATTGAAAATGACAAAGATGCGAGCGTTTTACAAGAACAATTCATTTTTGGACTCAGTGAGGGTAAAATAGTAATATATTTTAATGAACAAAAAAAATTGCATCCATACTATTTGGGTTAGAAAGTAGACTTAACAAGTTTCTTAAAGTTTCAAACCTTGCCAAATCGGTGTTCGGTAGTGTTCGGAAGAAGGCCACGAAATTTAAGAAATTCTGAACATTCAATGTGTTTGAGGAGCATTTCTTTGCGCCCGGGGCGCACTAACATTGCGCCTGAGGCGCCTAGGTGCTCCACAATTTGTCAAACTTTGCAAGTTTGTTCCCGACAATTTCGAATTCTAATTTTTCCAAGGTTTGAACCGATAAAAAGTTTGTCAAGTCTACTTTGTAACCCAATTAGTTTGGATGCAATCTATTTTGTACAAAAAAATATAGGACTTTTTTACCCTCACAGAGTCAAAAAATGAAATTTTCTTGTAAAACGCTCGAATCTCCGTCCTTTTCAATCGGATAAAGACCTTTTTTTTTATTGATAAAAAGGATTTTCAAAGTACTAAAAGATGGTGGAATAAACCTATACAAATAATAAAGTTGAGTTTATGAAAAATTTGTAGAAAATAGACAACTACATACAGAGATCGTAGAAGCAGTACCACCCCTGATCCACAAACACTTTCAAAGTAACACAACCCCTCCACCACCATCACTTGACCAAATATACCACCATAATTTCACCATTACTACGACACTTCCACTCTTCTTCCACCATTGATACCACACCTCATCCCTACTGCCTCCGGCTTCCTTTTACCATAACAACCAACACAAACACTTCATTGCCACGGCAATCAAACCGCAATATGCAACTATAGCATGACTACTACTCCTCCACAACCACCACAATCACCATTTTAACACATCATAAAGCTCCACCCCTCCACTCCAACACCAATGTCATGACCACCACAATTTCGTTTCCTAAATTAATAAGCATTGTAAAGCGTACCTCTGGGGCATATTCGGGTGATTAAGCAGTTGATATGTGCATTTGTTTTGCGAGGGAAGTCAAATCAAATCTCAAGAACTCATAAAATATGATAGAGTACCATAGAATTGTGAATGTGAGTCGCAAGTGGAACTTGGGATGAGTGGAAGGGGCGTGAGAATATGTTATAAGTTATGTGGCTTTATTGATGTTTGTATTGGTCTACTCTCTCGTCAAACTCTTCAAAAACCAACATCCATTAGTTTATATGGTTTGACCCAACCATCTTTTAGTACTTTGAGAATCCTCTTTGTTGATATATAGACGGACTTTATCCGATTGAAAATGACAGAGATGCGAGCGTTTTACAAGAACAATTCATTTTTGGACTCAGTGAGGGTAAAATAGTCATATATTTTAATGAAAAAAAAAATTGCATCCATACTATTTGGGTTAGAAAGTAGACTTAACAAGTTTCTTAAAGGTTCAAACTTTGCCAAATTGGTGTTCGGTAGTGTTCGGAAGAAGGCCACGAAATTTTAAAAATTCTGAACATTCAATGTGTTTGAGGAGCATTTCTTTGCGCCCGGGGCGCACTAACTTTGCGCCTGAGGCGCCTAGGTGCTCCACAATTTGTCAAACTTTGCAAGTTTGTTCCCGACAATTTCGAATTCTAATTTTTCCAAGGTTTGAACTGATAAAAAGTTTGTCAAGTCTACTTTGTAACCCAATTAGTTTGGATGCAATCTATTTTGTACAAAAAAATATAGGACTTTTTTACCCTCACAGAGTCAAAAAATGAAATTTTCTTGTAAAACGCTCGAATCTCCGTCCTTTTCAATCGGATAAAGACCTTTTTTTTTTTATAGAGAAAAAGGATTTTCAAAGTACTAAAAGATGGTGGAATAAACCTATACAAATAATAAAGTTGAGTTTATGAAAAATTTGTAGAAAATAGATAACTACATACAAAGATCGTAGAAGCAGTACCACCCCTGATCCACAAACACTTTCAAAGTAACACAACCCCTCCACCACCATCACTTGACCACATATACCACCATAATTTCACCATTACTACGACACTTCCACTCTTCTACCAGCTTTGATACCACACCTCATCCCTACTGCCTCCGGCTTCCTTTTACCATAACAACCAACAAAAACACTTCATTGCCACGGCAATCAAAACGCAATATGCAACTATAGCATGACTACTACTCCTCCACAACCACCACAATCACCATTTTAACACATCATAAAGCTCCACCCCTCCACTCCAACACCAATGTCATGACCACCACAATTTCGTTTCCTAAATTAATAAGCATTGTAAAGCGTACCTCTGGGGCATATTCCGGAGATTAAGCAGTTTATATGTGCATTTGTGATGTGAGGGAAGTCAAATCAAATCTCAAGAACTCATAAAATATGATAGAGTACCATAGAATTGTGAATGTGAGTAGCAAATGGAACTTGGGATGAGTGGAAGGGGCGTGAAAATATGTTATAAGTTATGTGGCTTTAATGATGTTTGTATTGGTCTACTCTCGACGAACTCTTCAAAACCCAACATCCATTAGTTTATATGGTTTTACCCCACCATCTTTTAGTACTTTGAGAATGCTCTTTGTTGATATATAGACGGTCTTTATCCGATTTAAAATGACGGAGATGCGATCGTTTTACAAGAACAATTCATTTTTGGACTCAGTGAGGGTAAAATAGTCATATATTTTAATGAACAAAAAAAATTGCATACATACTAATTGGGTTATAAAGTATACTTAACAAGCTTCATAACGGTTCAAACCCTGCCAAAATCGGAGCTCGGTAGTGTCCGGAAGAAGGCCAGGAAATTTAAGAAATTATGAACTTTCAATGCGCCTTAGAAGCAATTCTTTGCGCCCGGGGCGCACTAACATTGCGCCTGAGGCGCCTAGGAGCTCCACAATTTCTCAAACTTTGCAAGTTCGTTCCCGACATTTCCGAACTCCGATTTTTGCAAGGTTTGAACCGATAAAAAGCTTGTCAAGTCTACTTTGTAACCCAATTAGTTTGGATGCAATCTTTTTTGTACATCAAAATATTGGACTTTTCTACCCTCACAGAGTCAAAAAATGAAATTTTCTTGTAAAACGCTCGAATATCTGTCCTTTTCAATCGGATAAAGACCTTCTTTTTATCGATAAAAAGGATTTTCAAAGTACTAAAAGATGGTGGAGAAAAACCTATACAAATAATAAAGGTGAGTTTTTAAAAAATGTGTAGAAAATAGACAACTACATACAAAGATCATAGAAGCAGTACAACCCCTCTGCCCAAACACTTTGACTGTAACACAACCCCTAAACCACTAGTACTTGACCACATATACAACCATAACTTCACCACTACCACCACACTTCCACTCTTCTACCACCATTGACACCGCACCTCATACCTACCGCCTCCGCTTTTCTTTTACCATAACAACCAACACAAACACTTCATCGCCACGGCAATCAAACCGCAACATGCAAATTTAGCACGACTACTACTCCTCCACAACCACCACCGTCACCATTTTATTACATCATAAAGCACCACCCCTCCACTCCACCACCAATGTCATGACCACCACAATTTCGTTTCCTAAATTAAAAAACCTTGTAAAGCGTACTTCTTGGGCATATTCGGGTGATTAAGCAGTTTTTATGTGCATTTGGGATGTGAGGGAAGTCAAATCAAATCTCAAGAACTCATAAAATATGAAAGAGTTTCGTAGAACTGTGAATGTGAGTAGCAAATGGAACTTAGGATGAGTGGAAGGGGCGTGAAAATATGTTTCAATTTATGTGGCTCTAATGATGTTTTAATTGGTATACTCTCGACCAACGCTTCAAAAACAAACATCCGTTAGTTTATATGGTTCTACCCCACCTTCTTTTAGTACTTTGAGAATCCTCTTTATCGATATATGGATGGTCTTTATACGATTTAAAATGACGAAGTTGCGAGCGTTTTACAAGAACAATTAATTTTTTGGACTCAGTGAGGGTAAAATAGTAATATATTTTAAAAAAACAAAAAAAATTGCACCCAAACTAATTGTGTTAGAAAGTAGACTTAATATGCTTTTTAACGGTTCAAACATTTTTAAAATCGGTGTTCGGTAGTGTCCGAAAGAAGCCCGCGATATTTTAGAAATTCTGAACTTTCAATGAGCCTGAGGAGCCTTTCTTTGCGCCCTGGGTGCTCTACATTGCGCCTTAGGGGCCTAGCAGCTCCACAATTTGTAAAACTTTCCAAATTTTTTCCCGACATTCCTAAACACCGATTTTTGCAAGGTTTGAACCGTTAAAAAGCTTGTCAAGTCTATTTTGTAACCCAATTTGTTTGGATGCAATCTTTTTTGTATATAAAAATGTATGACTATTTTACCTTCCCTGAGTCAAAAAATAAAATTTTCTTGTAAAACGCTCTCATTTCCTTCCCTTTCAATCAGATAAAGACCTTCTACATATCGATAAAGAGGAATTTGAAATTACTAAAAGATGGTGGAACACAACTATACAAATAATAAAGTTGAGTTTATGAAAAATGTGTAGAAAATAGACAACTATATACAGAGATCATGGAAGCAGTACCACCCTTGATCCACAAACACTTTCAAAGTAACACAACCCCTCCACCACCATCACTTGACCACATATACCACCATAATTTAACCACTACCACCACACTTCCACTTTTCTTCCACCATGGATACCACACCTCATCCCTACTGCCTGCGGCTTCCTTTTACCATAACAACCAACATAAACACTTCATTGCCACGGCAATCAAACCGCAATATGCAACTCTAGCATGACTACAACTCCTCCACAATAACCACCATCACCATTTTAACACATCATAAAGCTCCACCCCTCCACTCCACCACCATTGTCATGACAACCACAATTTCGTTTCCTAAATTAATAAGCCCTGTAAAACGTACCTCTTGGGCATATTCAGGTGATTAAGCAGTTTTTATGTGCATTTGTTATGTGAGGGAAGTCAAATCAAATCTCAAGAACTCATCAAATATGATAGAGTACCATAGACTTGTGAATGTGAGTAGCAAATGGAACTTGGGATGAGTGGAAGGGGCGTGAAAATATGTTTTAAGTTATGTGGCTTTAATGATGTTTGTATCGGTCTACTCTCTCGTCGAACTCTTCAAAAACCAACATCCATTAGTTTATATGGTTTGACCCCATCATCTTTTAGTACTTTGAGAATTCTCTTTGTTGATATATAGACTGTCTTTATCCGATTTTAAATGACGGAGATGCGAGCGTTTTACAAGAACAATTCATTTTTGGACTCAGTGAGGGTAAAATAGTCATATATTATTATGAACTAAAGAAATTGCATCCATACTAATTGGGTTAGAAAGTAGACTTACCAAGCTTCTTAACGGTTCAAACCTTGCCAAAATCGGAGTTCGGTAGTGTCCGAAAGAAGGCCACGAAATTTAAGAAATTTTGAACTTTCAATGCGCCTGAGGAGCATTTCTTTACGCCTGAGGCGCCTAGGAGCTCCACAATTTGTCAAACTTTGCAAGTTTCTTTCCGACATTCCCGAACTTCTATTTTCGCAAGGTTTGAACCGTTAAAAAGCTTGTCAAGTCTACTTTGTAACGCAATTAGTTTGGATGCAATATTTTTTGTACAACAAAATATAGGACTATATTACCCTCACTGAGTCAAAAAATCAAATTTTCTTGTAAAATGTTTGAATCTCCGTCCTTTTCAATCGGATAAAGACCTTCTTTATATAGATAAAGAGGATTTTCAAAGTACTAAAATATGGTGGAATAAACCTATACAAATAATAAAGTTGAGTTTATGAAAATGTGTAGAAAATAGACAACTATATATAGAGATCGTTGAAGCAGTACCACTCCTCTGCCACAAACACTTTGACTGTAACACAACCCCTCCACCACCATCACTTGACCAAATATTCAAGCATAACTTCACCACTACCACCACACTACCACTCTTCTACCACCATTGACACCACACCTCATCCCCACCGCCTCCGCCTTCCTTTTACCATAACAACCAACACAAACACGTCATTGTCACGGCAACCAAACCGCAATATGCAACTCTAGCACGACTACTACTCTTCCACAACCAAAACAATCACCATTTTAACACATCATAAAGCACCACCCCTCCACTCCACCACCAATGTCATGACCACCAAAATTTCGTTTCCTAAATTAATATGCCATGCAAAGTGTACTTCTTGGGCATATTCGGGTGGTTAAGCAGTTTTTATGTACATTTGTGATGTGAGGGAAGTCAAATCAAATCTCAAGAACTCACAAAATAAGAAAAAGTACCGTAGAACTGCGAATGTGAGTAGCAAATGGAACTTAGGATGAGTGGAAGGGGCGTGAAAATATGTTTCAATTTATGTGACTCTAATGATGTTTGAATTGGTCGACTCTCGACAAACTCTTCAAAAACAAACATCCGTTAGTTTATATGGCTCAACCCCACCATCTTTTAGTACTTTGAGAATCCTCTTTATCGATATATAGACCGTCTTTATCCGATTTAAAATGACGGAGATGCGAGTGTTTCACAAGAACAATTCATTTTTGGACTCAGTGAGGGTAAAATAGTAATATATTTTTATGTACAAAAAAAAATGCATCCATACTAATTTGGTTAGAAAGTAGACTTAATAAGCTTCTTAACGGTTCAAACCTTGCCAAAATCGGAGTTCGGTAGTGTCCAGAAGAATGCTGCGAAATTTAAGAAATTCTGAACTTTCAATGCGCCTGAGTAGCATTTCTTTGTGCCCGGGGCACACTAACATTGCGCTTGAGGCGCCTAGGATCTCCACAATTTGTCAAACTTTGCAAGTTTGTTCCCCACATTCCCGAACTTCGATTTTTGCAAGGTTTCAACCGTTAAAAAGCTTGTCAATTCTACTTTGTAACCCAATTTGTTTTCATGCAATCTTTTTTGTACAACAAAATATAGGACTATTTTACCCTCACTGAGTCAAAAAATGAAATTTTCTTGTAAAATGCTCAAATATCCATCCATTTCAATCGGATAAAGACCTTCTTTATATCGATAAAGAGGATTTCAAAGTACTAAAAGATGGTGGAATAAACCTATACAAGTAATAAAGTTGAGTTTATTAAAAATGCGTAGAAAATAAACAACTACATACAAAGATCGTGGAAGTAGTACCACCCCTCTGCCACAAACACTTTGACTATAACACAACCCCTCCACCATCATCACTTGACCACATATACAACCACAACTTCACCACTACCACCACATTTCCACTCTTCTACATCCATTGACATCACATCTCATTCCTACCGCCTCCGTCTTCCTTATACCATAACGACCAACACAAACATGTCATTGCCACGGCAACCAAACCGCAATAATAAACTCTAGCACAACTACAATTCTTCCACAACCACCACCATCACCATTTTAACACATCATAAAGCACCACCCCTCCACTCCACCACCAATGTCATGACCACCACAATTTCGTTTCCTAAATTAATATGCCTTGTAAAGTGTACTTCTTGGGCATATTCGGGTGATTAAGCAGTTTTTATGTGCATTTGTGATGTGAGGGAAGTCAAATCAATTCTAAAGAACTCATAAAATAAGAAAGAGTACCGTAGAACTGTGAATGTGAGTACCAAATGGAACTTAGGAAGAGTGGATGGGCCGTGAAAATAAGTTTCAATTTATGTGGCTCTAATGATGTTTGAATTTGTCAACTCTCGACCAACTCTTCAAAAACAAACATCCGTTAGTTTAAATGGTTCAACCCCACCATCTTTTAGTACTTTGAGAATCCTCTTTATCGATATATAGACGGTCTTTATCCGATTTAAAATGACGGAGATGCGAGCGTTTTACAAGAACAATTCATTTTTGGACTCAGTGAGGGTAAAATAGTAATATATTTTTATGTACAAAAAAAATTGCGTCCATACTAATTGGGTTAGAAAGTAGACTTAATAAGCTTCTTAACGGTTTAAACCTTGCCAAAATTGGAGTTCGGTAGTGTCTGAAAGAAGATCGCCAAATTTAAGAAATTCTGAACTTTCAATGTGCCTGAGGAGCATTTCTTTGTGACCGGGGCGCACTAACATTGCGCTTGAGGCGCCTAGGAGCTCCACAATTTGTCAAACTTTGCAAGTTTGTTCCCGACATTCCCGAACTTCGATTTTTGCAAGGTTTGAACCGTTAAAAAGCTTGTCAAGTCAACTTTGTAACCAAATTAGTTTGGATGCAATCTTTTTGTTCAATAAAATATTGGACTATTTTACCCTCACTGAGTCAAAAAATGAAATTTTCTTGTAAAACGCTCGAATCTCCGTCCTTTTAATTCGAATAAATACCTTCTTTATATCGATAAAGAGGATTTTCAAAGTACTGAAAGATGGTGGAATAAACCTATTCAAATAATAAAGTTGGGTTTATGAAAAATGCGTAGAAAATAGACAACTACATACAAAGATCGTGGAAGCAGTACCACCCCTCTGGCACAACCATTTTTGACTGTAATACAACCCATCCACCACCATCAGTTGACCACATATACAACCATAACTTTACCACTACCACCACACTCCCACTCTTCTACCACCATTGACACGACACCTCATCCCTACCGCCTCCGCATTCCTTTTACCATAACAACCAACACAAACACTTCATTGCCACGGCAACCAAACCGCAATAATAAACTCTAGCACAACTACAATTCTTCCACAACCACCACCATCACCATTTTAACACATCATAAAGCACCACCCCTCCACTCCACCACCAATGTCATGACCACCACAATTTCGTTTTCTAAATTAATATGCCTTGTAAAGTGTACTTCTTGGGCATATTCGGGTGATTAAGCAGTTTTTATGTGCATTTGTGATGTGAGGGAAGTCAAATAAAATCTTAAGAACTCATAAAATATGAAAGAGTACCGTAGAACTGTGAATGTGAGTAGCAAATGGAACATAGGATGAGTGGAAGGGGCGTGAAAATATGTTTCAATATATGTTTCTCTAAAGATGTTTGAATAGGTCTACTCTCGACCAACTCTTCAAAAACAAACATACATTAGCTTCTATGGTTCGACCCCACCATCTTTTAGTACTTTGAGAATCCTCTTTATCATTATATAGACGGTCTTTATCCGATTTAAAATGACGGAGATGTAAGCGTTTAACAAGAAGAATTCATTTTTGGACTCAGGGAGGGTAAAATAGTAATATATTTTTATGTACAAAAAAAATTGCATCCATACCAATTGGGTTAGAAAGTAGACTTACCAAGTTTCCTAACGGTTCAAACTTTTCAAAAATCGGAGTTCGGTAGTGTCCGGAGGAAGACCGCGAAATTTAAGAAATTATGAACTTTCAATGCGCCTGAGTCGCATTTCTTTGTGCCCGGGGCGCACGACATTGCGCCTGAGGCGCTTAGGAGCTCCACAATTTGCCAAACTTGCAAGTTTGTTCCCGACATTCCCGAACTCCGATTTTTGCAAAGGTTGAACCGTTAAAAAGCTGGTCAAGTCTACTTTGTAACACACTTAGTTTGGATGCAAACTTTTTAATACAACAAAATATAGGACTATTTTACCCTCACTGAGTCAAAAAATGAAATTTTCTTGTAAAACGCTCGAATGTCCGTCCTTTTCAATCGGATAAAGACCTTCTTTATATCGATAAAGAGGATTTTCAAAGTACTAAAAGATGGTGGAATAAACCTATACAAATAATAAAGTTGAGTTTATGAAAAATGCATAGAAAATAGACAACTACATACAAAGATCGTGGAAGTAGTACCACCCCTTTGCCACAAACACTTTTGACTGTAACACAACCCCTCCACCACCATCAATTGACCACATATACCACCATAACTTACCCACTACCACCACACTTCCTTTTACCATAACAACCAAGACCAACACTTCATCGCCATAGCAATCAAACCGCAACATGCAACTCTAGCACGAGTACTACTCCTCCACCACCACCACCATTTTAACACAACATTAAGCACCACCCGTCCACTCCACCACCAATGTCATGACCACCACAATTTCATTTGCTGAATTAATAAGCCTTGTAAAGCATATCTCTTGGGCATATTCGGGTGATTAAGCAGTTTTTATGTGCATTTGTGATGTGAGGGAAGTCAAATCAAATCTCAAGAACTCATAAAATATGAAAGTGTACCATAGAACTGTGAATGTGAGTAACAAATGGAACTTAGGATGAGTGGAAGGGGCGTGAAAATATGTTTCAATTTATGTGGCTCTAATGAGGTTTGAATTGGTCTACTGTCGACCAACTCTTCGAAAACAAACATCCATTAGTTTATATGGTTTGACCCCACCATCTTTTAGTACTTTGAGGATCCTCTTTATCGATATAAACAAGTTTCTTAACGGTTCAAACCTTTCCAAAATCGGAGTTCGGTATTGTCCAGAAGAAGTCCGCGAAATTTAAGAAATTCTAAACTTTCAATGCGCTTGAGGCGCATTTCTTTGCGCCTGGGGCGCACTACAATGCGCCTAGGAGCTCCACAAATTTTCAAACTTTGCAAGTTTGTTCCCGACAGTCCCGAACTCCGAGTTTTGCAAGGTTTGAACCGTTAAAAGGCTTGTCAAGTCTACTTTGTAACCCAATTAGTTTGGATGCAATCTTTTTTGTATGACAAAATATAGGACTATTTTACCACCATTGATACCACACCTCATCACTACCGCCTTCGCTTTCCCTTTACCATAACGACTAACACAAACACTTCCTCGCCTCGACAATCAAACCGCACATGCAACTTTGGCACGGCTACTACTCATTCACCACCACCCCACCACTCCACCACCAATGTCATGACCACCACAATTTCATTTCCTAAATTAATAAGCCTTGTAAAGCGTAGCTCTTGGGCATATTCGGGTGATTAAGCAGTTTTTATGTGCATTTTTATTGTGAGGGAAGTCAAATAAAATCTCAAGAGCTCTTAAAATATGAAAGAGTACCCTAGAACTGTGAATGTGAGTAGCAAATGGAACTTTGGATGAGTGGAAGGCGCGTGAAAATATGTTTTAACTTATGTGGCTCTAATGATGTTTGAATTGGTCAGCTGTTGACCAACTCTTCAAAAGCCAACATCCAATAGTTTATATGGTTTGACACCACCATCTTTCAGTACTTTGAGAATCCTCTTTATCGATATATAGACGGCCTTTATCTGATTTAAAATGACGGAGATGCGAGCGTTTCACAAGAACAATTCATTTTTGGAGTTCGGTAGTGTCCGGAAGAAGGCCGCAAAATTTAAGAAATTCTAAACTTTCTATGCGCCTGAGGAGCATTTCTTTGCGCTCGGGGCACAATAACATTGCGCCTGAGGCGCCAATGAGCTCCACAATTTGTTAAACTTTGCAAGTTTGTTCCCGACATTTCCGAACTCCGATTTTTGCAAGGTTTGAACCGTTAAAAAGCTTGTCAAGTCTACTTTGTAACCTTATTAGTTTGGATGCAATCTTTTTTTTACAAAAAAAATATAGTACTCATTTACCCTCACTGAGTCAAAAATGAAATTTTCTTGTAAAATGCTCCCATCTCCGTCCTTTTAAATCCGATAAAGACCTTTTTTATATCAATAAAGATGATTTTCAAAGTACTAAAAGACGGTGGAATACAGCTATACAAATAATAAAGTTGAGTTTATGAAAAATGTGTAGAAAATATACAAATACATACAAAGATAGTGAGCAGTACCACCTCTTTGCCACAAACACTGTCATTGTAACACAACCCCTCCACCACCATCACTTGACCACATATACCACCATAACTTCACCACTACCACCACACTTCCACTCTTCTACCACCATTGATACCACACCTCATCACTACCGCCTCCGCCTTCCCTTTACCATAACAATAAAAACAAACACTTCCTTGCCACGACAATCAAACCGCAACATGCAACTCTGGCACGACTACTTCTCCTTCACCACCACGGCATTTTAACACCTCATAAAGCACCATCCCTCCACTCCACCACCAATGTCATGACCACCACAATTTCGTTTCCTAAATTAATAAGCTTTGAAAAGAGTACCTATTGGGCATATTCGAGTGATTAAGCAGTTTTTATGTACATTTGTGATGTGATGGAAGTCAAATCAAATCTCAAGAACTCATAAAATATGAAAGAGTACCATAGAACTGTGAATGTGAGTAGCAAATGGAACTTAGGATGAGTAGAAGGTGCGTGAAAATATGTTTTAACTTATGTGGCTCTAATGATGTTTGAATTGGTCTGCTCTTGACCAATTCTTCAAAAATCAACATCCATTAGTTTATATGGTTTGACCCCACCATCTTTTAGTACTTTTAGAATCCACTTTATCGGTATAAAGAAGGTATTTATCCGATTTAAAATGACGGAGATGCGAGCGTTTTACAAGAACAATTCATTTTTGGAGTCAGTGAGGGTAAAATAGTCATATATTTTGATGTACAAAAAAAGTTGCATCCATACTAATTGGGTTAGAATGTACACTTAACAAGCATTTTAACGGTTCAATCGTTGCCAAAATGGGAGTTCAGTAGAGTTCGGAAGAAGGCCGCGAAATTCAAGAAATTCTAAACATTCAATGCGCCTGAGGCGCATTTATTTGCGCCCGGGGCGCACTAACATAGTGCCTGAGGCGCCTATGGGCTCCACAATTTGTCAAACTTTGGAAGTTTATTCCCAACATTCCCGAACTCTAATTTTTGCAAGGTTTGAACCGTTAAAAAGCTTGTCAAGTCTACTTTGTAAACCAATTAGTTTGGATGCAATTTTCTTTCTACATCAAAATATACGACCATTTTACCCTCACTGAGTCAAAAAATAAAATTTTCTTGTAAAACGCTTGCATCTCCGTCGTTTTAAATCAGATAAAGCCCTTCTTTATATCGATAAAGAGGATTTTCAAAGTACTAAAAGATGGTGGAATAGAACCATACAAATAACAAAGTTGAGTTCATAAAAATGTGTAAAAAATAAAAAACTACATACAAAGATCGCGGAAGCATTACCACCCCTCGGCGACAAACACTTTCACTGTAACACAACCCCTCTGCCACAATCACTTGACCACATATACCGCCATAACTTCACCACTACCACCACACTTCCACTCTTCTTCCACCATTGACACCACACCTCATCCCTACCGCCTCCGCCTTCCTTTTACCATATCAACCAACACAAACAATTCATCGCCACGACAATAAAACCGCAACTCTAAAATGACCACTACTCCTTCACCACCACCACCATTTTAACACATCATAAAGCACCACCCCTCCACTCCACCACAAATGTCATGACCACCAAAATTTCGTTTCCCAAATTAATAAGCCCTGTAAAGCATACCTCTTGGGCATATTCATGTGATTAAGCAGTTTTTATGTGCATTTGTGATGCGAGGAAAGTGAAATCAAATCTCAAGAACTCATAAAATATTAAAGGATACCAAAGAACTGTGAATGTGAGTAGCAAATGGAACTTAGGATGAGTGGAAGGGGTGTGAAAAGATGTTTTAACTTATGTGGCTCTAATGATGTTTGAATTGGTCAACTCTCGACCACCTCTTCAAAAACCAACACCCATTAGTTTATATGGTTTGACCCCACCATCTTTTAGTACTTTGAGAATCCTCTTTATCGATACATAGATGGTCTTTAGCCGATTTAAAATGACGGAGATGCGAGCATTTTTACAAGAACAATTCATTTTTGGACTCAGTGATGGCAAAATAGTCATATAGTTTGATGTACCAAAAAAAAGTGCATCCAAACTAATTGGGTTAGGATGTAGACTTAACAAGCTTTTTAATGGTTCAAACCTTGCCAAATTCGGAGTTCGGTAGTGTCTGAAAGAAGGCCGCGATATTTAATAAATTCTGAACTTTCAATGCGCCTAACGCGCATTTCTTTGGGCCCGGGGCGCACTACATTGCACCTGAGGCGCCTAGGAGCTCTACAATTTGTCAAACTTTGCAAGTTTGTACCCAACATTCCCGAACTCTGATTTTTGCAATGTTTGAGCCGATAAAAAGCTTGTCAAGTCTACTTTATAACCCTATTACTTTGGATGCAATCTTTTTTGTCCATCAAAATATATGACTATTTTACCCTCACTGATTAAAAAAATCAAATTTTCTTGTAAAATGTTCGCATCTCCATCATATTCCATCGGATTAAGACCTTCTTTATATCCATAAAGAGGATTTTCAAAGTACTAAAAGATAGTGGAATACATCTATACAAATAATGAAGTTGAGTTGATGAAAAATGTGTAGAAAATAGACAACTACATACAAAGATCGTGGAAGCAGTACCACCCATCTTGCAAAAACACTGTCACTATGACACAACCCCTCCACCACCATCACTTGACCACATATACCGCCATAACATCACCATTACCACCACACTTCCACTCTTCTACCACCATTGACACCACACCTCATCCCTACCGCCTCCACTTTCCTTTTACCATAACAACCAACACAAATACTTCATCGCCAAGACAATCAAACCGCAACATGCACCTCTAGAACGACTACTACTCCTCCACCACCACCACCATTTTAACACATCTTAAAGCACCACCCCTCCACTCCACCACCAATGTCATGACCACCACAATTTCGTTTCCTAAATTAATAAGCCTTGTAAAGCGTACCTCTTAGGCATATTCGGGTGATTAAGCAGTTTTTATGTGCATTTGTGATATGAGGGAAGTCAAATCAAATCTCAAGAACTCATAAAATGTGAAAGAGTACTATAGAACTGTGAATGCGAGTAGCAAATGGAACTTAGGATGAGTGGAAGGGGTGTGAAAAAATGTTTTAACTTAAGTGGCTCTAATGATGTTTGAATTTGTCTACTATCGACCAACTCTTCAACTTATATGGTTTGACCCCACCATCTTTTAGTACTTTGAGAATCCTCTTTATCAATTTGTAGACAATCTTTATCCGATTTAAAATGACGGAGATGCGAGCATTTTACAAGAACAAATCATTTTTGGACTGAGGGTAAAATAGTCATATATTTTGATGTACAATTTTTTTTTATCCATACTAATTGGGTTAGAAAGTAGACTTAACAAGCTTCTTAACGGTTCAAACCTTCCCAAAATTGGAGTTTGGTAGTGTCTGGAAGAAGGCTGCGAAATTTAAGAAATTCTGAACTTTCAATGCGCCTGAGGAGCATTTCTTTGCACCCGGGGCGCACTACATTGTGCCTGAGGCGCCTAGGAGCTCCACAATTTGTCCAACTTTGCAATTTTCTTGCCAACATTCCCGATCTCCGATTTTTGCAGGGTTTGAACCGTTAAAAAACTTGTCAACTCTACTTTGTAACCCAATTAGTTTGGATGCAATCTTTTTGTAAATAAAAAAATATGACTATTTTACCCTCACTGAGTCAAAAAATAAAATTTTCTTGTAAAACGCTAGCATCTCCTTCCTTATAAATCGGATAAAGATCTTCTTTATATCGATAAAAAAAGGAATTTGAAAGTACTAAAAGATGGTGCATTACAACTATACAAATAACAAAGTTGAGTTTATGAAAAATGTGTAGAAAATAGACTACTACATACAAAGATCATGGAACCAATACCACCCCTCTGCCATAAACACTGTCACTGTAACACAACCCCTCCACCATCATCAATTGACCACATATACCACCATAACTTCACCACTACCACCACACTTCCACTCTTCTAGCACCATTGACACCACACCTCATCCCTAACGCTTCCGCCTTCCCTTTACCATAACAACCAACACGAACACTTCATCGCCACGACAATCAAACCGCAACATGAACCTTTAGCACGACTACTACTCCTCCACCACCGCCACCATTTTGACAGAGCATAAACCACTAGCCCTCCACTCCACCACCAATGTCATGACCACCATAATTTCGTTTCCTAAATTAATATGCCTTGTAAAGCGTATCTCTTTGGCATATTCGGGTAATTAAGCAGTTTTTATGTGCATTTGTGATGTGAGGAAAGTCAAATCAAATCTCGAGAACTCATTAAATATGAAAGAGTACCATAGAACTGTGAATGCGAGTAGCAAATGGAACTTAGAATGAGTGGAAGGGGCGTCAAAATATGTTTTAACTTATGTGGCTCTAATGATGTTTGAATTTGTCTACTATCGGCCAACTCTTCCAAAACCAACATCCTTTAGTTTGTATGGTTTGACCTCACCATCTTTTAGTACTTTGAGAATACTCTTTATTGTTATGTAAACAGCCTTTATCCGATTTAAAATGATGGAGATGTGAGCGTTTTACAAGAACAATTCATTTTTGGACTCAGTGAGAGTAAAATTGTCATATGTTTTGATGTACAAAAAAAATTGCATCCATACTAATTGGGTTAGAAAGATGACTTAACAAGCTTTTTAATGGTTCAAACATTGCCAAAATCGGTGTTCGGTAGTGTCCGAAATAAGGCCGCGAAATTTAAGAAATTCTGAACTTTCAATGCGCCTGAGGCGCATTTCTTTTCGCCCAAGGCGCACTATATTGCGCCTGAGGCGCCTAGGAGCTCCACAATTGTCAAGCATTGCAAGTTTGGTCCCAGCATTCCAGAACTCTGATTTTTGAAAGGTTTGAACCGTTAAAATGTTTGTCAAGTCTACTTTATAACCCAATTAGTTTGGATACAATCTTTTTTGTACATCCAAATATATGACTATTTTACCCTCACTAAGTCAAAAAATAAAATTTTCTTGTAAAACGCTCGCATCTCCATCCTTTTAAATCGGATAAAGACCTCTATTTCTATAAAGAGGATTTTCAAAGTACTAAAAGATGGTGGAATACAACTATACAATGAGTACAATGAAGAAGGATTCCTAATTGTCCGAAGACATCAACATTCAGGTTCAGTGGTTTATGAGCAATGTCTTCCTAATTTCAATGCTGATAATACTTATGATGGCGGCAAATGGTGCAAAACTACAACTATGGTAGCCATGACTGATTGGTCCGAGCCTACTATCTATGATGAAGACCCCGAAGACAAGGGCATTGCATTGCAAAAGATGACCTTTGTGTTGCCGATTCACAATACCCAACAAAGTTCAACTTGGGTTTCCAACAAACGCAAGTTTGATGATTCAAACTGGATAGACGAATCCGTCTATGAACAGCGCACCAAACTTTTTGAGACTTATGGCATCATTCACCGATTCGAGTGCCTCTTCATTATGGATTCAGGGAGTCAAGGCAACTATGTTTCTCAACAATTGGTCTCATTCTTAAATCTACCGACTGAATATCTTTCCAAGCCTTATCATGTCAGTTGGGGGAATCAAGGTTCACGAATACCCGTAATTAAGTGTTGTTTGGTGGAGTTTTCGATTGGTAGCCAGTATTGGGACAAGATTTGGTGTAATGTCTTGCCAATGGAATCTTATGATGTCTTGTTGGGCCATCCATGGCAGTGGGACAGAGACGTTAATTATCAAGGAAGGAAGAATGTTTATGAATTGAAGATGAACGGCAACTCCATCAAGTTATTCCCAACAGTGGAGAAGATGAAGAGAGAGAAACTGTTATTCATTGCGGGAAAAGCTATTCCATCCACAAAAAAGAGAGGAAGCAGAAGGCCCCAATCATGTTGTTGCCAAGAAGCTGCAAAAACTCAAGGACGAGTTTTTTTTCCGAAGAAAGGGAGAATGATGCAGGAGCATAATGATCCCGGCTGAACCGAGGAGTCTTTTAATTATGTCTTTATTATCTAGTCAAGCATTTAGAGTCAGTCATTATTATGATATGCATATGCACGTAGTTAGTTTCTTGAAACACATCTCTCTAGGTTTATCTTTATGCATGTAGTTGAAGAGTCGTCTATTTATTTGAAAAGCTTGTCTAGGAAATTGTCTAGTCTTTATTGAGTCTTGTTGAGTCATCTTTTGTTATACCTTTAAATAGGTAATCTAATGAAATGAAAATGAGAGTTTGAGTTTATGAAAAAAAAATATGCAAGTATTTCTTGCTTGAGAGTGAGTGATTCCTCTGACAATCAAGTGTGTGACTTGGTCGCATAAGTGTCTTCCGCGATTAGCAACGTCGAGTGATTCCGTTGCCCCTGGTGAATGGCTTCCCGGGACTATCCCATCCTTCGCGGGTTTCGGCCTGCATCAGAGAGAGAGAGAGAGAGAGAGAGAGAGAGAGAGAGAGAGAGAGAGAGAGAGAGAGAGAGGTGGCTACCACTATCCAGTTGTCTCCAGGGTCGGGTGCTTCAAACTTGCCCATAACAGTTTTCTCAACATCTGTTTTCATCTCATACAAATGAATGTTTTCTTACACATAAATCACAGGAGAGTAGAGGAAGGAGAAGCACAATGACTTATACTGGTGAGACTTGAACACGAGCAAACAGACTCGAATAGTACGAGCTTGTTACTGCTCAATGAAAGCCTTGTGGCTTTTGGCTTGTTGTTTATCATCGTCGTCAATTTCTGCACTATAGAGGAATTGACAACAATGATTATCAAGAAGCCTAAGTCCACAATGTGCAACTATGGATCCAAAAGTGTAAAAGAGATCGTAAACAGTAGATGCAACCGCAGCGACTTCAACTTGAATATTCCCATCCGTGCAACATTAATTTACCATCCTAATCTGAAAACTTTGGTTGCCATGGATGAGCAATAGCAGAAAACAGATGAACCTTAATAGCTTTGCAGCAAAGATTTCAAATCAAACTAAGATATCAACTAGCAGTTGTGTGCAGAGCCATAAGCATTTGTTATCCTTGGTGCATATTGTAACAAGCCTAGGTTCCTTGGACATAGTAACCAACTCTCACAACTGTTGGACTATTTCAACTGGAGTACATGTGAGGGAAGAAACACAAAGAATCAAAGCTATTACAGTTCTGAAATCAGTGAACAGGATCAAGATATTCATTGCCCCGCCATAAAAATTTACCTTGCCTGCACTGTCAATGACTTTATGTAATCAACACTTCTGCTATTCCGTGTAACTATCGCTGATAAAATGATAACTGGGGCTAGACGTTGGTCCACTTACAAGGAAGACAAACCTGAAAATTATATGTGGCTACGATGAGAAAATATTTTACCAATCCCAGAGGGAAATGTCCCATTGAAATGCCTTCAAGCTTATATAATCACGTCATGTATACCACCACTGTGCAGAAAATTACATTTGAATTACTTATAAATGTTTTCAAATGCTGGAATCAATTTAGGCGCAATTTCATGTGCCCCAGGCGCATGTCTGTGCGCCCCGGGCGTGGTCCTCAAAATTGCCAAACAAGCCAAACTTTGCTCGAATGCTATGGACACTCCTGAAATTTGATTAATGCGTGGTTAAAACTGTTAAAAGATTGTTAAATCCATTTTCTAATCAAAGTGGTTATGGTCCAAAATTATTTATAAACGTTTAAGCCTTTCTTTGAACGAATCTCGATGATGAAATGATTTTCCGTATCCTTCCATGAAATGTGGATGGTTTACAAACTCTGTGGAACACTTAAGCAATGAGGAAAAACTTAAGAATAAAGGATTTGAGCATTGAATGAACCTTAAAATGTGTTTTCGGCTTAGTGGCTCCGACGATTTCTATAATGGTATGCTTTCTACCCATTTTTCATTCGTGACTGTAATCAAATCCATATTCACCGTACATTACAAACATTCCAAATATAGCCTACTTCATATCAACCCCCAACAGTTAAAATTCATTTAAAAAAAAAAGTAAGGAAAACTTGATAGATGGTGAGTTGGAGAGGGGAGGGATCTGCTGAAGTAGTTCAAGGCCTTATGTAAATCGCATTCCATAGATGCGGGTTTGGTTCCTGGCTTTGCCCATGTGCGCATAGAACTCGTATTCCCGAAATGCGAGTTGTCATTAATCCAAACAGTGTCGTTGCAAAATTAAGTGGTCCAGAGTCAAATTCCGCGGCCAAGAGTAAAAGAGTGCGGCCATTGTTTGTAAGAGAGGCATAGTTCCGTTTCATGCTTTCTGGATAATGTGGCCACGAGTCACACTCTATCTTTTATACTAGTAATTTTGTTCGTGATTCCTGTGTCTTCTTCTCACACGAATACGCAGGGCTTGCAACAAAACTTACGTAGAAATTCTCGATCATTTGAGCTTCATCATTCAATTTCCCTCATTTCACTTCATCATTCAATTTCCCTCATTTGCAGCATAATTCCTTCAACTATTTCCCTCATTTTGCTCAGTGGATGAAGATGATTTTGTGGGATTTTTAATTAAGAATTTCTTGCACCACTTCCAGTCCAGCTTTGGGGACGTTTATCTTTCACATGGCCGCTTCGAATTGCACATGGCCGCATGGAATTGCACTTGGCCGCGTCGAATTGCATTTTTCCACTTCGAATTACTCTTGGCCACTTTGAATTGCATTTGGCCGCGTCGAATTACACTTGGCCGCGTTTAATTACTCTTGGCCGCTTGGAATTGCACTTGGCCGCCTCAAATTGCACGGCCAAGTGCAATTTGAGGCGGCCAAGTGCAATTAAAAGCGGCCAAGTGCAATTCCATGCGGCCAAGTGCAATTCGACGCGGCCAAGTGCAATTCCATGCGGCTATGTGCAATTCGAAGCGGCCATGTGCAATTAAACGCGGCCAATTGCAATTACATGCGGCCAATTGTAATTTGAGGCGGACAAGAGTAATTCGTACCAGCTAAGTGCGATTTGATGTGGCCAAGTGCAATTCAATTCGGCCAAGAGCAATTTGATGTGGCCGAGTACAATTCGGTGCGGCCAAGTGCAATTCAATGCGTCCAAGCGTAATTCGTAGAGGTCAAGGGAAATTCGATGCGGCCAAGAGTATATTGATTTTTCTTGAATAACCGAATATTTTTGTTAGTAAATAATGCATATTTAATTCCATCCTTGGTACACTGCTCCTTTTCTTTTTTTTGACAAATTGTTTAAGCAAATACATTATTTTTAAGTTTGAAAATTAAAAACAATTACTTATTTTTAAAATAAAACTTAGCAGAATGG
The DNA here is from genome assembly GCF_030253575.1 of Rhododendron vialii. Lineage (NCBI taxonomy): Eukaryota > Viridiplantae > Streptophyta > Magnoliopsida > Ericales > Ericaceae > Rhododendron > Rhododendron vialii. The sequence goes on along the minus strand of NC_080563.1, from coordinate 38,554,868 downwards.
GGCTAGTCTTAAGGTACCTACAATTGAATTGAATGAAAGTCGAATTTAAATAACTCCAACATGACTCGAAATGAGTTTCAAAACTTGTTCAAACCTTGGCTTGTTTATACGTTAAAAAACTGGTTTTTAATTAAGGAGAAGAAAAATAAGATGACACCCATTGCAAGTGGAGTGGAGTGCAGTTAGTGTCTTTCTTATACTCCGACGCACATGGGCAGGGTTCGATTACTGCGGTTCCTGCGGCAAGCACCCATCCCTCTCCTCAAGTCCCCTAGGATATAGTAGATTGGAATAACGAATGACAAAAAAAAAAAAAAACCACCCCTATTACGTCACAAGCAGTTTTCTTCATAAACTAAATTTGCAGACATCTCAACATTGCATAGCTATTTGTAGGAAATTCCAATGCATCTATTTCAAGTCTGAAGCTAAGATATTACCACGTGATATGAGCATTAAAACAGATGTATAACTCTTCCCAATAGACTATGGAGACTTGAAACTCAAGTATCGATCGAAAAATTCCAAGCAGTCAAACTTCACGCGCATGTATTTATTATGGAAAAAAATTATCCTTCTTTGTTCGAAGCGAATACTTCTATTTTCAATTTAATGAAATCCTACTAGGAGAAAGGAATGTGGGGGTGGGGTTTAAACTCTCGCGAAATTAAGTGTCCATTACCTGCTCTACCAACTGAGATGGGAGGCAACTTCACGTTTACCCTTTTTTCCTATTACATTTCTCCTCCACTTTTCAGTCTTCCCCACAAGTTCAAAGGTCCAAACATAAGTTTGAAAATTCCATCTTTTGTGATGCATGTGATATCTGGTGTATACGAGTTTCCAAAGCTAAAATGGAATGGTACTATACGATTGTGGAAGACTCTGGAACACAGGAAACCCAATATATTTGGAAACGTACGTGTACGTTAATTCCTATCAAGACCACCTATTTCTTCTATTGTAGAGATTCATCGTTTTCTTAAAAACCGGATGTCCATGACAACGTGCGCGCACCCCGACTAATTCTGGAGCCCTAAAATTTAACGGTCGGACAAACCTCCAGTAACCCAAGGTTTGGAATGTCTGGCGTTCATGATATTCAAAATTCCGACTTCTTGGATGAAAGCCCTTTAGTTGCTTTCTGATTATGCCCACCTGACCAAAGGTTTTTGGTTTTATTTTGGGGATTTATCATTGGAAGATTGTGATTTCTCCATCTAGATTTCCTTCCTATTCTGAATCATAAGATGAGGTGGCACGCTAGTGAAGCCCTAAGTGGCACCCTCAGAATAGAAATAGAAGAATTGAAAATTTGAACCCCAGCTTCCATGGATGGTCGGCCAGGGTGTAAGAGATCAATGGAAGCAGGGGTTCAAATTTTTTGACACTCAGTGCTATTAGTAATTTTTGTTTATTTTTTGAGTGTCAGAAAACTTCTCCTCAGCTGAACCTCGCATTTGGGTGTCAATGTCATTTGCTTTATAACTCGGTATGCGGTCCAATGAGAGAATTGGAGAGATTGATTACGCCGTCCACTACCAAGACACGAATGGTGGAGCCATTAAGGGGCTTGGGGTGGCCAAGGCCCCTCGAGTGGTTTTTTTTTTTTTTTTTGAGTTTTGCATGTGTAGTTTTTTTTTTTTTAAACAAAATAAATCAGTACTAATTTAGGAGAAAGAGGATGAAGTTGGTGGTGTTTGAACTCACACCTAGTGTAAGGAGCATAATGTGTTCATCATTTGACTGTCACTCAATTTGCCACATGTGAAATGGAATAACACTCTCATAGGTCATTCCAAAATTTTCAATTTGGAAAAATGTAAGAAGCATAATGTGTTCATCATTTAGCTGTCACTCAATTTGCCACATGTAAAATGGAATAATACTCCCATAGGTCATTTCAAAATTTTCATTTTGGAAAAAAAAAAAAAAAGAAACACAAAACACATCTTATCATTTTGATGGTTAAAGCCTTTTTTAGCACACTTAATTATATTTTAAACTCTATTTTAATATAATTAATCAATCTGAATTTCATTTTTGTCAAAACAAAAAAAATCATCTTAGTTTGGCCCCTCCCGAGTGGAGATCCTAGCTTCGCCACTACAAGACACTCAATGAAAGTTTGAAAAAATTCCATATTTTAATTGGTCCAAAACAAAAATTTTGAACACAAGAGCGTGGATGTCAGTGCCAACTTGTTACAACTATGCCAGCGAAGGTATATATAATGTTTGATTTGATTAATTAGTTGATTGCGATTAGGTTCACTTGTTACGTCTGGATGCCAAATGCTAGGCTGCAAATTTTACACATTCTATGTTATGCGTACATGTCGGTTGACCACAGGATCAATCACGAGGTAAGTAGTTCATCGATCGGACCCCTTTGAAAGATCATCCTCCCCCAAAGTAAAACTCTCCTAATAATTTTATTCCCTTAATGAAATAGGAAGGAAAAGAAACAAGCTAGCTAAACGATGAAGCAAATAAACCGGGGGAATGTGTCGATGATACAACAGATGGACAACAAAGAAGATACGGGGAAGAGGAAGGAGGCGGCGAAACCAAAGCACCGATCAAAGAAACTCTCAAATTAAGATCAGCATAGCCCACCCTTGCTTTGTGCCTCTCGAAAAGGTCTTGAAGCGCTTCGACAAACTGGCTATGAACTTCATTCACTTTCCAAAGAAGATCAGGAGGCAAATAAACAACCCATATAATATATCCCTTCACCACCATTAGTCCCAGTGGCAGATCCAGGAATTTCATACAGATGGGTCACCTTTCGAGTACAAATCCAGCCTTGAGATTTCAGGACGGCAAAACCATAAATCTGGGCTCTCGACGATAATTGAAAACTATAAAATCACTCAAATTAGTAACGATATTTTTGAATTAAGATCATGTAACGGAGCTTATCAAAAAAAGACAAGAAAAATAAGCTTGATAAGAGTACAAAATAAATAAATAAATATGGCATGCTATGATTACACTAATAACAGATTTTCAAAAATCCATGCTAGTCCTTTAAGAATTGAATTAATCCTATAATCTTTTTAATGATGTTCAAAATTTAATGTACTTAAGGAATTTTTAAAATAAAATTTAAAAGTTACAGACAGGAAGAGAGAAAAATTGAAACAATGTCATCAAAACATATTGATATATTATGGAGACTTGGGAGCGTTAAACAAAACAAAAAAGCATGTTGTTTTCAAGCTTTGAACCTGCAACCACGACTTCCTTGCCCTGGTGCCAAACCACTAAACCAAGCATCAGTTTGATACATATGTTGACATATCTATTATTTATTACTTCTCCAGGTGGGTCACGTGACCCACTTGGTCCTACATTGGATCCGCCCCTGATTAGTCCTATATTTAATCCAAAAAAAAAACCCAGAAGGGAATTACCAAAAAAAAAACGGAGACAAATACAGAACTTCGAGTAAAGAGAATTGGTTTTAGCTGTCAAAGTAAGATTTTGGTGGACGATTTGCTATATATATTTCTGTAGGCAAAGTAAGACACACATCACGTAGACATTCCTACTTGGAAAGGAGGGAGTGTTCAGATTTCAGGAAGTTGCAGAATGAGGCTTCAATGTTGAGACATCTTTGAACTATATAAGCCAAAGATGGTAGCACGATAATAAGCCTGGTCAAGAAGGAATGTTGAACTTTAAAGACTTTCTAAAGCTTCATGAATATGTTCCTGATCCTGATTTTTGAACTAATTCATACGGGAGGTATATCTATATCATTCGTTACTGTAATCAAATTCTAATATTCACTCAAGATTACGAACATTCCAAACATAGCATTCCAGATGGTGAGTTGGAGAGGGGAGGGCATCGATGAAGTAATTTGAGCTCGCACGTAAATCGCATTCCAAAGATGCGAGTTTGCTTCCAGGCTTTGCGCGGTGCCCATGGGCACACATAACTCATATTCCCGAAATGCGAGTTCTCATTAATCCAAACGGTGCCATTGCAAAATTAAGTGGCCATGAGTCAAATTCTATGGCCAAGAGTAACAGAGTGCGGCCAAGGGTAAAAGCGCGCAGCCATTGTTTAAAATAGAAGCGTGGTTCCGTTTCTCGCTTTCCGAATAACGTGGCCAAGAGTAAAAGAGGCCAAGAGTCAAATTCGGCGCCCAAGAGTAAAATAGTGCAGCCAAAAGTAAAAGTGCAAGGTCATGGTTTAAATAGTAGCATGGTTCCGTTTCACGCTTTCGGAATAATAACGTTGCCACAAGCCACACTTCTATAATACTAGTAAACTTGTTTGTGATTCACGCATCTTCTTCTCACAAAGATACCCAGGGCTTCCAACGAAACTTACATAGAAATTCTCGATCATCTGATAAGGGCAGCAGCGGAACACCATAATTCCTCGTGATCCAAAAAATTTCCCTCATTTCAGCTTCTTCATCATTCTATTTCCCTCTTTTGCAGCATAGTTCCTTCAACTATTTCCCTTATTTTGCTTAGTGGATGAAGATGATTTTGTGGGATTTTAACTAAGAATTTCTTGCACCACTTCCAGTCCAGCTTTAAGGACGTTATCTGGGTAAGAGCTTGATTACTATGCTTGATTATTTATTAACTAATACAAGTTAACTATCTTCTTCTTTTAATTGAATGAGGGTTCATTGAGTAGTGGATTGTTCTTCCACTGGAATTGTTCAGTAGGGAAAACAATCTTATAGTGGGTATTCTGCTAGGTTTTTTTTTTTTTAATTTTATGAAATCTTGCTGTTAGGTAGGTGTTTGATGTTCTGAAATTCTCAACTGGTAACTTCAGAAAAATTTCTGACGTTTGTATGCTTCTTTGGCATAATAAGATAATGGTGCTTCTCAATCCTAAGGTATCCAACTCGAGTAATTTACGATAGCCGGTTGTGATGAACACTTAACCCTATATGCTCAGACTCTGAGCTAAATATCCAAAGCATGTCGTGTGTGGGACAGCAGAACCACCCCTTTGCCACAAACACTGTCACTATGACACGACCCCTCCTCCACCATCACTTGACCACGTATACCACCACAACTTCACCACTACCACCACACTTCCACTCTTCTACCACCATTGACACCACAATTCATCCCTACTGCCTCCGCCTTCCTTTTACCAAAACAACCAACACAAATACTTCATCGCCAAGACAATCAAACCGCAACATGCAACTCTAGCACGACTACTACTCCTCCACCACCACCACCATTTTAACACATCATAAAGCACCACCCCTCCATTCCACCACCAATGTCATGACCACCACAATTTTGTTTCCTAAATTAATAAGCCTTGGAAAGCATACTTCTTGGGCATATTTGGGTGATTAAGCAGTTTTTCTGTGCATTTGTGATGTGAGGAAAGTCAAATCAAATCTCAAGAACTCATAAAATGTGAAAGAGTACCATAGAACTGTGAATGAGAGTAGCAAATGGAACTTAGGATGAGTGGAAAGGGGGTGAAAATATGTTTTAACTTATGTGGCTCTAATGATGTTTGAATTTGTCTACTCTCGTCCAACTCTTCATAAACCAACATCCATTAGTTCATATGGTTTGGCCCCACCACCCTTTAGTACTTTGAGAATCCTCTTTATTGATATGTAGACGGTCTTTATCCAATTTAAAATGATGGAGATGCGAGCGTTTTACAAAAATAATTCATTTTTGGACTCTGTGAGGGTAAAATATTCATATATTTTGATGTACAAAAAAAATTGCATCCATACTAGTTGGGTTAGAAAGTAGACTTAACAAGCTTCTTAACGGTTCAAACCTTGCCAAAATCGGAGTTTTGGTAGTGTCCGGAAGAAGGCCGCGAAATGTAAGAAATTCTGAACTTTAAATGTGCCTGAGGAGCATTTCTTTGCTCCCGGGGCGCACTACATTGCGCCTGAGGCGCCTAGGAGCTCCACATTTGTCAAACTTTGCAAGTTTGTTCCCAACATTCCCGATCTCCGATTTTTGCTAGGTTTGAACCGTTAAAAAGCTTGTCAAGTCTACTTTGTAACTCAATTAGTTTGGATGCAATCTTTTTTGTACATAAAAATATATGGCTATTTTACCCTCACTGAGTCAAAAAATCAAATTTTCTTGTAAAACGATTGCATCTCCTTCCGTTTAAATCGAATAAAGACCTTCTTTAAATCGATAAAATGGGAATTTCAAAGTACTCCCTCCGTCCCAATTTGTTTGTCTAATTGTCGAAATTCGTGTCTTTCAAAAATATACTTATATCTTACATTTTATAATATTTTTTATGATTTTGAAGATTTTTTATTATAAAACTAATTGAAATCTACCATACAAGATCCATATTGTATATTAAAAACATGACGAATTGAAAATTATAGACAATTTTTTTAGAGGTCAAACTCTCTCAAAAAGTCAAAAAGAGGACAAATAAATCGGGACGGAGGGAGTAATAAAAGATGGTGGAACACAACTATACAAATAATAAAGTTGAGTTTATGAAAAATGTGTAGAAAATAGACAACTACATACAAAGATCGTGGAAGGAGTACCACCCATCTGCCACAAACACTCTCACTGTAACACAACCCCTCCACCACCATCACTTGACCACATATACCACCATAACTTCAGAACTACCACCACACTTCCATTCTTCTACCACCATTGACACCACACCTCATCCCTACCGCCTCCGCCTTCCTTTTACGATAACAACCAACACAAACACTTCATCGCCACGATAATCAAACTGCAACATGCAACTCCAGCACGACTACTACTCAGTGGCGTAGCCAGAAAACTTTGTACGTGAGGGCACCTTTTTAAACACATTTCAACAATAAAATTTCGTTTTAAGCAACGTTAAAACATTTGTGCTAGGAATTGAAAAACCTAACATAATTTTTTAATATAGTAAATTACATGGAATATAAAAACAATCGAATTACTTGAATTGTCTCAGCGGATCAAGTCTAAGAGCAATTCACTACACAATATTTAGCATTATTGCTCCCATTGTTAATAATTGCTAAAGTATAAAACATATAACCTATGGTTTAGGCATTTTTGAATTTTGGACATTATGCATTAGAGAGTTCCAAATAGTAAGTGGCGGCTATTTTTCACATTAGACATCTCATTTCGCCGGTATAATGACAATGTTCAAATATGTGGAAAAGAAATTTGGAATGAAATGATATTTGACTAGAGAAAATACAATTATGAAATACAATTAACTAGAGAAAATACAAAATATACATTTTAAAATCTTAAATTTAAATAAATAAAAAAAGAAATTGAGTGGGGGCGCGTGCCCCCGCTCGTCCTATTCTCCCTCCGCCACTGCTACTACTCCTCCACCACCACCACCA